>NC_060257.1:11841077-12181204 GCF_921293095.1 Ischnura elegans
TTCATGCGAATTGAGTTGAGCTATAATAGTAGCTGGTGTTCCTTTCTATCGTACCGTAGACTCTATAATCTAGCGTAGTGATCAAATGTAACGTTATACAGTTCATTTTAAGTGCTATTGGAGTGACGTACGAAACATCATCCGAAGACTTTCTATTTAAGAAGTTTGCAAATCCTGGTATGGTATATTATTTGAAGTTGGAGTTCGATAGCTGAAGTAATTTGCGCCATATGGGTATGGAAGTAAGGGTGGAGAGGAAACCGGCGTCGGAATTAGCCTGCTCTTAACGAAAGGCGTCAAGGGGACCGCGGCTTAACGTCCCATCCGACGGACGGAGTGTTGCGCTTGAAATGTCCTCCACACATCATTCAAGCAGGGATCGGATAGCCTCTATAAATTCTCTGCTACTGCCGGGATTTGAAACCGAGATCACAAGATGGGAAGTCAACACATTAGCCTCCACTCCTACCCAATCCCCGATTGCATTTCATGTTAGAGTGAAGAACTGAGAAACGATTGGATATAAATTGTTCATTTTAAGGGAAGTGGATGCCGACGAATAAAAATTCTTCACAATGAATAAGGTGTAATTTATTTTAGTCTCCAAAGTCATCAATTTTTTCCCCCATTCCTACTAGTCGCGGAGGTGTCTTCGACGTTTTAGTCTCATTGGTGGCGCGGATAATTTGGGGGCGGGGATGGTTTTGGTTTCCGCCAATTGGCATTGAGGTTTTTTTTTTGAAGTGAAAGAGGTGCGGTAGGAGTGGGATGTGAGACACTATTAGTCACGCGAATATAGTTCACGTTTGCGGCGGACGTTATTGCACTTCCACAAAATTATCGCGCTCCAGAATTCATGTGAAATGTGATTTTCGGCCGAATAAAAAAAAAAAACAAATGAAACGCCGCCGCCGAAAGAAATTCTTCTTCTTTTTCTCCCTTCGAAAGCTGAATTTTTCCTCGTTTTTTTTTTTGGCTCGAAGCCAATCCTGTCTTTCTCTCTTTCTATCTCTCTCTCCCTGCTACAAATTAATTTCTGAATTTATGTATTTAATAAAAGACGCCTTATTAATACCATTGGAAACTAACGTGGCTATTAATTACACTGGGGCTACGAAAAATATCAGGTCAAGGAACGAATCGTTTTATCAAGGCATATATCGGGTATAAATTTTACCTCTATTCTTTTGATTTCTATTCCATACGAAATTAATGATTCGTTAAATTTTTTCTTGTGTTCTCAGGAAAATGTTTCTTCATCATCTGTAGGCGTTTTCATGGGTTGGAATCAATTGTGAGGGTTTTTTAAAAGTTCTTTTCTTATTGCTAAACTAAAAATGTTGGTTACAGGCCAGCCTTTGCATAGTGGACATAATTTCTGGGGAGCCACATTTTTTTTTGAGTTGACCACGATTATTTATTTCACCGGGAATTCTCCCATAGAAATTAAAATTACAATTTAGTTTCTGGATGCTACGGTGAGTCTCCTCCACGTTGAGTCGAGTGATGTAATGTTCTTTCTTGGCGAAATGCTATTGTTTTTTTTAACTGCAATTTTCGTTCGGGGGGGGAGGGGGGAGGTCCAAAACCAGGGGGGAAAATTTTTGAAAGATAGGGTATTTAGTAATGGGTTTTAAACTAATTTTAGCTCTTTTCACAATCAAAAAACTTCATTTGTTAGAAAAATACTTTGTAATTTCATGATTTTCAATAGTTTGTTTTCTTTTTTTAAGGAAAATAATTGTGCTTTTATATTTCGGGGGTGGGGGAGTCCGGACATTCCTGATCCCCCCCTGGCTACGCCACTGTATCTTCATAACGGGTGGTCCTGACCCCCTTGGTTTACCTTCTTTTCTCTGCCCTCTTGAGTTGCTCGATTTTTTATAGATTCTACAAAAGTGCGTGTTCGTTGATATCTCTCCCTGAACGTTCTCCCATCCCCTTTAAAGGTGTTCCTATCATTCGCCTTTCGTGCGTCATCCCTCGCAATTCCAATTATCGCCCTTTCCATCTCTCCTCATCATTTTCGCATCCATCCTCTCCCTCCAATTCCTCCCTCATTCTCCTTTCCACACTTATTCGCCTCACTTCTCCTTCGGATTGGCTGTTGTGGCTCAAGTTTTATCTTTTCATTCATGACCGGCACGTAGCCAACGGGGACTCCAGACCCCCTAAATGTTTTCCCCAGTGGGAACTATCCCCGATGTCCTTACCCTTGGACACCTATAATATGACAGTAGTACATCTATTTAGTCTATATAGTTTAGTCAATATAGTTTAATCATTATAGTGTAGTCAATATAGTTTAGTTAATGTAGTTTAGTATAGAAATTTCAGCATTGCGTAAACGTGATACGTAGTTGATTTAGTGAAGTGTATGCTTTTACGAAGCGTTTAACTATATAAACATATATTAGTAAAAGTAACCCGCTTATCACATAATCCCTCCATGGCTAGACATTTTTCTGGCTAGTACATAATGTATAAAAAAATTTACCACGGAAGAATTTCACACAATTACCCTCGAAAAGATTTTTTAGATAACTTTGATTTGAAGATGAGGAGTATGAAAAAATTAATCAATGGCGTAAGTCGTAGACGGTTTAAGGGGGGGGGGGGGGTACAGAGGCACGTGCCTCCCCAGATGCTTAAATAATAGACGAAATTTTTAATAAAAATATTCATAATTTTTTAAATGTAAGATATAATAATAATATTTACATATTAATTACTTTCATATTAAAATTAAGAGTATGCTTCGTAGCGTAAATGTTGTGTGTAGTTCTCAATCTCAAATGTGAGAAGAACATTTGCCTGTCAGCCCCCTGTGCCCCTTGGCGTAAGTTACACAACATCATTTCAATACGTAATCGACTTCAGCAGTAAAAACGAATAATATTTCGTATTCTTTTTACCACAAGTTTATCCTGGTGAATTATACTCCAGCTCTCGCTGTGTTTGCTGAAGAGGTTGCTTTTAAACCCCAAGAGGGCCGCTTGTCGCTGTAAAGGCCACGAGTCCGAGCCGGTCTTCTACTTACTCTGCCTCTCTTTATCTCTCTCCCACACTCCTCGATTATTTAAAGCGTGAATTTTATTTGATGTTTATGATTTTAATTATGGCGCAAAAATTTCGACGGTGAAGGTGCCTTTTAAAAATGGCGGCCACTTACTTTTTTTTTGCTCTTTAATTTTTTTTTAATTTGAGGAGAACCATATCCCTCCCTTCTCTTTTCAATTTTTTATAAATGAATTCCTCTCTGGGCTTTCCTCACCTTAGTCAGTTCGGCAAATAAAACAAATATAAAAAAAACGAAAAATGTACAAAAAATGGAAAATTTGAATGGAAAAAATGGCGGATGCATAAAAAAAAACCGGTGGGAGACCGGGGTTTTTTTCTAACCCCCCATTCCACGGCTGGCTTTGCCCGAATCAATGCACCGGGCCGCAATTTGCACGCGTCCACCATTTTGTCGTCGCGAAGGGCCGGTATGTTATAGAGAAGTCTTCACCCCCTCCACTCTCACCTCCCCTCTTCCCCCCCCCTCCATATGCTGCTTTCCCATCTCATTTCCTTTCCTCCCCCCCACCCCTTCCTCTCCTCCCCTCTCACCCTTCTCCTCGGACTTTATACTTTTCACCCCCTTCTACTGCCGGCACGCTTTTCACTCGCAAAGGCCGGGGCAGCACTAGCGCTGCCGCGGCCGACCAGTGAACTAGAGCGAATCGTTTAGCGGGTTGACTTCTAGTCACTCGCACGGCGCACTATATCACGTAATAGGGTAGTTTCCTTCATCAAAGAAAACGAAAGGCATTGATTGCGATTCGTTAACCACCATTAGTGTATTCATAATATACAAATTATTTGGTTTTAGAAATACCGGTTTACACGAATGGCAAGAGTCAATTTTATCCTCATTTGAAAAAGGCCAGATTGGCGCCCATGCGATGCCACTCCACGTGACGTCACAGGGACCTACTTCCTATACGAGTAGATAGGAGTTTTATATCGTCTGAGGTTACCAATGCATGCATGAGCCACAGAGCTCAGGGAAACATCTCTTGATAATCACCTATTAAAACTGCCTGAGGTCGGAAAGTTTCCTTCGTTTGATAGGGTAATAATAATACTTATTTAAGCCAAGCGCTACCTGCTAGCATGGTACTCTGCTACCTGCTAGCAGCCTGCATCGTATCAGCGCTCAAAGGCTCGCCCCAAGGTTACCTCCCACGGCGACAGCGGGAACCAGAAATACGTCACACTCACATTCGAGTTATCAGGGTTCTAATGTTGATCATCTGACTCTTCTAAAATGCTTAAAAAAACTTAAAACTCACTACTTATAAAACTTCCCGGGGCAAGATCCCCGGTTTGACCACCACCAATATTTTTTGTAAGTCTGATACTAATCGTCTGGCAACGTTTCTGTCACTGTTTCGTCAATCATCTTCACGTTTTTTGCATTTGTCTTTTGCTACCAATGTTTAGACGTCTTGTCCATCACCTTTTTGGCTGTATATTCATGTATTCATGCAAAGGTTCATCCTTGAAATCCTTCTGATCTTGCATATCTCCCATCAAAACGTAAGTAAATATGAACGAATGGACCTGTTGGAGAATTCCAACTGATTTCGCCAATGGCATTGCGATTCTTGGGTGTGAATAAGACCAAATTGAGACTGAGAAAGTTTGGTTTTTAGTCTCAAGTACAGACGCGAAAGTGTGAATAATTCTAATAAGGCTTCGCTAATCACCTTCAAAAGGCAATATGACCAAAGCTAATCCTCCCTGTGAATGTACCTACCGTCCTACCAACTACGTTCTATATCTTGGACAAATAACAGTCTTATCTCTGGTCGTCATAACTGGAATTCCCTGTCGTTGTCTGTAAAAATTCCTTTCCCCAGTCCATTTTCAAAGAAAACCCATTTAACCGGAGAATAGTTCACCAGCAGACATATACTTCTTAGTGACGATGAAAAACCAGCTTAAATTGATCGAGGTTAACTTTTATCAGTAAGTAAAATGAATATTAACTATTTCGGATTTTGAATCTTTGAATTTGAAAGGAGGAATGTAACTGAAAGCCATATTTTTCTTACCTTTTACTGCTTGGAATGTGCTGCTCCATCTCTCCTCCCCCAATTCCGTGGAAATTATATTCATAGGGCCCCTGAAACGATAAATGATTGTTGCTAAATTAATTATCTCTCGTATGGAATGATATTTCCTATAAATAAACACGGATGAATTTGCTATGTTTGCAAATTTTAGTACTCTCCTTATGCTAATGTTTAATGTATTTCAATATTTCAAGAGTATGATGGTTTCCTCTGTCACGGTTATAGAAATTATCAAATGTGAACATTATTCATCCACTGCAGCAATTTCTTCCCTGGCTGCCTGGAAAATGTTGGAACTCAGTTAAAAGTTATTTCATATGAATCGAAGTTAGCGGTTAAGTTTGTAGGTTAAAGATGGGTTGAAGTTCTACTTACAATTAGAAGTTCGTTGACTTCAACTGACCAAAGCTCAGTATATCTATATGAAATGATATTTCATGATTTTTTTAAACTTTATTTTATTTGCGTAAATAGAAGTGAATTATAGATGGATAATTAGAAGTCCTTTTCTATTAGCTGTTTCACATCCGAGGAATATGTTTTAGTGATAACTTTTGCGGAGAATTTTCCTTGCTTTCGCAATTGATGAACTCAAAACAGTTACTAGTGGCAATATGAGGATGAATTTTTGCGTTTCCGACCGGGCATACATCACGCCGTGATTGAATCTTCGTACCTCGTCCGCGCGAATGCTCGTTCTAGTATCCGGCATGAAATTAAGGCAGGAAATATTGATTTTAAGTAGACGGAGAGGAGAGCGTGTGGCTAACCACTTTTTTATGAGATTTTTTCTCGCGATTCCAATTTTTTTTCAACAGGCATTTATTATAATGCGAGGTTAAATTATTCCGGCACTTTTCGAATTTTCGCTCATATTTTTACCTCCTCCTCGCCGCGTTTCTCTGGCAAAAAAATTGCTGACTATCGTGATTACGGAAAATATGATGGCATTTAAAAAGTGCTTACTTCACTTAACGTTCGGTAGGGAAAAAATAACCGTAATATCCCCACACCCTACCGCTCTGGTTGGTCGCTCGTGTAAATGGAAGATAGAGATAATTCTGTTTACTTATCAAAAAGCCTGTGAAAACGAGTGAAACAAACAATTTCCATTAACGAAATTGAAAATAAAAAAATGGGCAGCCTCCATTAATGACGAATATTTTTCACATCACGTCACATCCTCTTATTCTAAATTAAATTCTGCCCACTTGGACAGTTTTGTGTGCTTGGACGAGTAGGTAAAGAGCTTTTTACCATGTACATATTTTGGTTCCTGTTGCATCCATTTTTAAATGGGATTAAGCGGCTAAAATATCACAATTCGCTTTGTTACACCGCATGCTTCAAAATTAATGTAGCCTCGGGGAATGTTAAGCATGGTTAATCAGAATATATTGCCCGAGTTAAAATACATGAGTGACAATAATTGAGCGCAGACTGAGCGAATTATTTGTTTGGGGTTGAGTGGGCAATTGCAACGAAGGCAGTGGAATATTGTGTATGAAGTTGTATAACTCTGATTAAAATGCAATTTTACAAAAAGAAAATTTTATTTTTCCATAGTTGGCGGGTAAACTTGTTGGAATTGAAATAATAATTATAAAGTGGAGTCGCAAAGAGAAATATCTTTCCCAAGTAATATCGTGAACGCCTGTTTGAGGAAAGACTGGTGGTTTGAAAATTCCCATCTTCAAGTCGATGTAACATATGCCATTAGCGGTGAAATAAGTTGATAAGCCCATTACTTCAAAAGCTTTTTTATGTGTATATTTTGAGGAAATGAATTGTTGGAGGATTAAAAAGGAAATGAGAAAAAATAATGAGAATCTCATAGACGTTGTTATTTCGACTCATCTGGGTTTTTGCACTTTTGAAATGCAACTTTAGGTGCAGGCAGTGCTACCCTATTTTATTTTTCAATACTGTCAGAAGAAAGAATGAGAGACTGGAATAACTCATGCTCGTCGTCGAGGTTACCGTGATACCCCTGCTGGTAGTTTTCTCTCTCAAGGGAGGAATAATAATATCCCTGTAGTGTCTTGTATGTGATGCTAGACACGATGTGGTGGAAGTTCGTAATATTATTAAAATGAGATATTGCAATATTTCCACTATAAGAGGAAATATACAATGTCTCATTTTAATAATAATCCCTGTAGTGGTTACTTATACCTCTCGTTGTTATATTTCAGATTGGTCTCTATGTTTCATAATTTATAACGATTCTTTTGTTGCCTTTTCACAATATTAATTAATTTCTTTTCTGGGCATTAATGTTTTGGTAAATTGAATCATTTAACTGAAACTATTCGATCACTTTGCAAACTTTGACCTTTTTAATACTGATAAAAATTTTTTCGCTGAAATACCATTCTTATAAGTAGATATGCTGTAATAAGTCGACGTATCTGTGCGTTTCATTTTCGGTTATATGCCTGCTGTAAAATTTTGATGTTGAAAATTACTTGCTAGCCGACAACTCTTGAAAAACCTCCATTTCGTAAATCAGCTGATTTTTCAATTTACACAAAACGCTTAAATGGTATTTTTTTAATTTAAGGAGGCCACCGTTTACCAAATTCATGGTAATCTCTGAGGTCAATGATGAACTCCAATCTGAGTGCTCATATAGTGACCTATATATTATTTATCAAGAAAAATCTTCGTAAAAAGAGCGGGTACCAGATAATCTCATCTAATTTTCCATTGTTGGATCCATCCCAATCGGAGAAGGTGTACATAACAATGCAAATATTTCCATTTAAAAAAAATCCATTCTCGAAAAACCTATTGCCTAATCTAGCTACTCAAGCGGTATCTCCTTAAATTACTTCGGCCCATATGTTCAATTAACAACGTGTTACCATCGATGTATCATGGAATTGAAAAATCCTTTATTCATTTGGTAGCTATTGTTGGTTTTGGAAATACCCTATTAACTAGAAACCCGACTTTCCGTTAATCTGTGCCGATAAAGGTATAATGATCACCCCCACACATTCATAAAAATTAATTGAAAGCAACGAAAACGTTATTTCTGATCGATTCATAATACGATTTGATACGTGGGCTAAATACTTAGCTGTTATCTGTAAATCATACTGATATATAATGTATTTCAATAAAAACAAAGAAATTGAAGCACATTTGTAAGTGATTTACTTTTCTCGGTAAGTACCTGCTAGTATATACGTTGTTTGTCATCAAAAACAGTTGTAGGAAATAAATTTTTATGCTTTCTGAAATGGATTCATTTAGGAAGTGTAGAATTAAGTATTAGACTGCCTTTTGTGGGAGATAGGATTTAAATTACACTAAATGCTAATTACTATGCACGAGGGATAGTCTTCTGAGGCATTATTTTTTAGCCCATGGATACTGATAACAAGTTAACCGTGAATATCAATCACTGTAACCTATATTATCGACCGGAATGATTGTATATTGATGATTTTTAATTTTTTCATAATTTTTAATGCAATAGTTTCGACGTTATTTGACCAAAAATTTCTATTTTGATTGGTTTCCCACTAATGGATTCATTAATTTATACGAATATTCAACCCCCCTTATCGTTGAAAGGGTAAGAAAAGTTTTACCTTCTCGGTTTTCTTCTATTCAAAGATATTCAACACTCGTGGTTAGTGCTCGGAAATACGGAAGAATAATTATTCATGTTCTGTGAGGAAAGTGGAAAAGAAAATGCTGAAGGAGTTAGTGTGGTGGATATGGAGAAGGATAATGTGAAGTTATGGATGTGAAGAGGAACGACGAAGTGTTAAATATGGTGTGCGAAGAGAGGACATTTCTCGATGGTACATGGAGGAGGAACAGGGTTTGGATGGAGCGTGTACTGAGCAGATGGAGGATGTTAAAATCAGTGTTGGAGGGATATGAAAGACAGGGAAAGTAAGAAAATGGATTTATACGTACAATGAAAAGGAATAGGCCTTATTGTGAATTGAAGATGGAAGTGTTGTTAAGGAGGGAAGACGACCTTAGGTAACTCACATAATACTCCATGTCATCCTATCTTAACGGGTTGAAAACTTTAATTATAATCATTTAAGAGGCGGAGAAACTTGTTGACTTTACCCGTTGCTCCTGCCCAAAGATATATGTATTTAACCCTTAGAGTTCTGGGGAGCGCTATCGTGCTCCTCCCATCTTTCGCGAGAAGTACCAGGAGCGCGGTAGCTGCAATGTTGCATAGATGCTGATAGTCCACTAATCATTCAATGGTCAATATTCATTTTATTTTGACATTTACTATTTTATTTAAATTTAAAAAAATTAACTAATATTTCCAAAAATTCGTCAAATAATAGATTGAAAAGGTGAAACCACATGTAATAAAGATTTCCTAAAGTTTTTGAATGCATACTTCAGTTGCTTTTGTGACCTTAATTTTTTCCCAACCTACTGCAAAATCAGAAAAAAATGTCTCGGCACTTTATCATAGTAGGTAGCTAGAAGATCGGCAGGCACTCAAAGGGTTAAAGAAAACTAAACGGGAAGATGACGAGGAAATACAGAGAAAATATCTATTTTCTCTACTTCGCGCAGTGGCGCCGACTCCATGGGGCCTGGGGGCCCGAGCCCCCCCAAAAATTCCTTACAGATGTGAGGAAAAAATGTGTCAGGCTTGTCAATTTTCCCCGGAGTGTCCAGATATCGAGATTCGAGTGAAGAGGGTTCTAATGTTGATCATATGACTCTTCTAAAATGCTTAAAAAACTTAAAATTCACTACTTATAAAATTTACCGGGGCAAGGTCCCCGGTTTGGGCCCCCCAAAATTTTTTGTAAGTCGGCACCCCTGATTTCGCGGTACCCTTAGAAACAACTCAATCATCAGTGGCATTTATATTTCTGTGATGTGGACAGACATCAACCGAATATGTTGAAATTTCTCCCATTGCTCAATGTTGCCATAGTTACGTGGTGTGCTCAACCCCATCCCCCCTTCCGTTTTCCAGGTGATTAAACTGGTGCATTTATTTGAAGGGGTAGCTTTATAGCCGTCCGCCGCGGTCATTGTGATCCGCAATTAGGTGTCGCAATATTTTGAACACGTTCGAAATAAAAATAAGAGTGATAAAACATTCACTTGTGCGGTTAGTGCCTGAATCTTTTATGCGCATTTTGATGCAAAAAAACGTGCAATGAAGACTGATCGCTATGCATGACACCCTTGCTCTCTCGTTTGATAATAATGGTGACCAAGTAGCCGTTTTTCGCGCGAAAAGTAAATAAAAAATAATAAAATCAGTGAATGGAATGTAATGAATGGGTATACCAGGTCTCGTTTAGTTTTTTTTCGATCGCGCGAATAATAGTTGTCGTTGGTGGATCTTGGTTGAATATGGTCCATTTCGACGACAATTTAAACCATGTCAACTCATAGATGTTATAAGAGCGCAATATAAAAACGTTTGTATGAATATCTTCCGTCACAGCGGTAAATATTCTTACTTAGCCTTCTAATCAGTGCACTATAATTGCAAAATATAAATCAATCAAAGGCAGATCTTGATAATGTCGTGGAAATGTTGAAACTGGTTGACGAATAAATTATTGTGAAACTGTTTCAACTTTCAGTTACAACTGTTTTTATCTTATTAATAGGAATTTCCACGTAGTGAACTCGTCAACAATTGATCTGAAACGGAAATATTTGTAAAAAAAATAAGTATTATTATGCATGTATGTAATCTTATGTATCTCTGTGGATTTTTCGAACAATTTGTGCATTGCGAGTGACTCCGTAAAGATATCACCGGTATTCTCCGGCAACTAGCCCCGGTATTCTTAAATTAGTCAATAGGGACCGCCTCTATGTGGTCAAAGTTGCTGTGACCTGTACGCACGATATGGACTGCTTGTGGCATCATACGCTCAGCAGTCCATATCACCTTGTCCACTGTATAGTCCACATAATTTCCACTCAGTAGAATAACGACTCGGTGGTTAACTGGCGAAAGCACTCGACTGAAAATCGGGCGATCCAGGTTCGAACCCTGGTCAAGGTGAATGATATTTTCTCTATGTATTTTTCGCACAATTTGTATTATTAAATTGCTTACCATTTTATGCCATTATTATGTATTTATTAATTATTATGATTATATAAATTTTCTGTGTGTTAAGAGGCAGTAGGATACGTGAATGGCGAATTTTTCTCGCGGTGCTTAAGCTTACTGCGCGAAAGAGAACGGTGAAGAAGGAAGGGTTGATGAAAGCGAAGTATGGAGAACGAGGCGGGGAAGTGGACATATGAAAGAAAGAAGTCGAGAAAGAGAGGAATGAGTATAAGAGGGCGAAAATTACGCGGAAGGAAAACTTTTTTCAAAGCAAATGACCCCCGGGGTGGTTTTTTTTTACCTCGGAAAGGGTAAAAGAGAGAGAGAAAAAGGATTTTTTTACCTTCGCTGCCCCATACTCCCTAGTGGGGGAAAGGGTATCGAAGTCAGGGCGTTAGGGGTGCGCAAAATAATGAATGAAAAAGGGAAGAAGAAAGAAAAATAAAGAACCGTAATGCATGTGTGGAAAGAGAGGTGGGTAGAAGGGTAGAATGAGGAATTAAAAAAGAGAAGAAAAGCGAATAAGGGCGCTGACGAGAGAGTGATGCATGTTGGGAAAAGTCTGCCGGCCCTGCTATACATACGCGTATGTGCAAAGCTGGACTATGGAGGGGTTTTAATGCCTCCAGTCCAAACAGCTCTATGGCACTGTCTACTCCGCTCTCGCTTGCATTGTTTGGATAGGATTGGAGGGTTGACGTTGGACGGGTTCGTACCCCGAGCGGTGCAGAGGGGCTTTGCAAATGATGGGAGTTGAAGAGCTGGGACAGGAAGCGAGGGGTTGGCCGGTCAGTCATTGTTGTGGTGTGAGATGAGTTCGGAGAGGAAATATACACTCTCTTCCGCATGCCTCCCTTCAGCGAAAGCTTCACGTACGCTATATCCCATCTCCTAACTCCTCCAACCATTTCCATCACAACATTACCATGTCCACCTTCTCTTCATGTATTCACACTGACTCATGGAGCTTTAATTTTTCCATACTAATTCCTTGATGCTATTTGTTAGTATTGAAACACTCGCTTTAGAATTAAGTGTATAGCGCCAAAACATAAGCTTAATTGGGGCGTTGAAATAGGAAAGGTGGTAAGTCAGAAAAAAATCGAAATTTCGTTTTTTCATGGAGAAAGTAGAACAAAGTACATGCCTAAGCCAATGGCATGGACAGGGTAGATATTCAGTTGGTGCAATATATCAGTTGCTACTATTGACGGGATTGTACGCTAATATAGGCTTCTCAATGTTGGCAAACCTCTTTCTTCCGTCTACTATCAAATTCTCATTTTCGTTCAGTTTATGCAATTCTGTATTTCTTGATTTTGATAGCTTCACGGATCTACATCTACATAATACCCCGCAAGCTGCCTAAAAGGCGTGTGTTAGGACACCAGCCGTTTACACATAGGAAGAAAGTGCTCTAAGGAAATGACGACTGGTATTTATTAAAGTCCTTTATGGTTCGGGGGAAAAACGAATTCCCATATCTATCCGTTCGGAAAAACATATCTTTTAATTTATCCCTTCTGTCGGACCTGGAAATCTATTGGAGCTCTAAAAATATGCTCTCTGTGTCGCTCTTAATGATAACTATTCTAAATTGTTCACGCAATATAAGCCTATCGCGCAGCCTCCGAGTCTCCATCGGCTCCCAGCATAATTCGCTTAACACTAGAACCGCGGACGGGACTTTTTTGTCCCATCGCCCTTTGCAAATGTTTGCCATTCATGTACTTGTGGTTTGATCCCTTTGAAATTTACTGACTTTTACTCATTTCTTATGCTCTTTTGAATGGTTGTATTGAAAATATTGTACGAAGTTTGGTTCGCGAGAAAAACGACGATTTACCTAGAACCGCGGTATGGGATTTTTTTGTCCCATATGGGGAAAACATAAATTTCAGTTTTTTTTGTACACTTATTTTGCATTTAGCATAATAAAAGTTTATTACGAAGGGGATCGATGCACAGATACCGTTATTATGCCAGTTAGAAGCGCAGAAGGGAATAATCTGTGCACTGCGCAGGCCGCCTACTCACGCAGCGCCGCCCGCGTCACCTCCGTCCGGCGCTTCTGCAGGTTTTAAACATTACCTAAACACGTGTTTTGTTCACACAAACCACAAAAAAACCGTCAATTATACTTAAACATGACAGGATCAACGTATTTTGTGAATGGGACAAAAAAGTCCCATGTCACGGTTCTGGTGGGGTTGGAAAGTTCAGCGGTTCTAGTATTAATCGCACCGATCACGTGTCCTGTGGCTTTGTGATCCGCTAAAGATGACTTAGTTGCGTACCCCATTCGAATGACCCGTTAGGAACTACTGTCCCATATCTCATAATGCATCGGACGATCTTCCTACTTACCTTCACCACTGTGTGTTCCCTCGTTCACTTCATCCCTTTGTTTGTTAGCACTGCATGCAAGGAGGAAATGTTGTATGGGGTGTACACATGTATCTCAGCGTGTATTCGTAACGGACAACTTCGAACCTAACTCGTGCCTACAGCTAGTACAGTTCTGATCCGGTAAACAAAAGGACGGAAATCCTCCTCGGCCCATATGAGACATCCAAATGAGAATGTGGGTGATCCGCGTAGCAAATTAACATTAAACTTCAGCATTTTAGAAGATGAATGCGATTGCAGTGTGCATTCCTTCATTTATTTACGAATATTAATCATGTACGTAAATCTAGAATATCTAGTCTTTGCATTTTATAGTATCTCTTGCTACATAAAACTGTCTTCCTTGCCATTGGCTAGTTTTAAGAGAAATCTGAGATTTTATCGACTAGTTTCCATATCTTGTAAAGTTACGTCATTTTAAGCCACTGCTAACCAACAGTCTCTCTTTTGGAGTTTTCAACTTATTCGTTGCGCCAAATTGAGTCAAGTTATTTTAAGCAAGGCTTCATTTGTATTTTTTTCAGTTTTTGACTCAGTTTTTACATTGCCGAGTGAAGAATTGGGTACATTCAAATATTTTTCCACGGTAACCATTCATTATAATGTTGGAGACTTATAGTTGGAATAAAAAGACGTGGGGAACTAGTGAAAGGCTTTGATTTGGAAACACTTCTTGTTGTGCATTGCCGCTTGGAGTACAGTGATATGATTTTGTTGATTCTCCTTCGAAAGGTTGACGAAGGATGCCTAATGAAATAAAATCATTTATCCAACATTTTTTGTAAATTGTTGATTGTGACAGAGTCTGAAAAATAATTAAAACCAAACATTTCCGTTTGCAGTTAAGCTGATGACGTCACGCGCCTCTGCTGAGCGGGTCGGCGATTTTAAATCGTTCCTCCCTTCCTCGCAGGTCTCTCCTCTTTCTTTGTTTTATTCGCTCCAATGAGTTGTTACTACCCACCACGCTAGGCTATTCCTGAACGAGTAAAATGAATCGAAAAAAGAACAAAAACTGCAATGACGTCATCAACTCATGAAAAGTGGGCCCCAAGACTCTTATTTTGACTTTAGAAGAGAATGGCTTATATTTTCCTTCCAGTGGCCTAACTTTTCCTTGCATCAAACGATATGTTGTAATGAATTTTGATTTTTTGTCTTCAGGAAACTACTATAATTAATATGAACAATTTTGTAATCTTAATTATGAATGAAGTATTTTCTAGAATTTTTATTTGTTTATTCCAAATCAATTTGACATTTGAAATGGGTAGTTTTATCACCTTTTCAATAAGTGAAGTCGTTAAAAAATTTGCGACTTTAGTATAAATGGCTGGATTTTTTAGTAGGGCTTTGAAATTAGCGTCTGGCACTCAGGGTGTTAAACAGGCGTAATATTACATTTCCCGCAATTCTGCGAAGTTTCGCGAAAACGTTATTTGCACTCTAAGTGTTAAATACGAATTTAGGCATAAGCTAAAAGCATTGTTGTGCCAACAGCTGTTGCCAATGAAAAGGGTCGTCAGGCGCAGAGTCGTCGTACAATCGTGTTGATTCTCTGCAGAAAGGGTGGCGATGGACGCTTGAAATAATTCCCGGATGAAACGGAAGTGGGGGGGGGGGTTTGAAGATGGAACCGGAAGCGGTGTTCGTCTGAACTGTGTGATGGGAAAAAAGCGTTTTGCGCAGTCAAGTCCTTTGACGGATTACTCCTCTCTGAGCGGCAGGCTGGATTTTTATTCATTCCCCCCTTAGATTTTTTTTTATCTTTCAAGAGAAATCTTCCCTGGGTTTAAACTGCAAAATGGAAGTGTTTACGAGAAAGAAATGTGCTTGGATGAGAGAGTCTTTGAAGAAATCCCAGAGTGAGGGATTATTGTAGAAATGTCTGTTTGTATTTTTCCCTTGTGATGCAGTTTTGGATTGAATGAATAATGCTTCGTGTGATCTCCTTAGGCCCTTGTGCAACTGATTCTTTGACAGAATCTTTATCTATTCTGAAATGTAGGTACGTTCTATCTCCGTTTTTTATTGCTCAAGTATTCTACGTACTAAGGTAGGTTTGCCCGAAACATTTAAGAAGTATTTTCTCACTTAAATTTGAGAAAAATCCTAATTCAGATTCCTTTTAAGGATTTTTTATATTAGGATTAGAATTAGGATTTTGAGTGAGGAATGAGGAAGAAGAAGAATTTTTCACAAATTCAAGGGAAAAAATCCTTCTTCAATTTTCCGGGCAAACCTACCTTAGTACGTACAATACTTTATCAATGAATGAAGGATCTCCAGTCTATTAGAATATCTCGTTATTTATCTCTGTAAATGGAAGACTGATATTAAGAAGTGAACGCCAACGTAGAAAAATTTCCTGACGTCGGAATAAGTAATGCAGGCGGCACTGCTTGAGTGAAATATTCGATGATGGATAAGCCGAGTTCCCATCACCTCTCGTCGCTCCGCACATCTCCCGCGGCTTAAATGAGCCACCGAGATAACTTCAAAGAGCAAATCGGTTTGGGAAGAGGGAAGGGGCTGTAGGGGTGTACACCAGCTTGGGAGAAATATTAAAGGGCATGAGAGTTGCGCGTAGTTTAGAGGGGTGGTTGGAAAGGGGGTTGGTATGAGGTATTAAAAGGGAAGGGTGATGGGCAGGGGATGCCGATGCCGCTGGAAACAAGGGGTTGCGCCGCCGCTCCAGGAGGCGAAATGAATTTCATCCCCCTATGGCTATGTTGGGGAGGAATGTATCGGGTAAATGGTAGCGTCCACGTGCCACCAGAGAATTCGATAATCTGTTTGTTTTTCTTTTTTGTTCAGTAAAACCCTTTGTTAAATTGTGTCAGGATATCAAAGGGAAGTCACCCAACTAATAGGGACAAGAGGATAAGTGATTGAATGACTTTATGATTGGGCTGGAGAATGTTGGATTTAACATTTTGAGACCTCTATCGTAATAACTACGATAATAGTATTTCATTTTTCTATGCGTCGACCTACCTAATGAATTTGGATTTTTTTGTCGGCGATTAATAAATAAATGAGCTCTCTAATGTATTCAAAGCCAGAATTCCGTCTCTTAAAAATTACACTGTGCTGGAATATCAAATCGAAGGCACCGATATTGAGAGGAGAAGAAGCAATTGAATGACTTGCTGATTTGTCTAGGGAATGTTGGATTTAACATTTTAAGGCTGCAATAATCACGATAATAGTATATTATTTATCTATGCGTCTTCCTACCTATTAAATGGATTTAGTTGTCGATAATTGATAAACAAATGGGCTGTCTAATACATTCAAAGATAATATTTCGTCTCTTAATAATTATACTATCCCAGAATATCTGAGGGAAATTGCTTACATACTAGGTGAGTGAATGACTTTCTGATTCTTATGCGAACTGGTAAAAATACAATTTTAAGGCTTATTGAAATTAGTATAATAATATTAAATCATTAATATGTTCATCGACCTTTCGTAGGCGAATTGATTGTCAAAGGTAGCCATAGAAATAAGCTGTCATAAGTCCCTTAATAAGTATTTGGTAACGTTCTACAGCATAAAACTGTTAAAACCACAACCTATTTGTAGCAATGAGCTAAATTCGTTTGCGTTTTAAAAACTCTTTTGGCTCTTTGAGTGAGATGCATCAACAGTTCATTCTTAGGGGTTTCATTACCTCGTAAAATGGTCTTAGGATATGTATGTTACCTTCCAAGGATTCCGGAAGTAAAAGTAATGAATGGGCTTACTTAAACATCGTGTTTTTCCTTTATTTTTTTAAAATAACAAATTGAATTTTCGATCTTTGAACGCCGTACTGCTTGAGGAAAACTTCAGCTAAAGTTAGCCAAGATGAATTTTTCAGGGGAGTGTTAAAAGTTAAATGACATCAAATAATAAATTTGATGTCATAATGTCAATTAATAAATTTGATCCATAATTTTTGAGAAATCATGAGCTAAAATAGTGTTTTCGTTTCGTAGCATGTATTAACGTTCAATTATTTCGTAATTAAAAATATATATTGCACTTGTTCATATTTGTAGTGGATGTTCCCTGAATTTCTGATGTGTTCAACCTACTAAAGAAAGGTCAGTGTCAGTGTTTCGTCTTGAGTAGATCGAGGAAAAGGCAGCGGATTGAAAAATAGATTATACATATCTCTTTATTATTAACAAAACTTGTGGCATGATGTTTTGAATGGGCTACAGATAGCTGAGGTAATTTCCACCATGAAGGAAGGGTAAGGAAGGAAGAGTGCAGAGAAAGCCGGCGTCAGCAATAGCCTGCTCTTAAAGATAGCCGCCTATGGGACAACGGCTTAACGTCCGTTTCGACGGACAGTGTGCGGTAGGGATCAGAATCAAGTAGGGATCGAATAGAATAGAATAGAATATTTTTATTATGCTCTAGGTAAAACCTATGAGAGCAAAAAATGGAAAATATAGGAATATGTACTATATCTTAATAGAAGGCATAAAAATAAGGCATTATGGAGATTATTGCTTGGCTAACAAGTAGTAGATATCTATACAAAAGATGTAAAATATTCAGAACTAATAACACAAAAATATAAGTTTTAACTTAGACAGTAATGAAAACACATACATATACACATTTATGCAGAAAGTTTTGTTAACATTACAACTTTAACATAATAAATCTTATGAGTTGAGGAGACTGAATTAAGCCCCAGACTTCAAATAGGAGTACAGCCTCCAGGGATCGAATGTTTCTGGAAAAAAACCTCCGTCAACACCAGCATTTGAACGTGGAACCACATGGTAGAAAGCCTCTATTGCACCCACCGCGCGAACTAAATCCCCTTAAATTCTATGCGAGTTACTGTAAAGCATATTGTCGAATAAGCCCATATTTTCAAGGAAATGCCAACGAATTTATACTCCTGACATCTCAGACAACGTTACCGTTTTCTTCGCACTTAAGACAGACGCCTTCGTGACGATTCGCCAGTAAGCATAAAGATGAAAGGGTGGACAATCTCACCCCTTTATACACAGAACGGCACCGTATAACGCCGAATTCTGCTCAAAAGCACCAAATCCCCTGAAAATTCCATCCCTCTGAAAACCCTGGCTCTTGCCTCAAAGGAATAAAAAAATATATATGCGCGTATGAAAATAAAAAAAAAGAAATAATAATTTAAATAAGTCCCTTGACCCGGACCGACGCTCGCTTTAAAAATATTTGTGGAATATCCGCCGCTTAGGTTTCCGTTTTGGCTTTTTCTTTTCAAATTCCTACCGCAGCAGTCTAAAAGTCGAGGGAGAGAGAGAGAGAGCATTCGTATGGCTTAGTTCCATGGCCTGCCGTCGCGCGAAAAGGAGCGTGAACGTTGAGGTACGCAGACGAATGAACGTTTCGCAATTACATTAATTACCACTGGAGAAAAAAGAAGAGGATTGAAAGATATGCATTTTTCACGTTTTACTGATCACACGAACGGACGAAGACGCGAATGACATGTTACGATTCTTGGCACGCAATTTTTTTTGTATAACTTTGAAGGGAGGAAAGAACGTGTGTAACTTACGTGTTGGGCTGGATAAAACTTTCTCGGGTTGTCTACAGGATGAGGTGATCCATTATGCGTACACAATGCACTTTGGTCGGCTCACTTCACGCACTTTTTTTAATATCACTTTGCTGGGGGAATGAAAGTGTGCAACGTGTGTGTTGGGCATGATAAAATTTTCTTGGGTTTTCAACCGGGTGAGGTGATTCATTATACGTAGCTTATGCTCCGAGGTCGGCTCTCGGCACGCATTTTTTTAACATCGCATAGCGGGAGGAAAGAAGGTGTGTATCACATGTTTTGGACTGGATGGATAAAGTTTTCTCGGAATGTCAACCTCGTAAGGTGATCCTTAAACGTAGCTATCGTTTCGATGTCTGCGACTGTACGACAATATGACGGTGGTGAAAATAAGGGATAGAAAATTGTATTTATGTGGATAACCTTTCACGGTTTTTCAACCGGGTGAGATTGTACCGAGCTGGCGCTCCTCTTTATTTGTAAGCATGAAGATGACGAAGGCGAGGTTAAAATTAACCACTTTATCTGGTGCATGACACGAGAATATTTCATTTCAAAATCTTAACTATTCCATCTATTTTGCTGTACCAATCTAATACTTATCTATTTTACTGCATTCACAATGTAAACTGCATTTATCCATTGTTCTTATTATGCAAGGGAATGCGTCATAAATGATAGTGACTAAAAACCGATTATAACCTCAAAAACACCCTCGCTTTGTAGGGTCACACTGTTTTGGAAACGCAGAGAGATGAAAGACGTATTGTTTCACGTTTTTCTGATCACACGAACGGAGAGTTTGGAAAAGATATCTGCGCTAGGCTACTCCCATCTTAAGTCCTCCATTCCATCTGATAGAAATAACTAATTTATTTTTTGGGCCAGTGCAGTCACTGTATACTTATTTATAGACTGTATCCGTGTGAATGATTACAAAAGGCGGAAGAAATAGAAACAGAGTAGGTTTTATTTTGGAAAATAATCACGATGTTTAATAAACAAGGAACAAATTCCATGCATGATACTAGCGGTTGAGTTAAAGAAGAATCTCTTCGACATCTCACTTCTCGGGTACCTTATTTCCATCATCGATAATTATAATTTGCCTCATGGTTAATTCTGATATAGTCAACAATTATCGTCCTTCTTGTTTCCCTTACGCAAAATTTTTTATCAATTCATTTAAATTTTTGCTAACATTTAGATATACTTTTCCTGACGACGTAACCATGCAAATCAACCCTATAATCCGGCTATCTATCAGAAAATAACTAATATAATTTCGTGCTCACCAAGCTTTATATTGGGCTCTTTAAAGCTGCTATTTTTTTCTATAATTGCTACTAGAATTTTGTAAAACATGTATGCACGTGGCAACTGCCTTATAACATCCCTAATTTTATTTGATACATATAAGTAAAGTATCTATTTTATTGATTGTTTTTGTATTTACTTATTTACGCGCAGCATGTATGTAACAGACGGCGAAAGGTTGGTGAAATAGAAGCAGGGGACGCAGGTAGAGGCGGTATTTTTATTTGGAAAAATAATCACGATGCTTAATATACGTAAAACAAAAATTCCAAGCATGATACAAGCGGTTGAGCTTTAAGAGGAATCTCTTTGACATCCCGGCCGCATTAAATAGATACTCTCGCTCGCTTTAATTTTTTTATGTTTTTTTTTTTAATCCCGCGGCGGTAGCCAGGAGACGAGGTGGTTGGGGGGTAGGAAAAAAAACACACGCAGGACGCGCACACACTGGCAGACATGTCGATGTCACGTGTGTCCCGGTCTGCAAACCGATGCCACAAAGCGACTTCTTCCTCCTCCTCTCATGCAGCTAACGCAACCTTTCCCGCAGGCTCTCTTTCGAATCTATTCGTGGGAAAAAAGCCCCTAAACCCACCCTCACCCAGCATAACTCCACCGAGGCGCGGTTAACCCGACTTCCGTCCCTCCTTCCTTTAGCTCATCCCTGCTGCACCAGTCTTCACCAAACTCTCCTACCCCTGTCCACCGACTACGCCTCTTTGTATATCGTTGCCGGCATCGGCGGTGCCGAGGTAACGTCCCCGACTGCCTGGTCGAGGGTTTTAGTCCGCGTCAGAATTGAAAATTATTGTTTATTCAATATCACCATTATTTAACTCTAACATTAATAATTTTTAATCTGACTTCGTAAAAAAATAGATACGGTTTCTGACTCACAGATGTCCGTAGCTCCCAGATCCCTCGTTTTCCGGCCGAGTGCCTTCGATGCCGGAAATCGAGGGATACGGGTTCGAATACCGGTCAAGGCGATTGATTATTACGCACAATTTGTGCATTGCAGGTGACTCCCTTAAAATTATCAACGTGGCTAGTTCTGGCATACTTAAATCCGTCATCAATAAACAATATCATCATTATTTAACTCTAACATTAATAATTTTTAATCTGACTCTGTAAAAAATAGATACGGTTTCTGACTCACAGATGTC
The DNA here is from genome assembly GCF_921293095.1 of Ischnura elegans. Taxonomy (NCBI): domain Eukaryota; kingdom Metazoa; phylum Arthropoda; class Insecta; order Odonata; family Coenagrionidae; genus Ischnura; species Ischnura elegans. The sequence continues at coordinate 11,862,741 of NC_060257.1, forward strand.
CGTAGCTCCCAGATCCCTCGTTTTCCGGCCGAGTGCCTTCGATGCCGGAAATCGAGGGATACGGGTTCGAATACCGGTCAAGGCGATTGATTATTACGCACAATTTGTGCATTGCAGGTGACTCCCTTAAAATTATCAACGTGGCTAGTTCCGGCATACTTAAATCCGTAGCTCCGCTTTGAACGGTGTTTTCTCAAGAGCTTCACCATTTATTGACAGGATTTCCAAGTAAATTTCCCTGAGAGAAACCTTATAATTTTTGTTTTGGCCCTAAAGGCTGGATGGCTTGCATATCTATTTTATTTGACATCCAAGTGTAAGTCATGTCGTCTTCAGCTGTCACAGATCACTCAGATTTAGCAGTTATTTATTTTTGAAAGTAATTAGAGGAATCATTTATCAGTAAATCTAAGGATACTACTCTACTGTGTCGATGCCGGGCTCAATGGCGCCGGGGTCGCGTCCCCCACTGCCAACCTAGACGTCGCGGGTTAGAATCCTGACTGAGTGGATTTATCACCATCGAGGGGATGGAAGTATTTGATTGTCAAACAAGTAAATTGTGAGAATAGGCAATCTAATGTTAAAGTCGCTTGTAATATAGACCACATTATTATTATGCACAGAAAGTCACCTCTTACGCCTTTGCACAAAAATACCTACTGTGAAACCCTCGGCTGGTTATCATTTGATGAGTAAAAAAGTGTAACTTAAACCTATGTTCTACCGTAAATAAAAAAATGGGTTGGTTTACTAGTGGTTTCATGAGGATAAAATGCCAAATTCGCTCCAGGTTATTACTTATGAGCTATCGAAAGCTGTGAACTCAGTTTGTGTCATTTACAATTTTACTATCATTGAGCGCTAGTCGTTGGTTGTATTGGTTGTTATAGTTGATTTTCCAGCATGGTAACCTTTGCAATTCAACTGCAATCAAGCAATAGAGAAATCAATTTCTCCTTGTTGAAAGATAGCCAGAATAAAAACCCGCAATTTATTTACTAGGACATTTTTTGGTTATTTATAACTGTATACATACTCCATAAACTTTTTTTACCATCGATATGCGTGTCTCAAGTGACAAGACTCTTTTGATCCCAGCTTTCATGCTGATATTCTAGAATGTATTTCTCCTATATTTGTATGAACTACACTTTCGCATACGCTTATGGACAAATATGTGTACACTTTGTTAGATGCCAGTTATGATTCAAGAATACACATTTCAAAATAATTTTGTTATGCTGGTTACTTCGTTTTATATATTTTTGACGGAATAAACCCCGAACTAATTAATTGCCCCTTAGTTTTCTGATGTGTCCATTGCTTCACAGTGTAAATAAAACGAAGCCCTTTTATAGGTACTACTTTAAGTGTGCACTTAACAATAAATTGATGTGTATAATTCGATTTGGTACTTACCAAGCCTTGTAGATGATTCATTGAATGTCCTGCTTTGTCGTAATGGCTTCCAGAATTTATCCAGCAGACAGTAAATGCTGTTGGATAAATATGGATCTGAGGTGTACAGTTTTCAGTTGCGGGAGTCGTCATGGAAACCGTCGTACTATGTTCCTGAAACAAGAGTAGAAATTTGGTTGAGCTTCTTGACACAGACGTTTTCACAGATAAAACAATTTGCTATTCTTTATCATTCATATCTCAATCTCACGATTGATAGTGATGCCAAAACTAGATCCGGATGATTACCCGTCAGGAACAATCGCAATTTTCGTCCATTTCCCGTTGATTCTGTCCAATCTATAATTCAAGCGATCTATCCCAGCGTACTCTTGACTGATACCGTGACTGACGTTTGCTGCTAACAATTCCGGTGAGTGAAAATCGATAAGTTTTGTCTCCTTGACGGATTCTTCTGTTACGAACGCAATGATCTCATGGTTTCGCTACACACTATGAATAGTTGAAATTTGCAATTAAATTTTGCTTAGCAATATAAAAAAAGTAATAATAGATATGGATTAAAATATAGACGACTAACCAAAATTTATAAATGGAACATTGTCACTGAAAATATTCCATTCTTGATAATTTAAAATATTAACTGCTTATGAAGGCTAAAATGCTTGTGTGACTCATTATTTTAAAGAATATAGAAAATAAGGGAAAAAATAAGAAAGTAGATCATGGGTGCCCAATCATCTGCGCCATTACTTCCGAATATATGAATTTCATGGTGTGTATAAAATTCAAAGAATGTAAAATCATACTCTAATACATGTATGCAAAATATTTCTTTAAATATATAACGATATTTATTGCACATATATAATTAATATTATTAGATAAACATCATATCGGATTATACTGACAGCTCAACTGTCAGGTTAATTTATGAATTGCAATGAAATAACTGTTAATTTCCATGCAATGATCAATCTTCACCATCTTTAACACTCGGGTTGATGACCTACGATGACCTATGGCGGTTCATGTGAGACTCCTCAACAAAATGCTTGACTACCAATATTTTTATCTCATGTAATAACCTTGTGGTTGCATCAATAATAATATTTTTTCATCTCTTTTGCAAGAATTATCCGAAACTTATATTTATTCCCATGTTTCGCTTAGTAAAGATTTTCTGTGAAAAAGTCTCTCCCAAGTTTTCCAATATTGTTTCCTTATTTTCCCCCCAGTTTGCCACATCGAATGTGCTCCCGACGTGATCATTTCCCGCAAGCAAAGCGGTATGATCTCATTTTCTATGAGAAGGATGGCTATATAATTATTATTATTTATTAAAGTAAAGTTACAGGTCGACCATTCGATTTACAGTCGACATAGATTGGTTACAAGTTTACCCAAATTTATGCGTGACTTTAAAATTAGGAAAAAGACAAATACATGGAGAAACACAGGGACAAACAATGGATGTAAAACAATATACACGTTGATCCAATCATAATAACGGAACGAAAATGAAAAGACCCTTACCATTCAACCTTATTTAGATTTCTTATAAAGAACTTAAGATTTCGCGGGAAGGGTTCCAAAAGTACTTTCGGAGGACAGTTCCAATCCCCTACCCCCCGGTGCAAGAAAGAATATTTCACAGAATTTGATGGTTGTTTCGAAGGGTCTCTTTTGTGTTCATGATATTTTCTTGACAAATAGTGCGGCTCTTTAAATCTATTGTTAATATCTACCCATGCCGGATCTCCAACATAGAGTTTAAAAATTCCTTTCATCAAAAGCAACTATTTTGCTTGTCCTTTTAAGTTCTCTTAAATTACCTATCTTTCGCCTATTATTCCATTGCCAGAACCAATTTTACAGCACGTTTGGGTTGTGGTGTGTGAAAACTGCTTTTAGGAGATGAAATATAATTTGATACTTTCCCTGCAAATTATGTGGATAAACTATTCTCGGGATTCCCACCGAGTTAATTTTTCCGTAATGGCGAATGTAACTTACTACTATATTTTAATGGCCATTATAATATATTTTTCAATAATGGTTTTAGTGCAAGTAATCGCTTTACTTTGATTTTAGGGGAAATTAGCTGGGGCACCGGGGATGCCAATGAATACATAAATGTCTGAACAAGATGCAATGACTTCCTGGTTTATTTCCTGATAATGATAATAAATTAAGCATTTTTGATGATTGAGGTGACTAGAATGCTTTTAGGAGATATTTGGCTCTGAGACAGTGGCTGAATTTCATATGAATTACAGTATTCAGAGCTTTCCGTTACAGTTTTTCTCTCTGGTTTTGTCTCTGTTTTTCTCATAGGATTCTTTGCCTAAAGGAACCTCATCAGTTCACTTATTTTTCACCGAACCTGCCTAATGATATGCCCCTGCTTGAATTGATTTATAGTTACGGTTAGAGTTTTTGTCCCAGCCATTGAATTATCTCTTTGCAGAATAGTGTTGGGATGCGCAACATGAAAATCACAAAATTGTTTTCTGAATTTTAGATAGAATTAGGATAATGATTGAGGAAAATAGGATGTTTAGATAAGTCTTGATCAAACTAATGGCCCAGATAATATGCGAAATAATTTCAAAAGATCACTCGCCGTGAAATATGCTAACCAATTCTTAAACCTCTCCTAGCCGCTTCGTTTTTGCATCTGTTAATCTTATGTTTGTTTATCTTTCACAAAAGATATTCCAGGTTTTCCTAAGTCAAGATTTTCTGTGAATATCATCCTCCTGAGTTTTCCAATAAAGCTTTTTTCTCTGTATTCATCTCGTTGCTGGATTCACTCTCGTCACCGACAATATCCCTCCAAGTTACTCAATATGACTTCTTTTTAATTAAGCCAGAGGGTAATGCAGATCATTACAGTATGTAACTACATGGTCCGCTTGCTTTGTGAGCAAAGCTATGTAATGTATCAATTTTAAAACTAAGGAGAGCATCAAAGTTTCGACTGTTTGCCGTTACCAGTCCTTAATTATAGCAGGTAACCTACATGACTTTTTCTTCTTGCATGAATCAATTTATAGCGGCAATTTTCAGTTTTAGCTACAGTTAATTATTGAATTTTCCGCAACAGATATTTTTTGATGTCACGTTAGAAGTAGCTACGTGATTTTCGATTTTTGGTGATAATAAGAATATCATGCATCAAATTCTGAAGCGTTTTCAACGGTCAATTTTTTAATGTTAATATCGGCAATGAACCTTTTAACCAATCTTTCTCATGAGGTTTACCTACCTGAAATTATATATATTCATAACGATAGGTTTTAGTGTTAGTAATGAATTGATTTGTATTTTAGGTGAACTTTGTCGGGGCACAGTGGATGCCAATCAATACATAAATGTTTGAAGAAGATGCAATGGCTTCCTGGTTTATTTCCTGATAATCTATGAGGAAATTTTGATGGTCGAAGAGACTAGAATGTTTAACTAAATATCGATAAAAGCAAGCAATAAAAAGAAGCTTAAAATCATTTTATACGATTTATCATTTTGATTTCCGCCTGATCCGAATATAAATTGGCTCATATCTTTGAATAGCTTTCAAACTTACCTACGAGGTATAAAAAACAGTGTATAAAATTTTCTTTGGTAGTGATTTTATTGCGAATAAATCGTAAATAGTATTACCTATCATTTAATTGATGATTTCAGGCTTAAGTTTGTAAAACCTTTCATTTTGGGAAAAATTAAAGAATAAACTTTGCATGACTCACTAATATTATTGAACCTTACCAAAGTTAATTTTTTCATTTTCCCTTACCTATCATTATTTCTAACGCATTCAATTTCCTAATGTTTGCATTTGTTAATAATGTGGTTCTATCCCTTATACCAAAATTATTCGAGGTTTTCCTCGCTCAAGATTTTCTGCGAATTACTGTCTCCCGAGCTTCCCAATATAGATTTTTTTATTCCTCGTTTTCGCCTCCGCTCGCCACATAGGATGCACTCCGTTCACGGGCCTTCCCCCCAAGTCACTCGATATGACCTCCTTTGTCACTGCTCCGCGATGCCACGTTTTCATTGGACATTATTTTCCACCACTGGAGAGTCACTGCTGTAGCACTATTCATCTATTACTCTTCCTCCATCACATCAAGGAAGATTGTTTCCCTACGAAAAAGTCCCATGTCGTTATCGCACGAGAGAGAGAAAGAGAAAAAAAGAATTTAGAAAAAGAAAACGAAAATACGAGAGAAATCTCTCTCTCTCTCTCTCTCTCCGAGTCTCAGGAAAATTTGCTCGAATACGGTCGAGTGAGAATGGTGAAAAAATAAGTAAATGAAAAAAAAAACGAGAAAATAAAATAACAAAAGAAGTCCGGAAGAGTATCGGGCACGCCGCATTCTTTTTTTTTTATGATCGAACGATTTTTTTTCTCTCTCTTTTCCATCTGGGTCAGCGACGAAACAGTGGAGTGATTCCTTGGGGCGACGCTGGATAATTAGTGAGCTCGAATAAGAGGAATGGAAAAAGTCAGCTGTGCATGTAGGTGTGTGTTCGGAAAAATCCTTCGGAGTTCTCGAAGCTTTTGTTCTAGACATTCAGAGCTGCCTATTTCTTTTTTTTTCAAAAAAAAAAGGGCGAAAAGTCATAAATCAGTCGCTGACTCTGCTCAAAAGATTATTCTTAGCTCATTTTTAATTATTTTTCGTGAAAATTTCCATACCCTTTGGGGTTGTGACAGAAATTCGTGCGCGTCTGATTTTTCTACTCGCGTGAAAAACAAAAGAATGTCATGACGCAAAAAGCAGGCTCTAATAATATAGTTCATTAAAACCGTGTAACGGCGTGGTTGACTTTTCTGGTAGTAATGGGGTTATTCCGGATTAAGATCTTAAGCCGAAGAAAATATAGAATTGGTCGTTACAAATCATGTATTCAGAGCTCGTAATTGCAATCCTTTCAACCTCGAATTGTTTACCTGTTTAATACTTATTTCTGTTTCGTTTTGATTTCATTTGGTAGATGTCGTGAAAGTCAGATGCTTTAGGTATCAGCTAAATCAGGACAAAGGCTCATAAGAGTTCGATGTCACATGCAGGTCATTTTGCCCTCAGTGTGATATATCAAGAGCAGATGTGTTTCATTATCTTATTTACTATAGAAATTTATTTACTATACTTAGTTATGAAAGAATCTTCATCGGTGTATATTAATTGGGTGTTCCATCGGTTATAAAGGTATTCACTTCCTACGTTTCACTGAGTAGCTCAGTCATCACCTCAAGGCTACTCACGGACGTTCATTTCTCCCTCTTACACATTTCGTGATTTTGCGCAATTACTTTTTTATATTAATTTAATTTTGCGGGTGGTGAATTAGAAGGTAAAATTCTTCACAACTACATGATAAGCATCAAGTCACTATCATGGGTTTTAGCGAGGTGTAAGTTTATTTATAGCATGTAACACTCTACATGTGCAATTCATGGAAATAGAAAAAGAAAATGTTGGTTTCCCATCTTCAGATTACAGAGTAGCTACGGTACCTTTTAAGAGCTCCAGTCTACCAATAAAAAGGCCACAAGCCCCTTTTCGGATAGTCAGCTTTTGCGTTTCATCTGTTAAGAGTGATATTTCACGTAATGAAAAGAGCATGATTCACCATTAAAATAGTGCTACTGCCACGGAAGGTTGATTGTAACTCCTTGGCTGAATACCGAAGGAATTTTATCTTAGTGAGATGGGAGTGAAACATCTTAGGTCATTGTTTCCAGGGCTATCACCTAATGCTCTCTGTGGATTTCCAATAATTTTAATGGATTATTCACGTGATATATGTTTCTTAAGTCAACTCCCCTCAATTTTTTGTGAAAAGTGGGTGTTAAATTTTTTTACATATAATTATTGAACCTTTTCTATGATTTGATGATATTTTGCCTTTCTTTCATTTACCTCTGTGGGATGAAAATGAGTTGATGTTTTGTTGTTAGGCTTCAGTATTTCAATAAAAGTAGTTTTATAATATTCCCGCATACCAGTGTTGCCCCTATTTTGAGAGCCAGCTATCATGTGCATTACTGCGTAAGTTACAAGATTCGTAGTGTATGCGAAAAATCGTGACTTGCCGTTAAGGGAGATTTCTAATAAGGTGCTGAATTTTTTTCTTGTCAAAGACTGAAAGAACTTCCCTACAGTAAACGAGGGTTAAAAATGTATCCACTACTTATGCTTCAGTGGCCAACTCTTTTGCCATCTTTAGGGAATGCACTAATATGCCCCCTTAAGTTCTTGTCTATTCTCCCTTATTTCCTATCAGTCTAGCCCTCTCATCTTAAGCCTTTTTTCGTCGTAATACATTGAATATATAGGTGGCATTGTGTTTTAGCGATCATATCTATCCGCAGAAAGACAGTTAAACTATTACTCACAAAAGGTACGAGAAACTCATTTAATAACCATGTCGTGACCTCAAAAATGCTTTAACCACCGTGAAATAAGGTTAGAGGCAGTTTTTTTTGCAACCAATCGGGAATTTTGTTGTTAGTATGTAAAGCTCAACGTTGAAATGTATTTACTAGATGGTGTATAACCCCATAACAATCTTCGGGGAACGTACCGAGATGCTTTCCTCCTTATAATATGTTCCTTGTCCGTTCTTTGCTGCTCACCCAACTCCGCTTTCAAATGGCTATTCGGGAGATCATACTGGAGGTTTTATAACTCGTGTCTATCCACAGATAGACCTATACGCCAGTATCAAGAGACTCAACTCTCTGTCATAAAAGCTGCGAGAATCTCACTTAATAAAAAGGCCGTGATGTCCCCTTAAAAAAAAGTTTTACCGTCGCTGAGAGTAAGGTGCTGAAGTAAATGTTTGCGTGAAGAAGAAGAAGAAGACTGGAGGAATTCTCTCCTAGTGTAAGGGAGGCGGGGTCTTGGAGAAGCTATTTTCTGAGGAGACGACAGAGGAGTAGCAGGAGCGGAGAGGTGGCCATTTAAGACTCGGGAGAGGTTGTGGGGAAGCAGAGAGAGGTTTACGGTCCGGCTACAAATTGGATTTTGGCCACGGGGCTGGAGGGTAGCGAGACGGAGTTGGGCGGACCGTTTGTGGTGGTGAGGGGGTGAATGGGGTTGGAGGAGTAGGGCAGGGGGTGCTCGAAAAATGGTCCTAGAGTTATCTGTCGGGAAGTGTTGCGAGCTGTGATTCCATCTGCTCTTATTAGCCCTCCTTTGTTTGCTCAAGTTACTTTTAATGCAGCTCCGCTGTTTACACGATTTGGCTTACTTTCTGAAAACGATGCATGAGGCTCTGCTGTTAACACTGCTGCTGGTTTAGATTACTCCACTTACTGGCTGTGCCAAAGGCGCGAACGTTAGAACTGTACCGGTGAGCCAATCTTACCTCAACCAGTCAGATGGCAGAAGTACAAAAAAAATGGCTTTCGCATATAAACTGCTGTCGTCTGTAGTGTGGTTTGTGTGAAGATGAAACTTAAAATTTATATAACACTTGAGGTATTTGAGCTCAAAAAGAAACATTAATTTTTTATTTATTATTATAATTGCTTTTTTATTTCTTTATTTTTCGCACTTTTGGAATACTATTTTTTGTTATTTTTTCCTTCTTTTTTGTTTTGGTTTAATTTTTTTGACAAGATTCGCAACGGCGAATTCCATTATTTGATAATCGGATACAAATGCAGTTTTTTGAGAGACCTGTGATTTGAAGGAGGTTGAGACATAGGAAAGGCTCATAGGCGAGTCATTTGGTGAGGCAGTGTGTATGTAGTCGGGATACATGGGTCGTAGTCCCGTATGTTTGAAAGAGTTCTGATACCGGTATATAACGGTATGTTGAAGTTATTCCGTGAATACCTCTTTACTGTTATTCTATAGTTCCCGGATTTGGAGGACCTTCTCTTTTATCTATACGGAACGTACTCGGATTAGCAATGCCAGATCTTTCTACTTTTACCTTCATGGCTGTATGAAATTACTACAAAGTATGAAAATAAATATGAATTTTCTGATAACTCGGTATTCGTTAACACTTCAGTAACGTATCTTTTCCAATTTTTTTTCGAAAGATGATTGCTCGTAATTTTTTCAGTGGTACTTTTGGTTTGAAATTAATATGGAACTGTAACAACAGATGTATTTCAATAAACCCTAATACCGTTTGTAGTGGTGGTGAAGTGAATGTAAATATACGTAAGCTCTTCTTTGTTTGCGCGGGCTACTTTTAATGCAGCTCTGCTTTTTGCACGATGTAGCTTATTTTCTGAAACCGATATATGACGGTAGGGTGCAATTATTTCGCAAATACCTCTTTACTATTATTCTATAATTCTTGAAATTGAAGGAGCTGGGACCTTCTCTTCTATTTGTAAGTGTCAGCTGAGCGACAATCATTTCACTGCAGGCGTGGTAACATTTGCTTAAACGGCTGCAGTACTGATATGTTGAAGGCAAGGGGAAACCACCACATTATTATCCCGAAGAGTAGCTGCAACAAACCAGTCTTAGGTTTGTTGACTAATGATGATGATAAGGATAGTGTATGAGACTAGATGCGGAGTAGGGTAAGTGGGTACTTCAAAGTGGTCCTAGAGTTAGCTACCGGGCACTGTAAAGAAGTGTGATTACTTATGCTGTTAATAGCTCATTTTTTTGCATACGCCTGTATTATATAGGCATCCTTGTGTTCACTTATTTGCTTAAAAGCGTTTATGGTACAAAAAATAGAAAACGTCACAACAATTTCGGGAATTTAACTTAACAGGATGTATTTAGTTGTGTTAGGAATACATTAATAACATGGGCAAATAGATACCAGTGTTCAAGGTGCATGGAAATATATCATACTTATGATTAAGTATACGGGCGAACGAATGGTTATGAGGGTTTTTGGAGACTTAACAGTCCGCGAATTTTGTATCTACAATTTTTTTTGCAAACAACCACACTGAAATCGTTACCTAAAGCAGTGGCGTAGCGAGGGGATGGTTTTTGGGGGATTAACCCCCACACAGCTCAGAGAAATTATTAAGTTAAATGCATTTTACTTAATTGGATTAATATTACCCATAGAATAGTGTAAGGATTGATAAAATATCCCTCAGAAAGCAGTAAAACTCACTATTTTGGACAATTTATCTTAAACATTTTCTGGGGGAGGGCCCCCACACCTCCCGCTTCCCCTGACGGTTATTCCATACCCCCACACCCCCAGTATTAGTTTCGCCTAATACCCCCCTTTATTCCTAGCTGCGCTGCTGAGCTTATGTTTCAAAATGTTGCATTAATGAGAAATACTGAGAAAGTGAGATAGAGAACAGCTAGAAAACTGTTAATCAGAGCTGACGGTTGAGATTACGAAGCTTTTGGACATGTCAAAACAAACTCCTTCCAAACGATTGTTAAAGAAAGATAGGCATTATTGTATGGTACGCATCGATGCGTATAAGTCGGACACACAGAATTTTTATAGTGCAATGCAATTTTTTTAAACTAATACTCTATTGAGCTTTAAGTGACGACATTAATGCCATTACCAGGTATCACCATGAGTTCACTTTGATTATAGAATTCACATCAACTAATAACCGAATGAATAATATAATATGACAAACTCAGCACAAAATGTTAAGATTTTTATACCCGAATTCAAGGAAAAATAGCGTAGGAAGCCCAATTTTTCCTAATACTCCTCGATGAAGTATAAATAGAAGAGCAAGCATATGAAAATGGAATGCCGTTCCTTTAACAGTGGAAACTCCTTAACTATCCACCCTTAATACCTCATTAAGTGAGCAGTCAATCGAGAAATCGTCTCCAAGGGGTTCGCAAAGGTGAGTCGATGAGAAAGACGAATTGAGAGAATAGCAAGAGATCTGGGAATCAATTGGAGTGTCTCACGCAGGGAAGGTTTCGTTTACTTAAGACGGCGGTGTGAGAGGAGAGGAGTCCTCGATTGATTAGATGGGTCGTTGTAATAGGGAAGAAGAGGGTTGGATAGGCTGAGTCTCAGATGGGGCTAAGGAGATGAGGTGGTTTAGAGAATGTAGGATTCTAAGATTTTTTTGAGAAAGTTTCTCTGCAGCTATGTGACTGGAAAACAAACGCAGAATGCTTTTTCCATCAATGCTGATTGGAAAAAACACTGCGTTCGCAGCTGTCAACTTTCGATGCAAAGTGGTCAAAAATGTATCATCATCATCATCATTAGTCAACAATCCTGAGATAGGTTTGACGCAGCTCTACATTTCTCTCTCCTATCCGCTAACCTTTTTATTGCAACGTATTTCTTCTCTTTTACATCCTTTATAACCTGTCCTATGTAACTCATTCGGGGCCGTCCCTTGCCCTTTTTCCCTTCCACTTGTCCTTCAACGATAGCCTCAGATCTTTCTTTCTCAGATCTTTCTCCTTCAACAAAAGTCTTCATCAGGCCATCTTGTCTCAAAATGTGGCAACTAAGTCATCTGCTTAAGGTTTTTAGGAGGCTTCTCTTTTCTCCCACTCTTTTTAGCACTTCCTCGTTACTTACGGTCTATCCATTCTATCTTCATCATTCTTCGGTAGCACCACGTTTCGAATGCTTCCACTTCTTTGCTGCTGTCAATGTCCAAGCCTCGATTCCATAGAGAAGCATACTCAAATAAAAAAATAGTATGTAAATAATTTCATCATCTACTGGTTTTCTGCCCACTGTCAGCTTCTAAACACAAGAGTTGTCTCTACCAACTCCAGTCCAAGGCTTCCTCTTTAGTTTCCATGTACCTTAATTTTAACCTCACTGCATCTGTCATCTTCAGCCTTCTTCTTCCTCTTCCCTTTTCTTCTTCCTTTGCTCGCTCTTCTGCTGTATTTAACATCCCCTTCCCCGTCTAATGTCGTCCTGAATGTCGAAACCACGGCGGTAGTGAGTTTTATATTAACGTGTGGAAATTACTATTTAAAAACCTTGAGGAGAAGACAAGTTGGCCATGTTATGAGGCATCATGGCCTAATGAAAACATTAATAGTAGGACAGTTGGAAGAGAAGAAGGGCAAGGGACGACTTCGAGTGAGTTACACAGGACAGGGAATAAAGCGTGTAAAAGAGAAGAAATACGTCGCTATGAAATGGCTGACGGATAGGAGAGAGGAATGGGGAGCTGCGTCAAACCAATTGTAATCATGGTGATGATGAGTTTATAGTTATCATGTTTATATCGCATTTCCACCAAGCCAGGCCAGATTTCATTGGCTTTAGAACGTAACCGATTCAGGGTGTTTATGTTGAAGCGGAACTTTTCTATTCGGGTGATGCTGGCTGGCTGCGGCTGGTAGAGGAGCATCGCGGATACTTTTCAGAGACTTTGTGGAGGGCACATAAAGTACAGAACTCCGTCCGTCGTATGAGACGTTGTGTTGGGCCTATGTCTTTTCCAGGTTTCTCTCCACTTGTCCTTCTTTGCTCTTACTTATAGCAGAAATGACATAAGCTGTTGATCGATTCTTCCAAGCACCATACCATACATCATCATCATCAGTGGTCAGCAATTCTAAGATTGGTTTATCGCAGCTCTCCACTCAATTCTCCGATCAGCTAATATTTTTACACCTAAGTATTTCTTCTGTTTCACATCCTTCTGTACCTGCTCCATATATTTCATCCGAGTTCTTCCTTTTTCGTTCTTGTTATCTACTTGTCCTTGACAAATGTCTTCATCAGACCATGTTGTCTTTTGATATGGCCTATAAGGTTGTTTCGTCTCCTTGCCAAGGTTTTCATAAGGTTTCTCTTCTCTCCTACTCTTTCTGAGGACCATCTCATTACCTACCCAGTTGATTCATATCATTCATCTCTATCGTCATATTTTGAAGGCCCTGATTTATTCGCTGCTGTCATTGACCATTACTCACTTCCGTAGAGAAGGATACTCTAGATTTTAAGTTCTGATAAATTGCTTCCTTACTTCTTTGCTTAAATTTCCCATTGCAAGTGTATCTTGGTTGCTCCGTCTTCTTACTCCTCCTAGGACTTACTCATTACCTTCCTGGTCGGTCAAATTGATTCTAATGGTAACATAAATATTAGCGCCACATCATTGTAGAGCTAGAGCTACATCAGTGAATTTCTACGTTCAAACTAGGCTTCAGAACATTACCGATTCTGGGTGGTTGTGTTGAAACGGACCTTTTTCTATTCGGGTCATGCCAGCTGGCTGCGGCTCTGGTCGAGGACCCCGGAGAAGTTTTGGTGGGGTAGAAGAAGATGTGGGAAGGTGAGATTGAGAATTACGACGACCCTGCTGCCCTCCCGCGGAATTCAAATTAAGTCCGGCGGGCGGAGGAGGCGGGGGTAGAAGCTAGTCACCGCAAGCGGCAATTGAGAATTGAGTCATTACGGGGTGGAATGTGTAGGCAAAGCAATTTCTATCCACCCACACCCTCCCAAACCACCCTGGCCCGCAGTGACCCTGGAGTCTAGGCCTTCCCTCCGTTCACCGCACGGGGGACATCCCAACCCAGAGAGCCCTCCCTTTTCATCCATCCTCCCTTCATTATTTAATGCCTTAATGGGTTTATCCGAAAGTTCTCCTCCTTCCTCGCTCTTTTCCAACCCCCAACCCCACTGGCTGCCCCTGGCTCATTTTTATCCGCGCGGCGCAAATGATTATGAAGGCGAAATCATTTGGTCCCATCCCGACAAATTATGACCTCGTTGGAATTAGTCTCCTTCTTTTCGGTTTTAATTTATTTAATTTTGGGTCAGGTCTCACCCTTATGGATGCTCTAAGGGTCTCGATTTCAGTTCCCTTGGAGTCATTCGAACCTCTTTCCATATTAACACCATCATGTGACCATACGATGCACCCACGGCCTAGTGCCACCACGATTTGATGCTACCTTTTAGCATTATTATACGTATTTTTTAAAGTCATTTTTTACCCTTGTTTTCATGAAAACGAGGTTTTTGTTTGGAACAGATATTATGGTAAAAAAAGGAAATAGTCACCATTCAAATCGTTGCAATGTAATGCTGCCTTAAATGGAATGGGATCAACAGTATTTTGGTTGAACGTTACAAATTATTAGCACTCATGAAAGTGAGATCTGACGTGAAGCAATTCATTGCACAACCCTTCATTTTATTCTCGCGGAGCAAATGACTATGACGTGCATACCACCACATAGAACGGCCATGGCTACCACCATACAGTCAATATTCGTTCTGTTTTAGCATTAGTAAAGATCATAGAACCACAACGCAACTAAAAACATATGAACACATCCTATCTACGAAAAAATAATTCGATGAGTGTTGCTTAATAAATATTCGTAGAGTCCAATGAAAGGAAGACAGGATAAAGAGGAAATACACATAATGACTGATGTAATAACTGGTTTCTTACCTATCGCTCTAATATTAATACATGATCAGCAAATCCTACATGAATTAAGGCATTTTAATGCAGTAGTTTATGACTAAGTTATTTTGTGACACCTCGCGTGATGACAAATATACTGATCTCTGCATTTCTCCAGGGTTTTCTTCCGCGTCAGGTTGTTGGTTGATTGACAACAGTTTCGCTTGCTGTCCTGCCAGCGTCTTCAGGTCGAAGGTGTCGGCTGTTGGTTCTCCAGCGAAACTGTTGTCCATCAACCAACAACCTGACGCGGAAGAAAACCCTGGAGAAATGCAGAGATCAGACCATCGCCGCGGAAACCTATGCTCTAAGACAAATATACTGTTCAGACAACTAGAATGATAGGATATCGAAAGGACATCGTATACGTGTGGCGAAATAATTTGGACCCGTCCTGACAGAAATGACCCCACTGGAATTAGTCTCCTTTTTTTGGTTTTAATTTATTTAATTTTGGGTCAGGTATCACCCTTATGGATGCTCTTAAGGGTCTCGAATTCGGTCCCCTTAGTTTCGCAGGAGCATGGAACTGTGTACAAGCCTTCGCATAGTGCCTGCGGGATACGATCTTTTGGTCCAAGTACAATGTTTTGTATCTTGGTCACGCAATTGAACCTTGTGACCACGTCATGCTTCCTTAGTATCCTAGCAATACATTCTGACACTCCAGCTATGAATGGAATTGTAAGCTGTGCCGCAGGTTTGGTCAATTCCTCCTCCTCTGTGGCCTGGCGTTCTTCAGATGGTCGTGAGTGCATCTTTTTGACCTTAGCGGCCCTTTTTCTTAGCGGAAAATCATATGTTGGCGAAACATGCCGAGGAATGGTGACAAGGATGAAGGAGCATGTGAGAGCTACTAATAAAAAACAACTGCACTTGTCAGCCATTGCAGAGCATGTTTGGAGTGAGGCCGGCCATAACATTGAATTCGAAAAAGCGAAGATAGTAGCAAAAGAGAGTCGCTACTACCCAAGGCCAATCAGGGAAGCAATTGAAATTCACAAAACACAAAATATTAACAGGGACAACGGCTACCCAATCAGCAACGTTTGGAAGAGAGTTCTGACCAATCAGCGCACAGGAGGAGATTGGACAGTGCTTTATAAGACGGCAAAAAATGAAAACTTCTCACCTTCGACCTGAAGACGGAAGCAGGATGGCTTCCGAAACTGTAGTCAACCAAGAACGACAGTCGCGGCTGGAGAACTCGGAAAATAGCAGTCATCGTGTATAGCTCATAAGCAGCGGGCTTTTATCCTTTCATTACTAGCTGCAAAACACTTTGGACCAGACGAAATAATTGCGGTAGTCCTGTTGAGCATTTTAACGCGGAAATATGCGTACCTACGCTGCTTCGCGTTTAAAAAGCTCTTTGAACATGGCAGGTGGAATTAGTAAAAATAAAATAGAAAGCTTTTGGTCGGAAAATAGGAATTAAGGAGATTAAAAGAATCCAACTTTCACCTACGCAACAACTCCCTCTCTACCGCCTTTTTTCTCCAAATCCAACATCAAATTATGGTTAAGCGTTTCCTTTATTTTTCTTCTGCCCAAAAAGGTATCTTTCTCTCTCTCTCGGCGTTGATTTCTCTCGCACAAAGAGAGACGTTCCTGCCGACGAGATAAATGAAACATTCTTTGTTTAGTCGCCGCATCCTTTAAGTGATGGAAGAGGTTGTGGGTGTTTAGAGAAGGAGAAAAAAAGTGGAGGGGGTTGGAAAATAGGGGAATATAGTACAAGGGATGGAGGGGAGTGAAGGGCTCTAACGGAGACGTAACCTGTGTTATCTCAACGTTCTCAACTACTTGGCGAAGAAACCCTTGCGGAAAATTTTTAATTAAAAACTTTCTAAAAAATCAATTAGTTCCTTTTTTTTTAAAAAAAAACATCCCTCCTCCTCCCACTCCTGTGTAAAATGAGGAGGCTCGTGTATTTTATTCGTTGCTTTTTATCGAGGAGAATTAAATGGAAATATTTTATTCCGCCCCTTAACCGAAGGGTATGGGAAGAGTGCGGGGAATTTTCACAAGAGGGAGGGAAGAAAAATGGAACAGCATCATTCAAATTTTCATCTCTAATTTATATCCTGCTTAAATATGCATACACGATTAATTAAGGCTACAAAGCGGTTTATGAATTGATAAGATGCCCCCCTATTCTCCTTTGCCCCCCCCCGTTTATCGCTACTCCTTTTCCTTCTCTTGAGATCACATTCCTCCATTCCGGCCTTCTTTCATCTTCATCCCTTTCTGCTATGCCTCTCTCGCTTTCTCGTCAAGACGGCCTCTGACTTTTTGCAAAGTCGTAAAGCAAGCCTGTGAAAGATCGTGCCGTGAAATAATCCTTATTAATAAATCAGTTTCTTGGAGTGTAGATATTGCGTTAAAATTATCCAAAACTAGTTAATTAATCAACATTTATAGGTAAGTTGGAAGTTTTCGTCGGTCGTTCATTGACGTCGACAATTGATTATTTTTCATAGCCAAGTTGATCAATCATTGTCGTCGACTATTATCGTTGAACATTGACCGTTGCTAGTCGAGATTTGTTGATCGTCAATTGATGTAAATCGTTGATTGACTGCTTGTGGATATTGAATGAATTGTTCTTTGATTTTATTTGGCTGTTTTTATCAATGTCGTCCAATTCTGATTTTCGTTGGTTCTCTTTGATAATTTATTGTCTTGATCATCCATTTTTGCCGATTATTAATTATCTTTGACCATTAATCGCTGAGAAAATGTAGCGTTCATCCAATTTTTGGTGAAGGATATTAACGTTCAATAGCTGTTGCATTGTGTGATGGAGATCTTCGTAGATATATGATTGAAGTGTACTATTTCCTTCGGAGAAATTCCATATGATAGTCTTCTTTCTTCCAGCAGAAATATTGCCTCCCTTCATCAGCTTTTGACATTGTCTTTGACTGTTATCTGACGCTTTCCCTTGATTGTCGTTGATCATTGCTGATTACGGCTTACGGTTGATTGTCGTCGATCATTGTTGATTATAGCTTACGTTTGATTGCCGTAGCCGATTGATTGCCTTAGCCGTTCATTTTCGTTGGCAATTGACTGTCGCCAACCGTTGATTCTTTCAGATCATTATTTCTGATGGAGATCAGTCATCGAGGAAATGTCATGTTCTAACGTTCAACCATTTTTCTGATGAAGGACATTCTTGCGCAATATCTGTTGAATTGTGTGATGGAAAATTTCCTAGATATATATCTTATGAAGATCCTAGATATATAGATCTTAAGAAGATAGGGAATTACCCTTCCATCTCATATTCTTCTTTCCTCCACGAGAAGTCTACCCTCCCTTTATGAAATTCATTGTCCTTGGTTGTTGATTGTCACTTTCCGCTGACTTTCGTTGATCATTGTTGATTACAGCTTACGTTTGATTACGTAAATGATTGATTGTCTTCACTGACAATTTTCCAAGTTAATTCATTCTCACCTAGCCTTGATTCTTCAGATATTGGATTATTTTTGGCCATCAATCGTCGGGATAATGTGTTGCTCAACCACTTTTCTGACGAAGGACATTATTGTGCAATTGTGTGATGAGGCCATCTTAGATATATGCCTTTAAGAAGACCCTTCCCTTCAGGGAAATGCCCTTCTCCATCTCATAGTCTTCTTTCCTTCAACCAGAAACCCTGCCTCCCACCCTCCACCCGCATGTGACTCCCACCCTGCCTCCATCTCCCCCTTGGAGCCCTTATTCGTTTAAGTCCCCCGGAGGGGGGGTGGGGTGGCGTTGCCAGGCAACAGGATCGCCCGAGGCCCTGGCCGCGCGCAAAGAGGAGACGAGGGATGCAGTTAAAGTCGCAAGGGATGATGGGAAAAAGGAATTTCCGTGGCGCGTCGAGCTTTCGCTGGGCTGTAAAGAGAAGAGCGAGGCGAGGATGATGTGGGCCGTACAGGAGTGAGCTGTGTACTTGCTCGTATGATGTGGTCGCGTGGGACAGGGTCCCTTTGCCCGCAGATTTGCGCGGAAGAAAAGTACGGGGCAGTGGTTTTTTGGGTAAAAAGAGTTCGTGGAAGCGGGTTTTAACGGGGAGAGAAATATAAGAGGGATTAAAGGTCATTTCGAATGTATTCTGGGGGAGTTTAGAGTTATTTTGCTCCGTTTTTCGTTTAAACATGTGCTTTATGTGTTGAAATATATTTTTTTAGTCTTAGTAAATTTGAATGAATAAAAGGACTTCATAGCTCAAGAGATAAATTACCGCCCAACTTGTTGCCTCGTATTCATAGTACTATTACAACGTACTGAATGAATTTGCCTGGTCACATTTATTTTAAATATTTCGTTAGTAATGTGACGCCTGTTCCCTTATATGTCCTTATGAATGTGTATTATATAAGTATCATTATTCTGTTTTTGCTATGGAGACGAGTAGGTACAAAAGATTATGAAATATCTTTCCGTGATCATTTTTTTTTACAGCTAACTGTAAAATTTCCTAAAGCTATTTTTAAATGTACTAATGCGTACTTGTTTCAGTTTACTACCGTTCAGTGTTATCACCTAATTGTTTATGGCATCATGCATCTCATTGTTACGAACGAAACGGCATTAAATTCAATTATGCGATCCACTTGATAAACGCGATAATGTTTCGTTAGCCTCTTGTGCATGAAATATCATTCAAGTAGCCAATCTTAAAGTACATATACTCTTTTGTCCTTTTAAATGATCGTAAGAATATAGAAAAGTAAGTATCATTACAAATAGTCCATCATTGGGCACATTTTATTTGGCCAACGCAATCATACCTTATATTTTCCAGGAAAATCCCAATGTGATTTGCAAAAATATCCCAACATTTAGTCCTTGTTTACGATACTAGGGGCTGAAATAATTATACCCTCCTTTTTACAGGAATATCCCCATATGACTTGAGATAATACCCTAATATTCATTTCACGTTTACGATACCATGAGCGGAAATAAAATTTAATTGCAGGCAAATATACCTATATCTGAGGTGAAACTTTTCTGAGGTGAAGTGAGGTGAAGTGAGATTTTTACCTGAATTTCCCTAAACCGCATTTATCTTTCATGCACTGCTTGATGAATATGTATAGTTGAAGCTGAATATGGGAATGCCAGGAAGTCGTGTAAGGAGCAAGGGGGTATGGGGAGCAAGGGGGTGGCTGGATGGTGTTCAGCAATCGAGAAGAAGGCGTTAGTGTATGTAAGAGGGGTTGGGAGTGAAGGGGGGGGGGAGGAAGAAAGAGAATAGGGTGAAGAGGGGTCCTGGAAATAGCGTAGGAGAGAGTTTGGTGGGTCAGAGGCACGGGGAGCTTAAATTGAAGTTGAGAGGGAACGCAGTTGGGGGAGGGCGGGGAGTTGTGTAGGTGGCTAAGGATGGAAAGCGATATCGAACCCCTTCAGTATCGATAGTGATCTCCATTCGATAATATTGCGCATTCGATGTAGCATTATGAAAACACTTGTCCATTTCCGCTCCTCCTTATTACTACCGACCCAGGTTTCGGCACATAATGCCATTTTCAAGGTATATGACTTCATCTACATCTACCTACTACCCCACAAGCCGCCTTAAAAGGCATGTGGCAGGGGGTGTTAGAACACCTATTGATTATACATAAAAAGCAAATGCTCAAACAAAATTACGACTAGCATTTATTAAAGCCCTTTATGGTTCGGGGGAAAAACGAATTACCATATCAATTCGTTGGGCAAAATATCTCTCTCAATTTTTCGCTTCTGTCGGACCTTGAAATGTAGTGGGGCTCTAATATTATGTTCCCCGTGTCGCTCTTAAATATATCTATTCTCAATTGCTCAAGCAATTTAATCCTAGAGCACAGCCTATGAGTCTCCAACGGCTCCCAGCCTGATTCGCTTCAAATCTGGGTTACACTGGGAACACTAGTTTTTGACGAATCACGCTGGCGCGGTTACGTAGGTGGCTAAGGGTGGGGATGGAGAGCGATACCGAACCCCTTTGTATCGATGTTCATCTGCATTCAACAGTATTGTACATTCGATATTCTTCTATTGTTATAAAAAAAATCCCTTGTGTAACATACTAAGGTATACATGCTCAACCTCTTGGAGTAGGACTCCAATAGGCTGAATATTTTTTAATTAAGGTATTTGGCCAAAATTGATTGGAATATTGGAGGAAATTTCGAAAACAGTCCCCCGCCCCCCAAAGGAGTTAATATTTTTTTCGATTTTGACCGACTCTTAATTATTTAATAATTTATTTATTGGACTATTTAAGTATCAAATAAATTCATATTTTATTTAATTACCTAGTAAATTCACCATAATATACTGCAGATTTTTTCCGTTTTCGCCGCAATGCTGTTGTAAAATCTGTTCGAAAGTTGGCATTTCGATTCTAGTATCAGCCAGAGACGTCTTATAGTCTCAGGAAAAAACTCGAGTGGAATTAAGGTATAAATTTTAGGCCGAAAGAAAGTAAAAACGGAAAATTTAACGCTTATACCCTAAAATATATGTATTCGATATCAATATTATCAATTTTAACTATGAATGCGTTTAGGGAGACCATGCGTCGTCATTTTCGGCTCTAAATTAGTATCAGAGAATCATTCTTGTCTCAGGTTGCGATGCTAGAGGGGTTGAGAGGCGTGTGTGGTGAAGAAGACCTTAGTTTTGGCCGTAGGTGTGGTAGAAGCAGCGGGGGTGATGTGTTTCGAAGGGTCAGACGTGTGCCGCCTTCCGTTTTCCCTTCAGCAGGGACTGGCCGGGCCCAAAGGTGTGGGTCAGGGGGTGGCTACGTATCTGCATACTAACTCGAAGGTTCTCCCCCCCTCAAAAGCTGATGAAGGAAGCTCTGGCCGTTCGGTGGGTGATTTGGGACGCCGAAATCTTTCAGCTAAAAATATCCCTCGTAGCCCAAGATATTATTTAGATAGTACGCGCATGCAGGTGTCTCTAATATTCTAGCGATCTAAGATTTTTCAGAGCCCTGATGGGAGACAACGCAGAACATAAGCACAACTAAAGAATGCTTATTGAATATTTAAAGTTCAACTATTGATTTCGCACTGTTCATAGAGAATCAGTTTGCAGAAATAGAGAGTTATCCGGTTGAGGATTTATGGAGTTGCTCGTTGGCCTACAAGCAACTCATCCGGTGGAAAACCCGAGAAGATTTCACCAGTATCATACGCAAGAAAAGAGTAGAAACATATTTATGGAGTGTGACTTAACTAAGCCAAGGGAATTTGGGATTTGGCCAAGGGAATCATAAAATCTATTCTCCAGCGTTTTGAAGTCTTTTCCTTCTAGATGAGTCCTGTGCAATGTGAAATTAGGATAAAATTATGTGAAATATACATTTTTTGCCGGGAAATATTTTCTACACACATGTATCCTTCGTTAAAGTGTGGCCTCCCGAAGGATATTAACATATTTACCATCTCCAAGCAATTTTACATTTAATTGTATACGATAATAACTGTGTATGAATTCACCGAATGTTCTCCGTAAGCACCATATGTTTTATTGGATATTATAAACAAACTTTCGTAGTCCTTTTCTCACTCTGGCTTTACCTTTACTTCAGATTTTTACCTATCTCTATTCACTATTAGCCATATACAATGCTCGACAAAATTTTTCGGGTAGTGCGCGCTAGTAGGAAATTATAGATGGTATAGTTTACCAAAGCGTTATCGTTACCATATTAGGTAGCAAGCCATTTTCCATGTTAGGCAACTACCTCAATGCCTTGGCATTGAATATTTCTATTCATTAAGTATGACTAATTGCTAAAGAATCTATGAATTTATAAGTGGTGTTTTCCCGCTTACGAAGTACAATTTACCAGATGAAGTAGTTACTTATTTTCCATCCTTGGCAACTATCTCAATCCCTTGGCATTGAGTATTTCTTTTCATTAACGATGAATCATTATTGAAGAATCTAAACATTTACAAGTGGTGGTTTTCCGTCGGTGAAGCACGAAAAAACCTCCATGCCTATCCATTGAAATTACTCTTTTCCCAATTATAGAGCCATCTAAAATTTTAATTCATATCAGATCGCTGTCTTAAAGGTGAAAATTAGATGCTGGGAACAAAGGTTTAGTTATGAGACGTCTTTGAGAAAAGGAATGGAGACGGAGCACTGAAAATGGGGATGGAATGTGTTAGAGGGATGTTTTCTTGGGTTCTCCGTATTGTAATGTTATTCTATCTCCCCTTTTCCCGTAAATAAACCGACCTGCCTTCCCCCAGCTCCGGCCACTGATTAATGGAAATCTGGGAAACCTCACGCTCCAATGCTAATCCTTTATCTTGAGGGGAAAGAAAAGTGGTGAGTTTCGCTTCCTTTTTCCCCAGCACCTTTTATTTGGGAGGAAACGAAACAAGCTTCATTTCGAAAATGCTGTCTTTTGGAGATGGAAGAGGTAGTGTACGAATCTTCTGCGCGATGGCGAAAATCATGAATTTTTACGTTCAAATATTTGTTCATCATCTCTATTCTGCAACAGTTCGTTGGCTGTGTTCGCTGATTAATGTTTCGTCGTCTTTTGTTATCTCCAGTTTGCGAGAAAGTTGATTAGACGTGAAGCTAGCTAAGCGTATTAATTACCGCTGGGAAAGGAAAGCCTGGATCGGTAATCGAGTCGGGAATGGCGCTCATATTATGCAAAACCAATGAATTATTTGGTATTTACTTTGCCATATTTTTAAGCGTATAAATACGACTACGAACGCTTTTTATCCATTTTTCAAAAATGTCCTCATGGCGGCAGTGAGAGAAGAGCGATGCTTTGTTTTCATTATTTTGCCAAAAATTAGTTTTTATTTGGGAGGCAGAGCATTACAAGGTTATTAATCAATAGGTCACATAATTAGGAATATGAAGTTGGGTTAACAATCCTGATTGTTGCTTATTTCATCGTCTGGCTTTGCCCGTTAGCGACGCGTTCAGCTATTTTTGTAACCCCAATGTAATGGTGGGTGACTACACATTTAGAAGCCAACTTGAGAATTTTCTATTGCTATGTTCGTGGGTAAGCCCATCTATTAAATGATAGAAACTATCGATTTAATATCATTTCCAAAATTATTTGTGCACCTATGCTTCATTCACTGGCTGAATGAATGGGACCAAATTCCGTAAAAAAAAATTCGAGAGTAAGCACACAATGCTCAAGAACTGTGGCGCCCGCTGTAAAGAACGTTTAGTCGTCGAGAGCCGACGTGGACAGTATACAACTGGGTAGGATAAGTGGAGTCAAAAAGCAGGGGCTATTGCGCTAGCTAATGGAATGTGGAAATGACGAACCTCGCATCCGCGCTCGCAACGATCGGAATTTTATCTTTCGGGCTTCCAGCCCAATCGACGGCTCTCCCCCTTACTCTAGATTCCGATTTAAGATCATGTCGCGACGTTTCATTGGCCATCATCCATGTCTATCGCCATCTGTACAGTACTATATGAAATAGTTTTATATACAGTTCATGTTATAAGATAGTGAAATATCTGAATACTCGAATGATAACGAACAATCCGGATTTTTCGACATTGGAGGAAGAAATGGCTCTCATTCTTCCAATATTCCGCGAAATACAGCATCCATTTTTTGTTTTTCGATCTTATGGGACACTGGTCGCAATATTCCGTGAAAAAATTCCATTCCTAACATTGAATAAATGGTGAAAGCGAGTGCAAGTAACGTAAAATGCATTGTAAAATAAATATCTAGCCATCTAGTAATAATGTCCTGCAATTCATTTTTAAATTATTTAAAATATTTATATTAACCCTAGTTAAAACTGTAATGCGATAAAAATACCCGTTAGTTACATCAAAATAGGAGTAATAACGTCTTCAGAGTCAGAATCTTTAAATGGATTGAAATGATATTTGAATCGCTCTGATTCCATTTCATAAATATGATTTACTCAAGGGTACTACAATATCATATTCTAATTAGGAGAAAGGCTCTAACGTTTGTCAAATTCCAAGCCATTTTAGTCAAAGTTGCATACATTCGTGATTTATTGTTTCAGTATGAGGCTGGAGAAAGTGACGTGAGACGACGAATATTTGTACCGTTCTTGGAGTGGGGAAGGTATTTTGCGAGGGACGGTGGGAAGGAAAATGAGCTGCAGAGGACGAGGGTAAGATGACGACAGCCATTCTTGCTCGCATCCATGATTTAGTGGCTCATTTGCTATTCGCTCGAGTTTTCAGACCTGGCCGCGGAAGTTCGCTCCCTTTATGGGCTCCGTGTCAACGGTTGCCATGTTTAAGTCCACAAAAGTCTTCCGAGATTGCACGGCTGCGAGTCTTCTCCTTAGCATTCTCTTTTCCGCCCCCCGTGCCCTTGCTGCATACCGCCTATTTTGACTTATTTCCTCGTAGCTCATATTTAAAAACAGGTGATTGATGTTTCAATGATATTAAACCATCACAAACAACGTTTGGAGGTAAAAACAGTTGATGTTTCTGTACATTTTCATCAGTTTTTTTGATGTTTCACTAGTGCCCATTTTCGATCATTAATTCCGTTTTTTAATTACATTTTTGTGAAATCGTATGCATGGAACTATTTGTCTGAGAGGAGGATTAAGGGAATAGACTAAGGAAAAAAGATATTTCACAAGAAAAAGGACAGTAAGATTAGGTATATTATTTCCTTGACCTCAATTGATAATACAAACTTTTTAAGTCTCTCTAAGCAGATTCCGCAATAAAATGTAATGTAAACTAAAGGATTTAATGACTTTATTTTGACTTGTTTCTTTTATGCTCATAATTTAAAACATGTAATTGATATGTCAACGATGAAACATCGTAATGAACAATAAGACGTTTGGAGGTAATAATACAATAAGATTTCTTGAAATTTTTATCAGTGTTGCTTTTTTTTCATTCTTCTCCTACCTCCTTTTCATCATAAATTTTGTTTAAATACACCAAAGGATGAAGTTCGCCATGAAAAAATATTTGACTTAGCCGGGATTCGAACCCGGATCTCCCGATTGCCGGTCAGGTGTGCTACCAGTTACACCACCAAGCCATCTTCTCAGAGCGAACTTCGGGATGGGTTTTACCGAACAAGATGTCGACGTCACAAGTCCACACTGTGGCACATGTGGCGAGGGTCGTGCTTACTAAGCCACAGTCGGGGAGAAAAACCCTTATTTTCCGCTGGTCTGCGGCGACGATTTTCAAAGCACTGAAGGAACAAGTGACTTTGTACGCAGTCACGCGCACGGGTGCAAAGTTAAATACACCAAAGGATGAAGTTCGCCATGAAAAAATATTTGACTTAGCCGGGATTCGAACCCGGATCTCCCGATTGCCGGTCAGGCCTGACCGGCAATCGGGAGATCCGGGTTCGAATCCCGGCTAAGTCAAATATTTTTTCATGGCGAACTTCATCCTTTGGTGTATTTAACTTTGCACCCGTGCGCGTGACTGCGTACAAAGTCACTTGTTCCTTCAGTGCTTTGAAAATCGTCGCCGCAGACCAGCGGAAAATAAGGGTTTTTCTCCCCGACTGTGGCTTAGTAAGCACGACCCTCGCCACATGTGCCACAGTGTGGACTTGTGACGTCGACATCTTGTTCGGTAAAACCCATCCCGAAGTTCGCTCTGAGAAGATGGCTTGGTGGTGTAACTGGTAGCACGCCTGGCCGGCAATCGGGAGATCCGGGTTCGAATCCCGGCTAAGTCAAATATTTTTTCATGGCGAACTTCATCCTTTGGTGTATTTAACTTTGCACCCGTGCGCGTGACTGCGTACAAAGTCACTTGTTCCTTCAGTGCTTTATAAATTTTGTTTTTTATTTGTACTGATTGCGAGGTAAAATCGTTGTCATTAACCTGTTTTCCTTACATTAGGATTAAGGATATTTCTCGGACAAATTTTTATAGTAACAATTTCGCATGTCCCTTGCAGCAGACATACATAATAAAATGCATTGGTTGCTAAAAGCGTTTCTGGAGAAATGTACTGCGTCTAGCCAAATATTTTCCCCGTCTGAGGAGAGGGTATATTTACGTTAATTTGTTCACAAATAAATTGCATTTACAGCATATTATTGGAGAAAATGCTTTCTTTTTACCATATTTCAGTTTATCTCCCTTGTATTCGGTTTAACCTCTTCCACTTCGATTAATTTTCTGAATATCGTGCTTCTATTCTCTTTTTATTTTTTCTGTGGTTCTTTTTCAAATGGTAGGTAATGAAATGATATTTCGTAATTTGCAATCAACGTAGATCCGTGAAATATAATGTGATAATTAAACAAGGAGCTATCGCTACTCGAATAAAATCATTTTAATCCTTCCAATGCATCATGTTTCATGAAATAAAAATTATTTATGTATACTATGAGTGCTGTAACATTGTTAACCTTTCAAAATAATTATATTATTCCTCTAAATAGTGCTAAAATTATGAAAAATGATGGCGAGGTACACTCGTCATTACGCGGTTTGGTAATCCAAGTTCATGACGACTCTTTATTACAGCGCAAGGGGTTAAATCTCTTTTACTCACCTTTCAGGATAGAAGACATTTGAAATTCGGATTGCCGTGGGTGTCAGTGGAGTGGTGATCTTCGACGAGCCGTCTTTACTAAACGCGAATGAGATGAAATTGTCGACTGGAAGTGTGTGCCTGACGATCCTCGTGCCGGTTGCTATAAAAGAAGAAAAATACCGTGAGTACTAATGTTTTTTTTATCTCTATTATAAAGATAGATTTTTTTACATTATTAATATCTTCGATCATTCAGAAACACAGAAGTTACTTAAAAAAATATAGTCCCAAAATGTCTCAAAATTAGTATCACCACATCAAGCAGATATTGGCCGAGCGATGAAAATTTATGCCGTGTTGTCGTATATCACATTATTTATTTTAGCTAAAAGTTCATTTTCTTTTCTTAGAAAACATCGGGGAGGTTATGGTACTCTATACATGAAGAGAGGTTAAGGTAACATATTTCATCTCCGCTGCGAAAGATGTGGGGTTGTTAGGTAGATGATTTAATGGCTTTCTTAAGCTCGTCACCCTCGTTATTGCAAATTAAGTTTATCCATCATTTCACTCCACTTTATCATTGGAATTGGCATAAATGCATTGATTCAAACAAAGAATGATTTTCACAACTCATTCTTTTAACAGAGCCAGTTCCGTTTTAACTTGCATTTCCGTCAACGTCGAAATAGATTACCGTTTTCGTTTCCGCATTGAATAAAAACTCCATGAAACCAACATTATATCATTACATTTTCGTTTTGAGACGACAGTATATTTCTTTCATCCTAACTTTTATTCTCCTGCTTTTTACCATAGAAATTTTTATGGCTTTAGCTTCACTCGGATTTTTCATTATTGAAGGATTTCAACGTAGTTCTAGCGCAAAGGTGTCTAGCCGGAGGTTTCTATGGTGATTTATGAAGCGTATACGTAGACGTCGAAACTGTGCCTCAGATAGAAACGGCGCGGTTCTTCAGGCGGTATTTCTAAAACTTTGGAGCTTCAGAATTAATTATGAGTAATTTGAAAGGCACTTTGAGTCGCGAATGAAAGATTGAACGGAAGCATGCGCCAGGTTGACCTCGGAAATGAATTCCATAGACGTGTAAAAAAAAATATCCTCGGAGCCTGATACCAACACGTTCGTCTCAGACTACGTGGGTGGAGAAATTTTCGTTCGAGTTATTTCTAGTGCTTTTTGCTCGTCTTCTCCTCGGGTGATTTAAGTTATGCCCCTTGAGAAATAACTATTTAAAAAAAATTATCTATATAGACGTATATAAGTCTGCACTGCGACTAGGATAGAGGTGGCACATTCTTTAGGCGGTGTAACTTAAACTTTGGAGCGTGAGTAATAATTATGAGTATTTTGAAAGGTACTATGAGGCGCAAATGAATACTTGAATGGAAGCATTCGGCAGATAGACTCGGGATTCAATTCCATAGACGAGGTAAATAAAAATATACTCCCGATGCCGACACCAACTCGTGCGTTTCAGTCCGCTTGGATGGAAAAATTTTCTTTTGTCTTATTTTCGTGGTTGTCGCTGCTGTTCTTCTCCGCATGCCGTGATAAAAGATACTCGGCGAGTAAATGAGACCCGAGGTTGGTTATGGGAGTCTCGCGAGAGAAAAGAGTTGGTGGTGACTTTTGGAACTAAGCGGATGTTACAAGGGAAGAAAAGAAGACTGTGGATGAGACGCACAGAGGGTTAAAAGGAGAAGACTCCACGGTTTTTTTGGCTTGTGCGGAGTGAAACAGATGAAGGACGAAAGAAGTGGTGAGAAACAGCTGATGAGCTGGGGGCGAATAAGTCAGCACGCTGATCCGGCTAAGCCAGTCGTGGTGGATGGGGATGAAGGGATGGTGGCTTATTTTATCCCGGTCAAAAGATGAAAAATATGTAAGAGGGTCGCGGTCGGGGTCGCGGAAATAGGGAGGAAAAGTTATGAGTGGAATATGAACAAAGATAGGATAGGACATATACACTCACCAAAAATATTTTCTATTTATTATTCCCAACTATTCGTTTGAGCATCGTTGAATAAAAAATCTAAAAACATGCATGAACGAATCTCTGTCTTTAAAAATTACATCATTAGAAATGTAATTTTCCAGTTTTGTAGAAATTCACTGCACTATTTCGATGGCTACCAAAGAGTTTTTGAAGATAATTATAAAAAATGATTAATACGATTTGCCATAGTAAAAGTGGTAGACGAAAGATATGTATGGAATCAATGATGAAGATGAACAAATTATATATTAGAGAGAAAAAATATATTTCTTTGGTGTTTAATTCGAGTATTTTTCTACTATCTTATAACGGCACTATTAGTTGTTCAAAATCATTTCAGGTACGTAGGATAATTCAAGCATATAATCGGAAAGTCCTTTTTGAAAAAGTGAAAAAAGATAGGGAATTGTACTTTATGTTGTGCAGCTAAGTATAAAGTGAGTATATCTCATTTCCCATCGAGTGACGTGTGAAATTGAGCGATTTATATTCATTTATCTTCAAATAACCCTTGCAAGTTGTGCTAACATAACTTCAATCTTTAAAAACAATTTGATTAGCTAATACTGTAAATAGGCGTGAATGGTAGAGTAACTTAATTTTATTCCAGACGCAGTTACGAAAAATAAGAGCAAAAATGTCCTTCTTGTTAGCTTTGCCGGGAATGAGCTTATTAATCTTTGCATCCCTATCGTAAGTATTCTTCCGAATATTTTTTGTGTAGTTTTTTTCGGTATCATCCTCATCCCATCTCGTAATTCAGTTACTTTACTCAGTTAATCCCGGCACCGCTGGATAGGATTCGGATGAAAGGTGAGAGGGATAACTGCTAGATATGGCGTGGGCGTGGCAAGAACCCGGGGAATGCTTGAAAAAAGAAACGCATGGGGAAAAGGAGAGATGATAAAAATCACACGTCATGCTAATTGGATCTCTCAGACTGTAAATAATCATGGGATGATTCAAGATTCCAGTTGCTCCTCCGAGTGAGATATACAGACTCTCTCGGCGAACCCTACTACGCCTCCTTTACCCCCCTTATAAAGGGGGGTAGGGGACCCCCGCATCCCCCACGAGGCGTCATATTTTCCATCTAGTCGTCTCTGTCTACGTTATTCGAGTCTCTTTCCTCCCCAATGTAGAGGCCGTGGCTGGTTATGACTGCGTCTCAACCACAGTCTTCCTCTTGCCCTTCTTTACCCATTCTCTCCCTTTCAAACTCGTCATTCTTACGAAAAATTAGAGGGTCTTCATTTTTTTATCCCCTTGTGTCACGTACATTCTACCAGTCTTGCTTCTTACTCCCCCTTCTTCTCGAGAAATATGCGTGAATGAATGATATTCCTCAAAGCAACCTAGTTGAAATCAGTGTCTCGGGCTTTTAAAAGTACGTTCTTCTGACTCTACTTTACCCACTGCCGATACAGGAACGCTCGCATGAAGTGTATTTCTCCTTTTTTCTTCCATTACTTTTCATTAAAATACTTTCCGATGTTGTGCTAGAATTATTGGGAGCTAGTATGCAGTGCCTAAAATGTTGTTTAACTATTAAGAGCACCGTTATGGTCTAGTAGAAAAAATTAGCATTGAACAAGCATATTTTTTCCAATTCGTTAAAATGTTTTATCCCTTTGATCATTCAATATTAATATTTACATCTCTCGTCCATAGCCCTCTATTCTGTATTTTTCATATTCGCATCTTATTGATATTGTATTGTAATCTTATCTTTGTATTTATGTATATATGTAGGATAAATGTAGAAAACTGCTTAAAAATAATAGCTGTTTCGAGGAAATCTCACTTCAATTCTCTAAATAATAAAAGCGACATTTATAGATACACTTGACTTTTATAAAAGAGTTTTTGAGTTAAAATCGCATTAATGGTTTAGGCGAAGTGGATATTCGTTTGCTAATTCGAAATATCCCTTGCGTAAGAGGCTACGGAAGATGTGTCTACTGTGAAATGGAAATCATACTCATGGAAAAATCTGCATGACCTAGCCTATCATTACTTTTTATAGAAGGACTTTGATCTTCACTTTACACATTCATAATAATAAATTAGCCATCCGTTCTATTTATCTAAGACGTCCATAACTTTCCTCAGGATCCTAGGTAAATCATTTTGCTTGCGTAGGAAAAAATTAAATTACTTCTTTATATGCCGTATTTTAAAGCACTTCTTGCTCCTATTTACTTTACCGCCCTTTCAAACTCGACATTATTACGAAAATTACTTTATTAACATAGAATGATAATTGCTGGTGAAACTAATCTTATTTAATTCATATTTGCCGAAAGATGAAACTTAACTATTTGTTCTGTCCTGCGTAGTGGCGTGGAAATGAAGTTAAATGTAAATAAGAAAGCTGACACGAAGGAATGCTTCGAAGAGTTATTTAAAATAGCCTCTTCCCTAACTTACGCGTTCTTTGAGGAGTTATGAAGCAAATTACAATCAAACACGTCTTTTTTTTTGTTTTGGAATCTTGCACGAGAAAATTGTTTCCCAGAAGACGTGAAGAGGTTGGTTTTTCTTCCATCTCTCTCGTTTTTATGTTTACATTTAATAGGTGGAGCCACCATTCAATAATCAAGATCATTTCTTGTCAATGAACGTAATATTAGACGCTTTACATAAAATAACTACGCTTTTCAGATACCGATAGTCTTAATGCCGATGCTTTCGGAAATGTCTTCACTATTGAGGTGGTCTAAATTTAATGAATAAAGCATTTAAACTTTTGATGTTCTATTCTGTGTAGGAATTGTATTTCATTGTGTATATACGGTAATGGTTGTCCCAGTGTGTAAGTTCAAATTTCCATCATTAAGAATGGTGCATATCCACTCGTACATAATTAATATGTCTTATACCAATAGGACGTTAACATAATGATTCACCTGTCAACTGAAGGGGTACTAATATACATGGCATAGTCCCGTATAACTTCTATTCTTAAACGATCATTACCTCTGATGGTTAAGTGTATGGATTAATTCTCAAAATTGGTTAATGCTTTATAGGTCAGTTAAAGGTAATATCTTAAACTTAATAACTCTTGCTAGTTGAGTGAATTATTAGAATTTAAAAAATATTTAGCTTGTACGTTGGTAGCACCGGCATCCTAGGCTATATGCAAACATTACGATTTCTATATCCTTGCATAGTATGCAACCCTCCGAACGAATGTGTTGCCATCACCTTGGTGGAACTGGGCGACATATTAGTGTACATCAGAATTCCCGAATTGTTTATTCAGATTTATAGAAGTGTACCGGTTTAAATTTTAAGTCGGCATACTGATATATTCTGTGTCAACTTCAGAACACCGTTATCCGCGATTTATTGCTTGAGTTATGTATAAATTGATGCATGTAAGTTTAGTTATTCAGGAAATTCCGGATTTGATTTACAAAAAAGCATTTGATGAAAATTCCCACGATATGAAGGGAGATCAGATGTAGAATTAAATTCTCTTGTAGTTTTAATGTGAGATTTTTAAAATGCACGATGAATTCATTCTTATTTGGTTTTGAATAGCTTTAATGAAATAGTTCTCTACTACTGTGTTTACTGCTAAAACCATTGCCTAAAAATATACAGCGTAGATAGGCTCTTATATGTAAATGTAATTTTTGCAACGCAACTTTGCATGTTAGTGGAGTATATTCAATCGGGTTTTGAAGGAAGCACCGGAAAATGTTTATTCCGAGAGAGAGACAAATATATATACATTTCATAAATCAATAATTATCCATATATGTATCCTCAGAACCTTAGCGTGAAAATGACTCTTATTTGCTTCCTATTATTTTGACAGCAATATTAAACAAACTGGAAAATAGTGGTGTGAAGTAATTTTCAAATACATACCAAGTAAGTATGCGTAAAACTTTCCGGGCCTATCAGAGAGAATTTCACCCACAGAGCAAATATTGACCAGAAGTGAAGTCATTTGCTGTGTTATCGTATGCCATTACCTGTCATTTGAGCTATCTGTGTATATTTTGTGGCGATAGAAGTGGCGGGAAAATATTATTTTCTCTAGAGATTAGAATGAAATATTTAAATTTAAACGTGAAGATTCCCTGAGAGCTAACCTTATTGACCCTCGGTCACTGTTCGATAATTTTTTTTGCATGTATTCATTATATATCTCTCTTCACTTGGTCAAGCCATTTTAATTGGTGACGGTACTGATGCCTGAGCTTAGGACACCCAGTCACGGTAAAATGGCAGGAAAACGTGAAAAGATGCCGCAATAAAACTGAAATAATTAAGAGTGGTTCTGGGTCTGAAAAATAAATATTGCGGAATTAAAAGCCTTTCGAAAAAATCAACTCCGGTGACCACGGCAGCTTGGAATAAACGGAAGATGGAGAGACCTTTTTATTGAGGATGGAGACCTCGGGACACGTGCAATAACGAGCAACGCTTGACGGACTACTTAACGGACGGTCGACTTCGCCGCGATACATTTTATGTGCCTGTGTGTATGCGAGTAAATGAGCATAAAAAAGACCGCGGGCGTGTATATTCGGGAGAGCATATGTGACCCTTATCTTGTCCTCGTGTCTTCTTCATTCCTTTTTGGAAGTGTACGGAAATCATATTCAGGAGCTTGTCCAGTGACATGTATATACATTAAAGCACACACGGTCCCTTTCAGGCGTGACTCGGGCAGTCATAACTGCGGCCGACACCTCATTAAAATAAAAATAAAAAGAAATAATTCTCTGGGGGGTGGTGGCGAAGTAGGGGAACATTTAACTCCTTCACTCCTGCTGTTTGTGTGAGCGTTTTAGTGACGCAAGTCACCCTCTCATCACCTTCATATATATATATATATACACACTCACACTAATACAGTATGAATGTGTCGTCCCATACCTTTGCCCAACCCTTTTTCTCTCCATTCTGTGTTGTCCGAAAACTCACACAAATTCACCGGTCATCCCTCCTACTCCTCCAGCTCTCTTTTTCGATTCGGTCAATTAAGCGTCCGACGTACAGGTGGCGCCCTACTCGGGCGGTGTTTGTCGGAGGGTGGTTAAAACCGGGGCTGGAAAGACTAGGGGGATGAAAAGGTTTTTGAGGGCCGAGAGGGTTGTGTTTATTTTTTTTATTTTTAACGCCCCCGGGAGAGGGTGGTGGTGTCGTAGTGGGAGTAAAGTTGGATATTTGGGGCGAGAGTGGAAGGGTGGGTTGGCGAGCGAGTCTGGAGTTTTGTGAGGGAAAAGGAAATGGGAAAAGGTGATTGGTGGAGGTGGGAATGTAGCCAGGGTGACGCACGGAAGGTGGGAAAGCAGAGAGATTTATTTTCAACGGGCAGCGAGGGAGTTGAACAACATGAAGTAAGAGTGATATAAATTTTGGGCGAAAAAGTTTCGTATTTAAACTGAGAAGTAAATAATATTATTTTTAAGTAAATTAATATTATAATAGGTATGCTGCATAAAGGGCCATCACAAAATTAATAGCTCAAAATATGTTTTATTGAAAAACTTAGTCGAATAGGATGAATGGGAGTTGATAATCCTGGCTGACACTCCCCGAAGCTATAGGATATTAGGAAAAGACGTAACTAACGATATAAAAAGCAGTTGAAAATTTTATCAAATATAACTGTTGCTATTTATTGTACAATGAAGTCAAACGGGATATATATGAGTAAATCAGCAAGGTTGCTACTCCCCAATACTATTGAATTACTG
The DNA here is from genome assembly GCF_921293095.1 of Ischnura elegans. Lineage (NCBI taxonomy): Eukaryota > Metazoa > Arthropoda > Insecta > Odonata > Coenagrionidae > Ischnura > Ischnura elegans. The sequence goes on from NC_060257.1 coordinate 11,897,835, forward strand.
GATAATAGGAGAAGATGGATCTATCGAAATAAAAGGTATTTGTACATTTCCACAATTATTTCAACAAATATAATTGTGGAAAAATGCTACTACATTTCATTTCGATATGTCGAACATCCATTATATTACTCCTGAATTGATAGAATTTATCAGAAGGTGGAATTATTTTAAAATAAATTCGTGGTACCTTAAGCCGTTTTGATGTAAATGCCATTTGCTTTTTTTGTATGCTGTTATTATTATTATAAAGGGATTTAAATATAAAGAATGAGTTATTTGCTGCTTGCGTGGGTGAGGGTAGGGCTCACTGCGAACTAAGACAAAGGCTATGAATCTCTCCCGGTCAGGGTTCGGAGGCCCTTTGCTATTCCTTGGTTGCATCCTACAGCGTGGTTTTTATAGTTATAGGGTTTTTGTTTGTAATTGATATTGAAGCATGATCAACATCGTCAAATATATGAATAGGAAAATAAATTACTAAAAATTAACTGCAGAGAAAAAGTAGTTACTCGATGGATAAATATTGAGGGTTGCTATTCCTTGAAATTCGTAGTATTACTCAGGTTAGAACTTCAGCAGACCATGGAATTGAGGAATAACTATTTTTATAATTATTAGTAAATTCCCCGCCGTCACGACTAAAATAACGCAATTTATCGCAGGTAACGCAAGAAAGGCCACCTTCTATGTATAGAAAGCTTTCCATTAAGGTCTTGGATTCGTGTCTGAACATCATCCTCAATACCTGCTGCCTCTACTTCGGAGTCTACCCGGAATACATCCACCCCAAGACCCAATCTTCAGCGGGGAATTTCCCCATGAATGTAGCCTGGCCGAGACGACACCTTCCTGAGTGGCATGTTAAAAGAGCCAATTTTTGCGAAATTATTTATTGTTATTGCATATTGAATTAAACTACGACCTTAATTGGGCCGAGTGTTCGTATGTCTATGGTAACGTGACTGTTCAGTGAGATCTCTTTTTCCGAGAGAGCCTTGATCAATTGCAAAATTCAACTTCCCAAAAAAAAAGAAAAACCTATTCTTGATTCGACATTAACTACTAACAATGTTTCCCATCAGCTTGGATCACACATTTAGAATTTTTGAAATCACGCATAGAGGACAGACAAACAGGCATCTTCTTTTGTACATTTAGATATAACAAAACCCTTTTATAAATAAATAGAACGATGATCCCCTGAAATTCTTTATAAGTGAATTTTACTCATTTAAAAACTTTGAATTTCTCGATCGAAGCAGGCCATGTTGGAGCGGGGAAGAAGATTTGGATGTCAGTGAATATTTAGGGAGTTATGGGGGTGTAGGGTGTCGTAGGGGGGGTGTGGGGGTTGAAAAGAAACGCGAGGGTGGGGTTGTGCGGGTAGGTACGCGATGCGTCGGAAGGTGAGCGTCTCCTGCGAGATGTCTCCGTCATTATCATGGGCGAAGAGGTGACGTTTTTCGGAAGGGCGGAAAGATATATAGCCCCGGATATGGAAATACACATTAATCATGGGGGCATTTATAAAACTCGGGGAGTGTTTTTCCATAGCGTCAGCTGGTGTCTCCGTCGAGGATGAGGACGAGAGAGAGAGAAAAAAATCCTTGATCGTTTTTCTGTAAAAATTGACACTCTCGCCCGTCTCTCTTGGATTATTTATTTTTGCACGCTTTTCCCAGATGTAGCACAACAAATCCTTTCTCTTCTTTCCCACTGCTTTCGTTCGCCGTTCCAGGAAGAGATTATTCTTATTTTAAAGTACATTTATAGGCATGCGTAAGTGAAATCTTTCATTAGAAATGATGATCAGGCAAAGAGCATTGCTCTAACGTTTTGTGTTCCGCCTTAGTAATTGGTTAAGGATTTTTTAAACTTCGAAACAAAATTAGGCTGACATTCTTGACGAAGCACCAATAGATATAATATTTTGCAAAATGTATGATGTATTTAAAATAAATTTTTGGAAAATATCCATTTACTTACTATATCTGCATTAAAAATCTAATCATTCATTTGGGAAACTAGAATAAGCTCGTTGTTGGAGGGCGAAAAATAATCGCCTATTGAAACTGAATTTTTAGATATTAACGAACTTTGCATAGCATTGTCGTATTTTACTTTTAATCGAATGCTACGATTTACACTAGCCAACTGATAATTCCATTAATTTTGCCTTCCGTTTCCAACAGTTATGAATTTCTCAGATTTTTAATTGCCGTACTCGCGGTCGCCGGGGTAATATCCTAGACAGCAAATCATGTATCTTATCACGATTTGCTTTGCAGCTAGGCTTTTGTTTTGGTGGTATCAACAGTCAAATATCCCTAAAGAAACTCAATATCATAATATAATGTATACGTACGAGTACTCGTACAATGTTTTGCATATGTACACTGAAATAAAGCCATTATTATGATAAGTTTAGCAAAATTAACGTCTCAATGTGTAATGATCACTGCTGATAAAAGTATTTCAAATTGTAGTGGTACTCAATAAGCTTTCTTTGGAATATTTGCGCAGGTCCTCTTCCTCGAAAAAGTTTACACCGTACAATCTGAAAGAAAGTAGTGGCGCTTTTATACTGCAGAAGGGGTAAGAAGTAAAATATTCCATCACAAACGATTCATCCGGCAAAGAACATTGCATAAAATTTTGTGTTTGTTTAGTTTTTTTGGCCCAGGCTATTGAGATTTAAAACATCGAAACAGAATTAGGCTTAGGTTCTTAACGAAGTACCATGCCTAGCACTTTCAATTAAAGAAAATTAAACAGATGCAAGGCCATTTTCAAAAGGTCAAGAATGTTTTTAAAAAGCATTTATTGTTTTTAGAAGCAGCCCCCGAGGCATTTTTATTTTTTTAGCATTTAAGCTTTATCTGTAAGTCTTCAATTTGATTTTTATTATTACAAACTAAACTTGGACTCCATTCCTAGAACCTTTTCAACTCTTTCATGTTAAAAAATGGATTATCGAGGGAAAAGTGGATTAGTCGTCATGGGTTACAATCTAAACATGTTTATCTCTTTCATTATCATGTTCTCATTGCCCAACCATCTTTCGTTTTTGTTTCAATTTTGCATTTCCGCCCCTTGGAATCAGTACTGTCTCACTCTCTTAGTGGAATTTCCTCCATCCGTTCCAACGTGGGCAAAAATCCCCCACCCCATGCACTCACAACCCCTTCGCTCGCATACCAGCCAGCCCTCCTGGCCGGGGACTAACGACCGTAAACCGACGGACATCTGCGGGTCAATTCGAGGCAAGCGGAACTGTTTCCAGGCATGTGCTCGTCCACGAGGGGAAAAGAGAGATGATGATGGTTTGAACTACAAGGGATGTGTTGGAGAGAAAGAGGGAAGCGTACGGGGGTGAAATGGGGTGAGTATTAAGAGCAGGATATGGGTTGGGTTACTAGCAGGCGTTGACGATTGTTGGTAACATAGGGAAGCGAAAAATTCAGGAGTCTGCGATATGACCGTGAATAATACAAAATTAAAGGAAACTTTTATAACATTTGCGTTTTTATCGCGAATTAAAGAGAATACAAGTAAATTTTTTTGTTCCACCGATATTTTAATGAAATTTGATGCAGACAAATTTGCTATTATGACTCAATTATTCTCGTTTCTTTAAATGATCTCAGGGCCGCCATAGGATTTTAGCGGCCTTTTTTGAACTAATCTACATATTTAATTTGAAATTCTGAATAACAGTCGAGATGCAGTTAAATTCATAAAAAAAAGTGTTGGAAAGTTTCATTCTCATCTGGTTCCGAGTTATCCTGAAATTTTCAGACTAATGTGTAATCGGAAAGTGAGTAAAAATTGAGTTGCAAGATCTGACCCGGAGATGATGAAAAATAGCTAAGCGAGTTTATATAAAGGATTATTTTCTATTTTAATACGTTTATTCTTTGATTTATATGATTTTATCTTAGAAGCAATAACAATGGATTTTACTAAGATGCGGTGTACTGCAATGATTAAAGTAATTTCACAATTATCCTGGAAGTATAACTCAAGTCTATCAAAAATTGTCCTCGAAAAATTGCCAGGGATTGATGGAAAAATGAGGGGTTTTATGGGGGAATGAGATGTGCTGATTTTAGTAGGTGGATGGATAGTTGAAATCGGAGATGTACTATAAGTAAGGTTTTGCGAGTGGTCAGAATATTCCCCGGGAGGGTTTCACATATACCCGACTTCGCTGCTCTTCTTCTATCTTCACTTTCCATCTTTGATATCCAATATTTATGCTCAGCAGAAGAAAGATTGGTTATATGCTAGGGGTAGTGAACGTAATATAATGAATAAGTGAGTGTAATTTGAGTTTAAGTGTTTTGAAGTTAATAGTGAAGGCTCAATCACATTCGTAAGTTGTGAGAATGATAATTTAATTTATATACGTTATTTATAAGTCAATCTGTATAATAGCCTATTTGTTTTTATATTTCCATTCTTGCCCTAAAACATGATGCGGGGATACCCTACGTCGTCAAAATATTTGAATGCTGATGATAGTGTTGTAGAAGGTTTTAGACCGTTTCATTAGCTCTAAATTTAATTTTTCTATCAAAGCCGTAGGAAAACTATTCTTCTTTTCCAAATGAGCAAAAAAAAAAAAATACGCATAGAAATTTGATATCACAAAAATATTGATTACTTATTCTATTTTTGGAAAGAAAACGGAATTTGAAGCACATGCATCTATTAAAAATTCAAATCAATTAAAAATCAATGTATGTGAGGAGTTTTATGAAAAAAATCATATCATGTGCTCTTGAAATATCTGTTACTCTAAGCCCTCTGTTATATCGATCACCAATTAACACCACGGCACCTCCGATTGCAATCTATCGGTCGACATACCAGGCGACCTTCAAAAATTCTTCCCTCGCCCATATAACTCCCTCAACCGATACATCGGCTGAATGCGATTCATCTTAATATTTCGGAAGAATTCCTTTCTCTTCCCTCCTGAATGTCTCTGTGGAAAAATTCCTCCGACGTGCGTAAACAAATATTTTCTCAAAAAAGACACCCGCTTCCAGAGAATCTTGTGAAGATCGCGTTCTCCTGGATGGATAGGAGAAAAAATATATTCTCCGCGACATTAATTCATTTTAAAATGTGAGCGAGAATAAAAAAAATGGAATAAAAAATAAATTGTGCTTTGAATGCAAATGGCTGAGATGAGGAGAAGAATGACGATGAGAAAGCTTAAGGGGATGAGAGATCCCTCCCTCGTCTTTGTGCGCACACCTTTATTTATTCCGGGAAAAATTCTTTCCTCTCCTCCATTCTCGGCGAAGGAGGAGACCTAGGGGTTGGATGGGAATGCGGCGATGGTGGCGGCTTCTGGTGGCGGGCGAAGAAAGCGGAATAAAAATAAATACGTAGAAGGGGAGGAGGAATGGAGAGAAGGTAGATGCGGAAAATGAGGTTTATTTTTTTGTTCGTGCCTCCTTTTTGGTGGTTCGGGAAAGAGAGAGACTTGGCTGAATGTGGAAAGGAGGTGTCGCTTGGTTTCGCTGGATCCGGTGGTGGTGGTTGGGGGTGGGTTGGATCGGTTGGATTGGTGGGGTGTATTTCCTGGGGGATGGGAGGTTGTGTATTGCGTTCACGAGTGATCCGTTCTTTACGACACAATCGTTCTTATGAACCGAGCGAATGATGGAAGAAAATTTTTCAAAATTAAGATTCTGTGAGATTGGTGATGGTTTTTCGGGTTCATTCCGCGTTGACTCATAAACTGTCGTCCGCGAAATGTGAGTCAACGCGGAATGAACCCGAAAAACAATCACCAATCAACTCACCGCGGAAGCCTCCGTAATTATTCTGTGAGATTGTTAGTTTGATTTGAATTAAGTATAGGTTTGCAGCACTCTTTGGGTTTTCGGCGTTCAAGTGATTCCTTGTCTTTGACCGCGTTCAGGTTCCACAAACCGGTGAAAATTCTCCTCAAGACGCCACATTTATTCTCACTGTTCACTAACTAAGTCGTGATTGTTGACACCGTACGTATAGAAATGGTTGATGGGCATTGACCGGTTAGTGAGACCAACTAAGAGTACAGTCAACTGAACGAGGTCATCGTTCGTTCCACTTCCAATACCTGAAAGTGCGATTCATTGATGTGAACATAGCTGCACGGAGTGAAAAGTTGAGCCTTATTGTGTAGCGGAAGAAGGTGCCCGAAGAGTTGGATCGCGGTCGTGGTGGTGGCATTATAGGCGAGTGTGCCGTTGGCAGGAACAGAATGTCGGCGAATGATTCTGAATAACGGCGAATGATCTCAATGGATAGGGAGTTGGCTCGAGACATCAAATCAGAGTGTGGAGACGGAGGATAGTATACACGGTTGATAACGCTTTCAGTTTGGTTTATAGAAACAAAAGCGAATCACTTGTATACTTAAAAATTTGGAAATAATGAATGCGGTTGATACAATTTAGCGTACCACCAAGAGAATTAACAGACATTTAACCGTTACGTAGCCACGTAATAGTATTATAAAAAAGTACCGAGAACAAATGTGTAATGAACAGAAGTCATTTCCACGAAGCGTATTAATTTCATTGAGCATACACCAAAGACTTATCTTTCTGGAAAAAAACGTCATTTGAATCCCAAACCATGCATCAGAAAATATCTACCTTTCTAATAATCTATCAAAATCAGCGGAAACTATTTGATAAACTGGCTGTTGATAAGGCTGCTGATATGTGGTGGTTCAACATAACATTAGAAAAATACAAACTGTTATCCTTAAAGCCATGGCAGAAATGTTTTGAGAATCAAGATTTGCCTGTAACTATGGATTTGGTTTGACATTCAGCTAGTTCATTGCGAGATTTCGGTTCAATTCTTATGCCCGGAAAGAACGATTCTTCAATATGACCTAAATCGAGTGGTTGAACCGAATCATCTCGGGAAAGACGGTGTGCGGAGACCTGGATGGATAGGAGATGGAGGTGGAAGTGTCAGAGGGAGTGCCGATGGCAGAAACGGAAAGGAAGCGTTCAACCGATAGGAGTTGGTTCGAGGAATCGAATTGGAGAGTGGAGACGGCGGTGGGTGGCGGGAGTTGAGGTCGATCTTGCTCTCGAAGTTTTGTTGGGCGGAGTAGGAAGCGGATGGAGGCGGAGAATAAGTGTTGGAGAGAAAGCCAGCGCAGGGAGAGAGGAGGGGAGGGGAGAGGTGGAAACTCTAAGGTAGAGGTATCAGGAAATGCTTTTATGTTGACATGGATACGGCCCAGGAAACCTCCCCTAGGGGTGCAGCGGGGGGTGGAACGGAAGGGGTGTTGGCGGTGAGCGGGGGTGGATGGAAGGGGGTTGGGCCGGGGGAGAAAGGGGTGGGTGTCTCCCTATAGTGTAGTGGGGAAGGGGGTGGCAACTGTAGCCTATCTGAGGGAAAGTAAGAAAAGGCAGTCCAAGTGGTTCTGCCTTGCGATTTGAGAGTCCTTCCTAGCGATGAGGAATGTTAGCAGTCTTCACACGCTACCTCCAAAACACGCCTGATATGGCTTAAATATTTTCGGAATATAAACTCTGAAATTTTGTTTTTTTTTCAAGATATTAATGTATACTTGTGGCGAAAAAATAACGGTAATGCAGAATAGAAAACGTCTTTGGCCCTTATTTTGATGGTATGACTGCCTGCCTATTGCGGCAATGAGGACGTTTTTACTTCACTAGATATTATTTAAGCCATATTTGTCATTTCATGACGGAAAAATACCACTATAATGTATTGGAAACATTTTATTAATCTTATGATTGTAATTCTGTGGTAATAGGGAAATATGTTTAGAAGTGTTCACAGCATTCTACTAGTAAATACACATCACGATGTAAGCATGTAAAGTCCATTTACTACAGAGTTTGTATGTGGAAGTATCACACTGAGAAACAAATAAAATCTATTTTTTGTTTTGTCTAAATGTATTTTCGTGGTGCGTTTTATTTACTCATGAGTAAGGAAATGGCGAAAACGCGGCAGTTTCCTAAGCAAAATAAGGAAAATATTGTATTTTAAAATATTAGTGAGTCATAACTTTTTGGAAACATTTTTCAGACTCGTAATGGCCTCTGTATTTTGCCTTTATTGTAACATCTTCGAGGTGTAAACATAGATATGATTAGAGAAACGTTGAAAAGGGGTAAAGTAATCGCGGGAGCTGGTGGTCGAAAGGCAACACTCCGGTAAAATGTAAGTAACTGTCTTTGTGGTTATGCTTTGCGATTGGGAATCTTTTCTGGAGCCAAAGTTTGAAATCAATCTAAAACAAGGTAGGTCACACGATCTTTTTACCCAGTATACATCCCTTTTTAGCACTTCAACCGACAGACAATCCGGCCACCACGTAAAAGCAGCCTTGTTTATCAAATAATTTACGCTGATTTTGATAGAAATTACTCGTGCATATTTTCTGATTCATAAAATCGGATTCAAATGACGTGTTTCCCAGAGAGATAAGTTGACGGTAAATGTTCAATAAAATTTTTCTTTTTATTCCTGGAAAAAAGTTATATTCGTTATGTATTTGTACTGAGTACTTTTATTATAATGCTCTATCGTGCTACCTCCAATTCATAATTTTGATCAACATAGTAATTAAAGTAGTAAAACCATTTGTACTGTTGCACAAACTTGTGGTTAATGGACCATAGTTATTGAAGATGCCGTAAATTAGTTAAGCTAATCGAATAGTTTAATAATATTGTCGCTAAGCATTAAGGCTACGTATCGGTTCAAAGTTGTTGGCGTCACTATCTGCTCTCCAAAATAGTTATGTTATTATTTGGTACCGATTACGGAATCTCAATTGAAGTGGTAATAACTCTTCAAGTTTTAATAGAAATATAAATAATTTATTCACACGAAACTAGGTTAGATACTTTCTATTTTCATATTTCCCTTATGTGTGTTAAAAATTTTCCTCTCTAATCCGCCACCTCTTCATCTTCTCTCGCCTTTCGTCCCTCTTCACTTATCCCAGTGAGGGCAGGAGTCGCTCTTAAACCGCATACCTTTCCCTCCCCCCTTACCCTCGTCTGTAGATTACCTTATTATTATAGTAGTATGGTTTTTGTTGCTATTTTGACGATGAAACTACCTGCCTTAGCATTTATAACAATATTCCGAAACTTAAGAAAAGTCTGCTGCAGTAATAAAGAAAAATTTACCATTAGTGAAGTGTGCGTTCATAAATTGATCTTTCAATCCCTCCTCAAAGTCGTACAAAGGATTTCCAAGCCCATAAAGTGATTTTCTTACGCTATAATTCTACGTATATTTGAAAATATACAAAAAAAGATAAAGTAATAGCATGTATTGGCGAGGAAACTACCTGCCTTAGCATTTATAGCAATATTCCGAAACTTAAGGAAACTCTGCTGCAGTAATAAAGAAAAATATACAATTAGTGAATAGTGCATATATGAATTGATCCTTCAATTCCTCCTCAAAGTCGTATGAAGGATTTCCAAGCCCATTAAGCGATTTTCTTAGGCTATTATTCTACGTATATTTGAAAATATGTGAAAAAGGATACAATAATAGCTTGTATTGGTGGTTGACTTTTGGCAACTATTTGTAATGTTACATTTTGAACATCGCAGAAATTGAAGATACTACAATGCAATGAAACTATTCGCACAGTTGATAAATCATGTGGTTAAGCACTTAGCTCACGTAACGGCTCAATTATATTTTTTACGCCGCTTTCTTCTCTCCCTAATTATTACGTTTTAATTTAGTACCGAATCGGAAATCACATTTAGTAGGAGCAGTTTAGCTTTTATTAATAACGTAAATTTCAGACTTCCTTCTTCCACGAACTCCTATTCCAAGCGTGTTCCAGATTTTGGGCCTTTCTTTCCATCCCTCATCCATTTTGCACCATCTCTATCCTAATTCTCCCCCTACTCCTCGCACCACCCGATGAAGTCTACCATTCTTTCGTATAAAATAGTTTCAGGCTTAATTTTGTGGAATAATGCTATACCCATGATTGAAGCACAAATGGTAATATCCACACTATTTTATTTATCACTTAACGGACCATGGTTTCGACCTTGAAAATGACACCAAGTGTCGAAACCATGGTCGGTTAAGTGATAAATAACATAGTGTGGATATTACCATTTCTGCTTTAATCATGGATTACCATTCTTTGTTATTTACTTGTAAATACTATTGAATATTACTTTGTTCGTTGTTGATTACGTTTTGCTTTATATTAGTAAAGTATACTCTTGTTATTCTATGCCCTCTGTAATTGGCCTGGTGCTGTTTTTGGACTGAATAAAATAAATAAATAAAATAAGTTATTCGCATGAAAATAGGTATGAAACTAACTCTCTTCATATTTCTCTGTGTATGTGTTCACATTTCATCCCTTACACTCTCATCCGGCACCTCTTTTCATCTCCCATCACCTTTCGTCCCTCTCCCCTTACCTCAGTGAGGGCAGGGGTCGCTCTTAAACCTCCCTCCTCCCTTCCCCCCGTCTGTGGACCGCCTCCCTCTCTGCTCTCTCCTTTTCGAAATCGCTCCTTTCCGTCCGCCTCTCGCTACAACCCCGAGGGCTCATCGCACCAGCTCCGATTCACTCGTCACGGAATCCACGCCGCTACCTCCTCGCTTGCTCTCCGCGCCGGATCCCGTGCCGGCGAATAAACTCCATCCCATTCCTCCCTCTGCCTCGGGCTCTTTCTATTCACTCGTGTGGACCTCGTGTGGACGTTAAATAATATATACTTTTTCATTTGAGGGGGTATCGATGCTTGTTCGTCTATAATGCTGTGAAATTATCATGTTGTGAACTAGTTTTTAGTCTATCTGCAAGTTTAATTTGTCAAATAATCCTCAGTTTTCCGCAGATAATTTTTTTTATCATGATGTTTTATTATTTGTTAGTTTTTAACCACGGCCTCATATTCATTCAAAGCCCTGATGACGGCATAAAAATATGCCGAAATGATAAGAAAAAAGTTGCATTCAATTCTTAAAAACCTTCACTCCAATACACTAATCAACGTATATTGTGAAGCTTTAGTACCAAGTGGGTGTTCAGTTGAAAACTATATTAATCTTACGAAATAAAGCCTATTATTGTAAAGCATTGATGCCCAACCTTTGGAGTAGAGAAATTAGGAGTAATACAGTTTAAGGAAAGGGCATTCAATATGAATAATTGGTACTATATTATAAAAATGTCCGAGTTTGAATGGCATTTATGTAGAGTAATATGCCGTAAGATACCTCCGCACTTGCCATCGCCGCCGAATCCCGTGCCGGCGAATAAAATCCATCCCGTTCCTTCCTCTGCCTCAGGCTCCATCCATTCAGCCCAGATGAAACCGTCTTTAATAATTATGGAGAGAAATATGCTTTTCATTTGAGAGAGTATTGTTGCTTCTTCGTCTGTAATGATATTCAATTATCATGTTTTGAAATAATTTTTAGTCTAGCTTCAAGCTTAATTCTTCAAATAACCCTCCATTATTTGCGTACAATTTGAGTATTATTACCAAGGAAATATTCAATTTGAAACGCTGTGTTTATCGAACGAAATGAAAACATTATCTTGTAGTGAAATACGAACTTATTATTGCGAAGCAAACATCATTTGGAATAGAGGCATTAGAAATAATAAAGATAAATAAAGGGGTATATAACATTGAGCAGCTGAACCCATGTAATTGATTGACGATAGGGGTATGACTCGCATTGAATGAGTTGAACCCAGATCGACCTTTTTGTGTGAAAATCGTACTTGAAAATGGTTGAACATGGGGTAACACTATCGCAGAAAACCGACAAAGTTGTGGAAAATAAAAACAAATTGGAATGTGCAGCCTAATTGATGAATAATCATCTTTAAACAAAGTTTTTCTTACCAGTTACATTCATAGACTTTGAATTAATACTGACTTATCATCATTAATGGTCATTTTATTTACGTACAGAGGAACTCTCAATGTTTAAATGCAAGAATAATATTTTTTGTTACCCAAGCTCATAGTAAAAAGAGGCAATCAAAATGGTAGGTTTTGCGGCTATGTGAACAGTTAAATATTTTGTGACTCATCCGTCCCCCTAATATTAATAACCAAATGTTTTATAAAAAGATTCTCTGAGCTTTTGGGGGGGTTTTAACCCCCAAAAACCTCCCTCGCTGCGTCCCTGCTTCGCTTCGCTATTTTTATTTAGCTTCATTCGCTTTATCCTGCACCTGATAACAAAACAAAAACTGTTGTTTATCAGAAGGCGCTTGACGCAAGACATTAAACCCGAATGTGTAGGGCACACCGTGGTGCGTTTACGCATGCAGCACGTTTACGCATTGCATTTTTTCCAAACAGAGATACTATAACTGGCGCGCCTAAAGTCATTTGATACGAATGATGCTTCATAGGGGCTTTTCTTACACTATTTTGAGCATCAGTCAAGCGTCGGTCTAGCGGTGCGTTAACCTGCCATGTGAACGAGCCAAGTTTACGCTACGGACTTAGACCAAAAAAAATATTTTTTAGGGTTAATAACACAAATAGCCAACAACTGAATGCGTATAAATTTTATTTCATCAATATTTTCTCATTAAATTTATAATAAATCAAATATGATTAAAACGATACAGCCGCTCTTTATTTATAAATGGTGCAACTAAAATATAAGTTCATTGAATGTTAGGCGGTACGAAGTTCGCCGGGTCAGCTAGTATATTAATAAAAATTGGACCAAACATATTTTTGAACGTATTAACATATGAAATAAAATCATCCGCGTGATCACAGAACTTATTGATCTCTGATTTTGGTGTATGGAAGTAATTAAAGAGTAAAATTTCTTAATTTATCAATATTTAACGTACGGGAGGTGAATACATTGTAGTCATTAATTTCAGTCATTTTTTTACACAACCCTGGAACTCTAACTAACCCATGAAGTTTTCAAAATTCAGATCATGTGGCAACCCTGTAGGCCCGTGTGCGGGAAAAAATCTTTTTTACAGGTAGTTTTTTTCATTCTTTTTAATTAACGGAACATAGTATTTTTTCATTCCTTTCATCCTTCTCCCCCTCTGCCATACACCTCTTTTTCCCCCAATCATGTGCTTCGCTCCGCCGCCATATTCCGCATGCACCCCCCTCCACCCTCCGCTTGTCTTTTCTCTTCTAATTTTCCGGATTCCCCGCTTTCCCTCCAATCCCTCGTTCAAACTTTTCCCATGCTACTCCACTTCTCTCTCTCTTCTCCCTTCACATTCCCTTCTAATTTCCTCACATCCATATTTGCCTTCTGCTTCCCACGTTTTCTGTCCTTCTGCACATTTCCACCCAATTTCTCGCCCAATTTTTTTTTCAAAAAAGTCTCCATTCTGAATGCTTCTCGCTTTCCTCCGTGGAAGTATGTTTGCCAACTTTAATATGATTTATTCATTCATACCACACATATATATGTGTGTAACGCATGACCGTTCGACCACAAATTACCGGGATGTTTGCGTGATATGCTCATATGATTCTGGTGAATTCCTGCGTTTAATTTTTTTTGGCTGTTGAGGTATCCACTGATGAAACTGCGTGGAAAAATTTCTGCTCAATTCATTTTGCGTGGTGTGTTATTTTCATCTATTTAATTTTGGGCTTACATTTAAATGGTATACTCTCACATTTTTAGTAATTTCACTGTTGAAAAAGTCATCCTTCAGTTTTTATTTATTTCTAACTTCCCCGGAAACAGAGCAAATAAAAAAATACAGTACAAAAATCCTTGCCCTGGAAAGGGACCACCTACCCAGGCGGGATTCGAACCCACGACCTACGGTTTGGCAGGCGAGGACTTTACCCGAGGCCGGCATTGTAAGATTTCTTAAATGTTAGGCTTCCGCTATTTATATATTACGCAGTGTTGCTAGTAGAAGGAACAGGAATCAGTTATGTGACGTGAAATAGGTCTTGTAACTTGAAATCAATAATCTCTTCATCCTCGATGTGAATCAAACAATCTTATTCCTGCACTCACCTCCGATTTCCCAAGAATGATAAGACATAATCAATCTATTATTCCCAGAGACCGTATACTACTAGTTGAAATCTGCGAGTACTATATTTAATGCTTCTCTTTATAAGTGGAAAGCTTTTTCGTCTCAAATATTCTTTACCATCGAGCTGAATAACATCTCCAGCACAGGAGCTCCGTCGTTGCTATATATGGATCATGTATATGGAACATTAGCTTTCCCCATGTTTCCGAAATTAATTTTTAGCTGTCGAACTATGGTTTCACATCCCAATTTCTTTTTAAAACCCTATATATTGTCTATAAACCCTATATACATTGCCTTCAGTGTCATTCTGTCCAGTTATTGCCTCTTTAACTTTGCACATCATACAACGCGGCATCGCGCATTTACGGGATCATATTCAGCTCACCATTGTTGCCAACATTCGGTGTCTACACCTGCTACATTTCTTCTGTTTCCAACGCTGCTATCCTTTCTCCACTTGTCCCGTTACACCCCTTCGAGGCTCTCTCCTCCCTTATAACCCTTTTTTCCATGCTTTCCCATCTTTTCTTACCTGCCTTGATTGCCTACATGTTAGCGTGCACCAAGATCCACTCTCCATGTACGAGGTGTGTTCATAAAAGAACGAGAATTATAGCTTTCTGAAAAACGTATTTATTTATTCGCCTACATTTATTTTTAGCCTTCAAATAGCCCTTATTAGGCATTCTTTATGTTAGATATTCATAATCATTTATTTATTTCTTCACGATATCATCGGTTGTGTATGTACTGCATCGTCCGTCGCTTAAGCGTTCGTCAACTTCAACGTCTTCACGGCCATCTTGGAAACGCTTATATTACTCGTGGATTAATTTTTTAACCACAACAGGCTCACCATAATCCTTTTCTAGCATTTCACTCACTTGGTTACACTTCATTTACAGATCATTCATTGACTAATTTCTTTTTACAAATGAAAATCGCCGATTTCATAAAAACAAGTCTAACCTTAGCGTCTGCCACAGATATATTAACAGTGAATTTAGCTTAAAATGTTTTGCTATATTAATTATGTATAATATTTGAGTTCAGAGAAAAAAGCGTATATGGCTTTGATATCAGCAATTACCAAAAATATTACTATTGAACGCAGTACCCAACTTACTCTTTGTGTATTTGAGAATATGAATTAAAAAATCAGTACCAACACAGAACGCATTGATCTCTCATTGCTCGGTACGTAGTGGTTCCGACCATGGTTTCAACATATTATACCAATATATTATATATGTCAACATTGTTATTAGTTCAATCATTATTATTATAAGTTGATTGCTATGTTTATGGGATCGTTATGAAACCATGGTCAGTAGTTGAGTTTTGAATTAAAGTTCGGAAATTACCATTTGTAGTGTTTATCATGGATGGATCGAACTTTCACCAAGTTAAGCCGGAAGCGATATTATCTGACGAGTAAAAAGTTTAATCACTTAATTTATTATTACTTGCCGTAGTAGAGAGTTTTCAGCTCTGCATTGCTGCCAACATTCGAATCCAATTCCTGCTTTCTCTTTTTCTGTTTGCAACCCTGTCACTCCTTCTCCACTAGGCGCGTTAAAATCCCTTCAGGGCTACGAATAACTCTTTTTTTCCAGGCATTCCCCTTCCTCCGCCTCGATTACATGTCAGCGTACACCGAGCACAGCGCCCCCCCAGCACTGCGCCCCCCCAGCACTGCGCCCCCCCAGCACTGTGCTCCCTCCCTTCCATCCGTTTCGCTGTACATCCATATCGTTCGCGCCCTCTTTTATTTCTGTGCTAATGAGCGGGGGGAGGGGACGACTGGGTGCCCTCTGAAATTCTCCCTATACCCTTATGGCGCGGGGTTCAAGGGGAAGTGGGACGAGGCAAACAGTATCCAAAGGGATGAGGGAATAAAAAAGTGGGAAACGAGGTTCAGGGAATGTGTGAGGGAGAAGGACGTGGGGATCAACGGGTTTTTAACTCTGCGAACCGTCGAGCCGTTTGCTATTACTTGATATTTGATGGCACATACAATAGGGTAGTTACCTTCATCAAAGAAAAAGAAAGGAATTGATAGCGATTCATCACCCACTATTAGTGTACTCATAACATAAAAATTATTTGGTTTTAGAAATCCCAGTTTAGACGAATTTTAATGGTCAATTTTAACCGCATTTGAAGAAGGCCAGATTGGCGGCCATATGATGCCACGTGACGTCACAGGAACCCAGATGCTATACGAGTTTTACATCGTCTGAGATTACCAATGCATACATGTGGCACAGAGCTCAGGGAAACATCTCTTAGTAATCATCTATTAAAATTGCCTCTTGCTGGAAAGTTTCCTTCGTTTGATAGGGTATTAATAATCCTTAGTTAAGCCAAGCGCTTCCTGCTAGCAACCTGTATCGTTGGGGTGCTCATAGCCTCGCACCAAGTTGGCCACACACGGCAGCAGCCGGAACCAGAATGATATCACAAGGGCTTTTCCCAGCATTCATACTTAGCCGGTGCGTTTTCGCGCGCTTGAAAATTTTCCCTTTTTCTTTAATCGCGAAAAATAGATGTAGTCATTTAAAAATCTAAAAGCGTGAAATACTTACTCCAGGAGTAATAATCTTTCGATTTTGGCAATAAAAAAATAGGAAACCACCCTGTTACTATACCATGTATAAAAAGAGCTTATTTTAAGGATTTTTAAATTGCAGGCACTGATAATTCTTGAACCATCTCTATCCCCCAACTCCCTTACTTACCAACAATTTTTACATGAACATCACCCTGAAACTGCAGTCAAACCACGGACTTTTGGATTTCTGGGCCACTGAGCAAACCACCACGATATCCACTTTTTATCGAGGTTTCTTGATTCCCAGGGCATTTGTACCGAGGCTTATGTATTTATTATGCTCTCTGGCTGAACACCTACTAGGTCTCCTAAATTCGTGATTCTAAAAAGTAGGTACTAGAAACGTGGAGGATAGCGGGTGCCTTAACCGGTGGAAGGGCTGAAAATCATTAACTCATGTACCTTCCGGAGTTGTCATGTTACCTAGTAGTACGAGTGAGCCTTTCTGAAGGCTGCTTCTTTTTAAACGCTTTATTCATCTAACTTGTTAGGTTTGTTTGCAGTGCATAAAGCTGAAGACCGTAAAATTTTTACTCGTTAATTCAACGTGTCCGCCCTTGGATTTCTCATTTTTTTAATAACTAAGTTTCCTACGTTCTCGATTAACGAGATAGAAGTAATGTCTGTGTTTTTGTTGTAAATGTTCTTCCAATTATGTAAGATCTCCATTGAAATCTACTTAAGAACATCAGCCTGCATAAAAACAGAGGGGGATTTCTTCATATTTTGCCTAAAAATTTCATTCTAACAATTTATACCTTGTCCCAAAAGGGCCTTTGTGATATTTTATGCTTTTGCGTTCTAAATACGAAATACTCTTTTATTTTAGTTTGCAACAGTTTTTATGTTGATTTAAAGTTTCCGCACCGGAGACCTACTGCTAGTGGCGTCCTCTAAACTGTTTAGCCTAAAGAGAATGATAAGGTCCTATCATATGGGGTTGATGCTGGTTCAGCTGTGGAGAAGGGTAAATCGATATTTAAAAAATCATAATGCAATGACTCTAAGCCAGTAGGATGTTGATATTTCTATCAAATTACTGCCTGTGATAAGCCTAAATGGTTTTATGAGATGTTTTTATTTGCAATGTAGTTATGATACGTATCACCGTGGCTTGTGGACGAAATTGGTGCGAAAATTTTTCTCATTTCATGAAATATCTGAGTTTCACTCTTGTGATCGCTGTTTTCCACAGCCAATGACTAATTTTCGTCGGTTATTTGGAATTGTATTCGAAGCAGCGTCTGCAGTTGAAAGTAGGTGGAGTACATTGGATGAATCAACTCAATTTGCTTTCAAAATTTACATTTTTAGGTTCTCTAATTACTACTAAAAAAGTGTTTATAAAGGCATCTTCTTTTGCATCCTTAATGCGTAGGTTTGAAAAGAATAATTTGTGTTTAGCTTCGTTTGGGATTTTTTGTTTATTAAATTTTTCTGCTCCGATTCTCTTGCGCTAAGGGCATGCTTGAAAAGTTTTGTGCTAACGAGAATGATGAAATAAAGGCTCTTTCCCAGTTATAAATTTTCTTGCGAGGTCCTTTCAGCTACTTGCTTGAGGAGTTTCAGTGGAGGAACCATTTACGAGACGAACTGTGATAATTATTAGGGAGTTGGCGAGGGGTTAGGGCTAGGATTGATAAGGAGGAGTATGTGCAGTACTATTTCATTCAGGAGATCGGTGTTATGTGAAGTTTCGTTAGACATAGAGGTGATTATTTCACCGTACCTTTGATACACACGAACGGAAGTTTGAGGAATTTAGAATACCTCTAGTTATCATGAAGTGAAGTCGTTTGTAACATAAGTATTTGATACATTTGCTTTGGTCTAACTTTCTAAAAGCCGCTCGTCGACGTAAAGCCTTATTAAATGCATTCAAAGCATTGCCAGTAGTCAAAATGTTAATGAACTAATATTAAGACCCATCTTTATTTTCATTCTCATGTTCCCTATTTTGCACCAAATTACTTTATATAATAACTTCTCCGGCGTTATAATGCCAATTTCTCAAATTATTGTTTTTTTTAGTTTTATACGTGCCGGCCTCGTTGCTGGTGGGATAAAGTCCTTGCCTGATACTTAACAGGTCGCGAGTTCGAGTCCCATCTGGGTAGGTTGCCCCTATCCCTGATATACGAGATCGTGTACGTTTGATTGTTAATTGAAAAACCCAGATGTAGATGGCCAATGGTATTGTTTTCTTTGGTAAAGGTATAGATAAATAAATAATTAAATTTTAATTATTAAGTTATTTTCATTGGCCCCTAAGATTTTTATTAGTGTATTTCAGATGTTTCCACAGTGGGTGCCTTATGTTTGAGGCTTGCTATAAAATTTTTAGGCTAACGAGAATGGAATAAAAAAAGGTTCCTTTCCCTGTTATAAATTTTCTTCCGAGGTCCTCCCCAACTATTCGCTTGAGGAGTTCCTACGGAGAGCCCATTTTTGAGAGGAGCTGTGGAGATTTTAAAGAAAGTAGGGAAGAATAGGGTTTGGGTAAGCTAGGATATAATGGCGGGAGAGGCGGAATTGTGGGGAGGGCAAGGAGGCTAAAATGCCGGGGGCCTCACTAGGGTTCGAGGGACGTTGGCTTCCAAGAGTCAGCCGGTGCCCGAGGAAAAAGGAGTCGGGGTTGCGCGCCAACTGTTGGAGAAGGGGTAGTCATGAATTTCAACGCTTCTCTTTACACCCCCCCCACTATCCTCCCCTTTCATTTTAACGAAGAACTTTTCAGGCCGAAAGTTCATCAAAGGTTAAGCACTTCCAAAATTTCTCTCATATTATTTCTCATATCTGGAAAGCTTTTTGAGGAGGTTGAAAAATCCCTTAAATCGACCGTTTTAGGTTGTGATGGAATTTTTATAAAAACAGTGAAATATTCTCCTAGTTGCTGGATTTTGAGGTGAGCCACAAATTTGTATTAAGTGAGCATTTATTTTTTAAAATTTCTGTCCGACAACATTTTTGCATGCGTTACGATATTTTCTTGCTTTTTACGAGGTCAAAAAGTTATTAGCTGTTTTGATATTTTATCTTTCTTGGCGATCTGAAATGTTTATAACTTGATAATGCACCTGAATCAATGTGATCATCTTCGTATTATATCTAGTATCTCGATTTATTTGAAGAGGACTGTAAACATTTTAATTACCCTTTGCTCGACAGCGATCGAAGTTTCATGACAACAAACGAGTTCTTATACCCAAACAGACACTGTTGGAGTTGGAAATAAATTTATATTTAATTTCTACTTGCATTCGGAAATATGAAAAAAAAAATTCTATGCAAGGGGCATCGATTCAAAAACCTTTCCCAACACGCTCTAAAGTGTCAGAAATTATTGCTGGAATTCAGCTCATAATGCTCTTTTGCTACTTTTTAGACGTATTAATCTAAGTTTTGCCTAGCTTGCGGCATCAATCCTATTTTTCTCTCGTGCACCGAATAAAGTGTACTTTAAGAGTACGGTCGTCGATAAATTTGTGTTTTGAAAATCATTTTCTGAATTACATATGTTTTCCGTCGAAATTGCATTTTTCAATAAATTTTTATTTAAAACAACTCTCTTTTACTTTTTGTGTGAAAATGTTTACCTTAATGTGCGCTCCCATTTTTTATTGAATTGATATCTAAGAATCTGTTCATTTTCATTAATTTGATTTTATACTTGAAGAATTTTATTTTTATTATGTTAAATTTTTGAGCATATTTTTTTCAGGTGTTTTTATGGTGACGTAATGGAATGCCGATTTAGGTAATAATTAGTAGTTTTCCATGGCAGGAATGTTAAGTAAAAGGGACTGAATCCCATGGCAATGATAGAGACCATATTCTAAGGCCTTCAGCAACATTGATATGCCAACCGCGAAATATTCGATCTGAGATGGATGCATATAATCCCAAAATTTTATAGCCTGACGTCCTATTTCTGGCTATTCCGCGGGGGAAACTTCAAAGCAGATTTTAAATTTAGAACTTTCTCTTGTACGATTTCAGTAGATACATGCTATTATAATAACTACAACGAAAATGACGTTTACTTAACAGGATAATAAACGGCAGACCTGGGATTTGAAACATGTTGGCACTTCTAATGTAAGTTAACCTTATATTGATACAGTCAGGAAAGCCGAGATACAAGAAGAACTATGGTTTTATTTGATGATAAATGGAAGCAATTGGACTGAATGCGATGATAATGAAAGAAATGTTAGGGGTATTCTACAGCTATCAACAGCAATGCTATGATAACCTCGTTCTTACGGAACCTGAGATGGATGCATAAGATCCCAACATTTTATTTACCCCGGGCTCCTTTTTTCTGCCTATTCTGCGGGAGATACCTTCAGCCCAGATTGCAAGTTCTATACTTCCATGTAATTTCAATCATGATAACAATGGTGAAAATGATGTTTGCTTAATAATAGGATAATAAAAGACAAACCCGGAATTTGAAAATTTCTTCTTTTGCAAGTAACCCTTTCATTCATACAGTCGGGAAAGCCGAGATATAGGAAGAGCTATCGTTTTATTTGATGGTAAATAGAAGCAGTTGGACTTAATGTGATGATAATACAAGAAATGATATGGATAAAGGGCTACAATACATCTACAGCTATCAACAGCAATGATATGACGACCGCGTTCTTACGGAACCTGAGATGGATGCATGTGATCCTAACATTTTATTTACCCCGGCTTCTCTTTTTTTCTGGCTATTTGGCGAGAGGAGACCTTAATAGCTCACGTTACGAAATAAATCGTCGAATAAAAAAAGGGGGTTCTCGAGCAGTCCCTGGCGATGACGTTTCACTTTTGTCTCTCTGTCTCTCTTTCTCTCAATGTCTCCAGTTTTCCCTGCCTGCCTGGAAAATATCGTGTGATTATTTCCACTGATCCATTAATTCCCGCATGAGTTGAAGGAATGGGGGGAAAAGAGTCGGAGTATAGCCGGGGCGTGGTGTATGTGAGAGAGAGAAAAAAAAAGAGTCAGTCGGGAGTGCCAACTTCATAATAATCCTCCCTAATTATCCCTCACGGCTTCCTCACGGATAAGGGTTGAGGAGTAGGGGTGTAAGGAAAAAAAATTAAAAGGTATCAAAAGAAGGAGAAGAGAAAATGGTGGGAGAAAGAGCCAAAAAAAAAGGTAGAATAATAAAAGCCAGTGAGTCTGTAAGACACGGCTCGGACGTGAAAAATCGTCCCCCGATATTCCTTTATCCCTTAAAAAGTTTTTTTTTTTAAGCGGAGTAATCACCCGTGAAATTTCATTTTCTGAGGATCACAATGAGCGGTGGGGTGGGCACAGACGAGGGGGGGGGGAGGGTATTTAGAGTGGTAGGTATCGGTATAGCGGAAGGGGAGGAGTGATAGGCTGGAAAGAGTTGCTGAAGGAGGGGAGGTTTGGGAAAAGGGTAATTTTATTTTTCCGCCTAGGTAAGGGTGCTATACGGCTGCTTGTGTGTGACGTTACTCTTTACGTGAAACTGAGTGCGGAAGTTACTATTTTGGTTCAAAAAGTGATAAGAAAACAAAATTTACTAACTCATCCGTATTCCATTATGTTTCTTGGGCTTATACCACTACTTTTTTATAAACTTTTAACCTTTTTTACGCCGTGAATTAGACTCTAGGGAGTAGTTGGATTTAAAAAATAATTATTGATAGTCAGGACAGCAATCTGATAAACGAGTATCTTTACCTATCCTTTTCCCATATTCTGGTGTCCATTTTGAAATTCATCCCTTCCGCCGTTAGGTAACTTGGTTATAATAATAAGATAAAACATAATAATTTACGCCTGAATATGATAATTACTCATCGAAGCACGGTAGTGGTATAAGTTAAAGTGAATTGTCTTAGAAATCTGATGAGAAAGCACTTTCAATTAAACGATTTTTCCTTATTTAGCGAGAAACATAACCCCATGTTCATTCACCAATCTTGGATACCAAGTAATAGAAATAAACTAATGCTGATCCAAATTTAATTCAAATATTCCCTTAAAATTAAAACATTTGTCCTAATTTACACCATTTGATCAAGAAAATAACTCTTTCTTCGTTCACCCATGTCGCAACCAATTAATAAAATTGGATTAATGCCATTGTGATTCAAATATTCGCTTAAATATAATTGATAAAATATTACTTTACGTACATAATGAGTTATTACGATACTTGGAATGGTAATAAAATTTCAAATAATTCGAACTTAAATATTGCGCTTTATGTAATGGTAAGTGCTTGCTCTAGTTTTTTTAATGGCAAAAGAGCAAATAGGAAAGATATTAGAGACAAAGTGTGAGACTGTTTGACTGCAGCTTATTTTTTCAAATGTCATTTTTACTTCATAGTAGAGATATTTGAGTATTCTGAAAAAGGTTTGAGGGGGCAACTTTATGGTCTTTAGCCAATATCTCTGCCCACTAATGAACTGAGCTGAGAAGTCTCAGGTATCATTCATTAGTATAAGTAACTAATAAATAAAAACGATGAATATTACAAATGAGCATTGTAAAGCATGGTTAGCTGATTTATGGTGGTAAGGGCACTGATGGTAGTCTGGAGGTAAAGTTCTATGTAAAAAAATGCCTGGAAGGTTCTGTTGATGCTGTGAAAAGAAACAGTACGGAACGCTGAGGAAAATGTGTACGTAAACATCCAGGAAACGTTAGAAATGAAAACATAGTGGCAAATTCTATTAATAACAGTGGACGTACAGAGAATGTGGTGGCTGAGAAAGGTGAATTCTCCGTGTAGATAGGTACGCTATGGAATACACAGGAGTCACTGGGCCATCGAGGGAAATCTCTTTGCTTTCATCCCCATCTTTCTCCCTTGGGGGGTTAATGCTGGGTGGTGGACCGTGCGTGTATGATGGCGAAAAGGATGAGATTTTAATTTTTGCTCGCAGCGAGGAGGCGAAATTAGTGAAGCGGTAAAGAGGGGTTGGAGGAGGTGACCCCCTGGGGGCGTAAGGTCGGATATGGTCGGTTGGGATTTCGACGTGCGAAGGGAAAGTGGAGCTTGGATGCGTGAGAAGATAGATTAATACGCTTTTATTTAATGGAGCTAGATTAAGACTACCAAGTCCCCACTTCCACGGATCATGATGGAGAGGAAATTACGCCCCTCAGAATGCTTATGGATTTATGTGTTAAATGCTTACAGTTATTTTAATAACGTGGCTTAATTGAGCTCAATAATTATGAGCATAACCTTGTCTAAAGAGGTTTATTTTCAAATTAGGTGGAGTTGTTCGTTTTAATAAATTAAAAATATCTAATTAGTTTATATTTTTGTTTCCGGGAGTACAGCGAAGATCTATATAACCAAAGTTTTCTTAATTTATGTAACCCAGTATTGATCTTCTTGCTTCTTTTTAAGGATAATATCTTAACGTATTATCACTGAAATATTTCTACTCGGTTTTTCTTGTAGCATTAAACTCAGGTCTTATGATTTTTTTTCTGATTTCTCAATAGAGAACAAATTATTCGAGTTATCTAATCAGTCTTTGTCGTTCCATTAACAAACATAAGATTCATATTAATTGATAAGTAAGCGGTATATTAAAAAACTTCAAAGAAGTTACACGTCTCCACACGGCGGGGAAGAAATAATATTTGAATCCAACTGTAAGGCACGAAACAAGGGTCCTTTGAAGCATTTTCTGTCTTTGGTAAATTTAGGCTTACAATATAAACTTTCAAATTCCAGTCGCATTATTTTTATATAGCATTCAGATATCGTATTTTGCTACACATTGGTTTATACATCTTGGTTAAAAAATCACCAAAAAAAAGGACGAAGAAATGTGATAAAACTCAATACCATTTCTTTATTAATATCAATCAGAGTCATTTTATGTGTGGCTCCACACCACAAAGAATTTCCGGTGCTCCATACCCAGTCGCTTGGAGAAGAAGAATGATTGGTTAATCTATTGATCAGGTGAGAGTTAGCGAGTTTAAATATTTAGGTAAAATGCTATTGGAAGATGCATCAAATCGAGTTGAAATTGAAGCAAGAATTCAAGCTGTCAATAAGGCATTCTATGCTTTCAACGGCATTCTGAAGTCACATAATGGGTTGAGAAAACGCAAAAATAACGTAATCGCTAATTCTCCCTGAGGTACTTTATGGTTGCCAAAGTTGGAGCGCAAGGAAATAAGATTCTCAATAGATTAGTTTTCTCATGTAGTAAGTTGCTTTTGAGAGGTTTGGACCAAATTAACAGGAGAATGGTGTTATTGTTGATGTCCAGATTTTGGGTTTTAATGTGCTCTCTTTTTTCACCTGGATTGTTGACTTTAAAATGTGACGCGGGTGCACTCCAAATAGCATCGCTCGACATTAACTCACACTAGCAGTTCGTTTTGCAAATACAAAGGCTGATTTGAATAGGTGTGGGTAGAGCTCATCCCAGTCTAAGCCACAGGCGTGTGAATATGACACGTTATAGGGTGGGAGGGCCAGTTACTTTCCCTGGGACACCTCGCTCTTCTAGGATTTTACTTGGAACCGTCAGAAGGCTCCAAAATAATAAACCCATGATCAGTAGTCTAGCGCTCTTTTCACTACGCTACCTTGCTCCCGAGCGAAGCTTGCGTTGTCATCATCCGCTCATTTTTGACTGGTATAATATTTATAAACCTTTCAGTCCCTTTAATTTTGATACGGAATTTAGGTATCCTGTTATATTTTTTTCTTCACTCCTTCTTTTTCCGCAATAGAAATTGATTTTTTTGGTTAAGCAGTTGAAACTTTAAATGTAATATAAATGCTATGATTTCAATGCGCCACTATGCAGGATAAATGGAACCTTCTGACAAGCCATATGGCTTAGAAGGACCAAGTTTTATATGTTACTAGTTAAGGCATTCTATATATTAAGTTTTCCTGGATATCACACACTTACTTATACCTCTTCTTTTAACAGAGCGCGACCCGGGTTTCAATGAAATATCATCATTTTAAGGCGCAAATTATGATTTGTTTATCTTATTATTGTCACTAAGTTACTTGATGAATTTTAAAACGGACGCCAGAATAGAGGAAAAAGAAAGATATTATTCATTTATAAGAGTAGGTACTGTCCTGACTTTCAATAATTTTTAAAATTTCTAACTGCTCCCTAGAGTCCAATTCGTAACGGTCATAGCAAAATTTTAAAATATTCATTTAAAATCGCTACTATGGCAGTTGCATATTATGTGTTTAGCATAATTACTTTCTCATCTTTGTTATTTTTGTAAGCACTTAAATGTTCTTTCTCCCTGATTTCAAAACTTCTTCCTGTCTACCCCACGTATACACCATTGCAATCGCTGCATTTCAAAGAATACACTCCACATCTATCCGATTGGTCTATCTGATCCTTATATTTAACAATCAGTCTGCTCGGATATGTTTGTGTGACATCCAGGAAAACTTGTAATGGAATACCACAAAGTTAATCAAGAGTTAGTGAATTTTTTAAATCTATATATTATTACAAAAATCAGAAAACACGACGGAGAAATTATGTGTTAAAATTGAGAAGCTGCTCGTTATCAATCTCAGTCACAGTCATCGTCTTGTGCGGCTCCACATCCCAGGGAATTTCCGTACGTTTCTTTCCGCTATACGTTTCTTGCGTACTTAGATGGGGGTTGGTAGTTGAGGGATGAAGGCGTGATAGGGGGACAATGCTATTGGTGGAGAAAGAGGGAGAAAGACAGAGTTTGACACATGAAGGGGTCTGGATGGATTGATTAACTCTCCTGCCCGCCCACCCTCCTTTCACGCTGGCCGTGAAGATAGAGTATTGAGAAAAAATGTAGCGATGCAAGTGAGCGCTAATGATGTGATATAGGCCGTATCGAGGGAGGGTTGGGCACTTGGGGTGATATGGTGACAATTAGGGATTGCTGTCCCAGTATAGCGGGATTCCCGATTCCCGAATACCCAGTTTAATGTCCCAGTCATTCCCGAAATACCGAGCTATGTAAGTTACCTATCTTGAAAGGTAGGTGTTAATAATTATAATATTAATTATTATTATTTTTAAAGACTAACAACGCTATATTTAAAGATAAGGAAAGAAGTGCAAAAATTTGTTTCTTTATTTGAAATAATAATGTTACCACGAGGAAACAAACGAAGGAAAAAGAAACAACAATATATTTACGCAGAAGTAATAATAAATGTGCAAGAAATAAGGCGTTTTTTCCTGCTAAGCCTATAAACGTTATCAGCAGGTGTCATTTTCAAATACAGTGATCGGATATAAGTTCCACGAACTGATTAAATAGTATTTTTTCAAATGAATTTAAAAAATAATTGATAATACAAAAAATACCATGTTTAAAAAAATAATTTTTATATTTTCTTACGAAACAATGGTGATAGATTTGCGAAGAAAATGCGTACCAACTGCGAAAATGCGTGGTTATAACTCTCATTTCAATTTCTTGTGTTTCACTTATTATTAAGTGCAAATGATAGAAGTCGTTCAGCGTATCACAAGCTCGTTAAATATTTCGTAAATGTGGTTATCACCCTTAACATCCGGATCGAATTATCGAATTAATGAATTGTTTGCTGCAGTTAGATGCTCACACACTTATAAAAATGTTGTAGGATAACATTTCTGTAGAAATGCTTCAGTTATTATGTATTGAAAGGGATGCTGCTGCTTATTGGGATAAGCGCGGTCATCTTCGGATCCCTCCGAGGGACATTCGTCGAAGTGCAAGGTGTACGATGAAAAGTAGCTGCCCCTCTAGCCTGGATTTGCGGAAATCATACGTCTCCAGCTCAGGTCGGCGTGAGCTCTACTATCTTTACGCCAAAAAATGGATTGAATAACTGAAGGAACGATGTGTGTTTCAATCATATTTGTATTTGATAATATCTTTGATGGTTGTTTTCCCCTAGTTATGGCTTACATTTACCTAATCACGGAAACAAAATGTGAAATTTAAGAGACCAATACGCAAATTCAAGATGAAAAATTTTCTATCTATAATCTTGCATATTTATTTTTTTATTATTCTCTTCAAGTAATATTTTCCTTCAAGCCATATTATTCCGACGATTCTGGGCCCGATGAAGTAAAAAAATTCCCGTTGAAATTAATGGAAAAGGTCTCCAGGATATCAATCGGTGGTGAGACTGAAAAATGTTTAAAATAAATGGTTGAGCGACAATATTTGGGTTGAATTTCCATATTTATGTACAATATAATCATATTTGCATTCAAATATGAATTTCATTTTCGGTAAGTATACTGTACATTATTTCCAAGGATGCATAAATTCTATTCTTATGCAGTATACAGTGTAATTATAGTTGGCAAAGTATTCCTGATTGGTTTTCTCACCATTCCTTGATAGCAAAAGATCCATTAGCTCGATGCGTGTGTGAATGATATGTTTTTTGTGCTGTAATATAAAAATTCTTTATGCTATTCAGTGTCTTTATTTTTTCTACGTTATTGAAAGGGTGGAAGAAAGGGCATACTTTCTCAATATCTCCCACATAATGGCGTTTTATTATTACTGTATTCATATTGAGATTATTTTTTTCTTCATCGCTCCACCTCACGTCTCTCTCATGATTCCGGGATCGATAAAATTTTTAAAAATCCCGTATTGACTGGTTGGAATAAGTCCTCTCTCAGTATATCAATCCGATATGTCACAATGAAGGAGGGAGTGGAAGAGCAATAATAAAGGAGTTGGTCGAAGGGGAGGAAGTTGAGGCGTGCGGAGAGTTCGAACAAAAGGGGGTATTTCTGCGGTGCAGACTTTTTAAACGCGCTCCCAGAGAGCGATGGGCTGTTAATGATCGCACCGAGAGAGAATGCCGGGAAGGGGGGGAGGATAGGAGGTAGGAGGTAGGGTAGGTGGCAATACAGATCTCGCCCTTTTTGATTGATGGATTGCCAATGTTATTGGGGGTCGGGGGGACGCAATTTGGAAGATTTTCAATTTTTTTTGCATTTTTTTCATTCCTTCCCCGGGATCGCGCCGTGCACTCATGGGGTTAATTGGAGCGAGGGGTGGCTCAATGAGGGGTGGGAATGTGGAATAGAAAAGAGAAAAAAATCGCACTTTAAGGGCAGTTTTCGTGGAAGCTGAGTGTTTTACGGTGCAAGGGGAGAGAGAGTGTTGGAATCACGTTATTGCGCTGAAAGTAAGGCGCTCTGTGTGTACGGAATATGACGTTCATTCTGAGTGAGATTTGAATCCTTTTTATCTACATTTACATGCTGTACGCAAACAGCTACGATAGGCTTGTGGCACGAGCTGTCTGTAGTATCTTTCACTTAATTTTATTTCTAAAATTTATCAAATCCACTCCGTAGACAATAGGTTAATGGTATTTACATCATGGGATTCTCACAATTGAAAGCGATAGGCTATCGTAAGCATCCATAACCTGTGTGGAGAAAATTATAACATTGTCATTGTCAATCACTATGAATATATTAGTAAAATAACTTACAAGTAATATTTGGCGAGTGCGTAAATTGAATTATGCTTTTGATTTTTCATATCTAATTTGCCGTCACTACATTATCCTTAATTTGTGTACACATGGATTAAAACGCCAATGTCAATTTAATTCATTGCCATTTCCTTGACAAAAATGGGCTTATCCGTAAATTTAAAAAAATACAACCTAGATAGAATATGAGGGGATCGGGTTGGTATATTGGCTTGGGAAGAATCTTCCCATTAAGAGCGTCCAGGTTCAAATCCCGGTGGTTACGCAGATTTAACGGAGACTCGCAATACTTACTTGACTAGTTTTGTGAATATTTCTATTTATTTTTCTTTACCACTTCGAAAACATAGCATTTAATGCCCTTGCAGCGCGAGACTTTAACGGAGAAAAACGCAGGACGACCAAAAACAGACATGCCCTGGATAGGGGCAACCTAACAACACGGGACTCGAATCCACGACCTTCTATTTGGCAGAGGGGGAGTTTACCCCGCCATATCCCCAAAAGAGGGCAGCAGTGTTGACAGAAACTATCTTCTAAAACCTCCTGCAATCGGACTTCTTAAAAGCTCTCTTTGTCATACATATGCATTCACCGTGACTGTGCACCTGGAAATTTCACGTTCGAGACAGGAAGCAAAAGGAAAATGTGCTTACCATAATTTTCTGTATCCGCTGAATGTCCAGTTTGAGTGAATTCTGCGACTTTTTCATTCTGCCTCAATCGTCTTACATTTACTTCATCTTAATAGATTTTACGGAGCACTTCAGCTAGTCCCGTTTCAGCCTGCGAAAGGAAGAAGAAATATTCAATTACCACATCTTTGTACGATAAGGAATTTTCCTTTCGCTTAGCAAAATATTTACTATGAATGTCTAAGAAACGTGATAATCTTAAAGGAATCTTACATTGTTTTCTCGTCAACCATTCATACATTAGTTATTTCAGGTGAATGGAAAGGCGTTAGTGATTTAAGGTACAGAATGAATTAAATATACCTCGGCACTTTTTAATACATTTATTTAGGATTCTTGTAAACACTGTTACTTATCAGTGTATACATTTCTGACAGAAAGAAAAAGTAAAAAAAACAGCACTAATAATATTAGTTGCTATAGTGAAAACAATCCCCATCACAGCACTTCATGTGGTTTCAGAAACTGATAGTCGTTTTAAGGTACTTGATAATGTTGTTTTAACAGTGAAACGCGTCGTGTTGTTTTAAGAGTACCGAGGCGATGGATATAAGCATAGAGTAAGTATATTCTTACATATACGTAAGTATATATACACTACTCTATGATATAAGCTTCAACAGTTAATGCAGCGTACGTCTAACTCCACATTACCATTTACTTAACGTTATGCATTTCCAGATAATAACTTCTTTGAAGCATTAACTCAAGAAAGAGTATTATAGAGAGGTTTCGGTCACGGTAAAATGCATCTAGTTGTCCGGAGAAAATATTTGGCGAGTTCGTAAATTGAATTATGTTTTTGATTTTTCATATATAATTCGCCATTAGTACATTCGCCTTAATTGTAATACATAGGGACCAAAACAGGCAAGTAGTTATAGTTTTTAAAGTATAATGAAAGAAGTAATATTTGACCTGATTTTTTTGTCGTACTGCATCAAATTTTGTTTCGGTATATTATCCTGCGTCGAACGCTATGTGTGAAGATTGGTTTCTATACATTTGATTGGAAACTTTCTCGATATATTTTGGGTCATCTCAGGTTAGGAAAAAGAATGTTTCCCCAAAACCCTATAAATTTCGAATAACCTGCAAAAGCTGTTGTTTTTTAAGGGCTTGCAATTCCTTGTTATTGAATATGCACAGTAACTTATTCTGAAAGATCTTATTTATTCGGGGATATTTTACTTAGCTTATTTTATTTCCATGTTATAATTTTGGTCTGCTTTCAGCGAGTTTTTTTAAAAGCAAACTGTGTTTGAAGTGTACTCGGTAAGCTAAAGTGAAGTACATGGTAAATGCTATTGAACGGAAATTGGGTTTTCAATGGTGTATTAGGAAGCTTTACAATCTTTATTTCGCGTCTTCGCAAGCACATAAAGGTGTACTCTTATCTGAATGAGTATACTTTAATGCTTCTGCGTGATTTCCTCTGGGAGCAGTTAAGACCCGCGAGCAGTAGATATACGTTGAGTTGAAAGAATGGAACCGATCAAGGGAAGGGTGCGATTCTCTTTCAAATAACAAGAAGAAGAAGAAGAAGACAGTGGAGCATCGGCGCCCGCTGGCCTGGATCCCGGGGGCGCCAGTGTTAAAACGCCATTTGACGCTGGAATGGAAGGAGTCAAATGGGGGGAGCGGGGAAGGAGTAAAATGGGACGGTCGAACATGCTCCAATCGTCGATTCAAAGAGTTTCGTGATTGGTCCGAGGCAAATGGGCGCAATAATGGAAGGGAAGACTTTTAATTAGAGCGAATGCTGCCTCGGGGCTGGGGGGGTTGGATAAGGTTGGGAGCAGTGCCATTGATTCGTATGGCCGTAAGAAGGTGACTCACTGCTATGAGGAAGGGAGAAATAGAGTACTGCTATGAGTGGAAATAGGGAAACATCGGCAGATGGGACCGCTATCGGATAATGGTTCATCAAGGAAGAGCAGAAGTGGACTAAATTACACGCTTTACCAATAGGAGCTCCGTCAACGGAGTACGAATATTGCTGAAAACTTTGTGGCCAAATACAGGATCCCTTTTCCACCATTATTTTATTTATTTATCTTCATCACCCCGAAAACAGCTCATTGAAGGCCTTTTACATCGGGAGAAATAACGTTTAACAATGACTATCACACACAACCATGCCCAGGATAGAGACAAGCTACCTAGGAGGGACTCGAACCCGCGGTCTTCGGTTTGGTAGGCGAGGACTTTACCCGGCCGCCACCGAGGCCGTCATTATCCAAAAGTAATGGAATGGTCTGCTTTGTGGCATAACTGTTAGCATACCTAACCGCCAATCGGGAGATCCGGGCTCGAATCAAGGCATAGAGGTGTCCCAGGGACCATAGCTGGCCCCTAATCCGATAAATCACGTGCAATTAGCTTAGTTTAGGTGGCCGTTTACTTAGTTTAGCCGTAACCTCAAGTTTACATACATATTAGAATAGTGTAATATACTACAGTTAGAATGCAGATCTCTCTTTGTCATCGTGCAGCTTAAATTTAAAGTGCGTGGAAATTCCATGGGAACCATCTGCTACATATTGAGTCAGCGGCGGCTGCAGCGTTGCGGTGAGGCAGGTCATGGCTTTCTTAACTTTTATTTTTGTTCATCTGACCAGTAAAATGTAGCCATCATTCCCTAGCCTTAGATACTCTGCGTTCGATTCAGAAATGAATGGATTCAATCCATGTGCTAGTAAAAATTAGCACTTATTTCCCAATAATGGACATGAAATATTCTATCTATACCTATTCCAGGATATATCATATTTAATCGCAGCATATTTATACTAAAATTGTGGTTATTTTCCTTTCCCAAAAAACACATTAAACATATCCTTATAATCTATTTTTTGCTACATAAACCAGTTTGTATTAACGAAATTTGCTTATCAACTACGTGTGCCAGGCAAATCTACGAATTTCATCGGGTGATATCGTATTCAATATTTGAATAACATTATGAATTTAGGGTCAGCTCAACGACCCTTATTTACTCAAAAATTGGTAATACCAATATTTTAGTCTAATATTTCCATTCGTGTTTTGATTCAGCCAGAAATTATTCAAAACATATCACTTGCGATTTGTTTGCGTTCAAACTCAAACACTTTACTAGCCTCAAAAATTAGACAAAATTTATACCTCGTTATGCTTTTTTAATACTTTATTGCCTTGTTCAAATAAATTTTGTGAAGCCAAAATGCAAGCTTTCATCTTAGTAAAAATTGAAATTGCTTTAAATGTGTGGCAAATTTAAGCTAGTGCGATCAGAGTTCTTTTTAGCCTTTTATTTATCGCACTACTGTCTTGTATTAATGGCGTCGTGAGAGTTCATATCCCATGGGAATTCAATGGTAAATCAATAAGAGTAATTTCACTGATTCAAATCGAAAAAATACCATTTCGTTGTGGGGTGTGAAAAAGCTTGTTTTTAAACAGTAGCAACCATAGGCGGTGAACTGGACTTCTTACAACGTTGAGTGATAAAGAAAAATTCCAATAAAGTACCACTTGGCGATTTTTCATGTGATTCTAAAGTTTTTGTGTTAAATAATATACCTTAACTCATGCCTTAAATACTTTTCCATGGGTATTTCTGTAATACCTTTTTCAAATTATTCCCAAATCGATTGGCGATTTTGGCTCATAGTGATCTTAATTGTTTATATCTAAAAGCATAGAACGATGCGATCGGTCATTCCGTAATTCAAATACTTCCTTGGATAGCAGCATCTTTCAAATTTGCACGAGCGTAACTAAGCTTTGGGTGCAGAGGAGGTAAGCTCATTCCCTCAATTTCCCAGTACAAAAGAAAATCAATAGCTTCATGTTGGGAGGAGAAATTTGCTCGTTTGCAAGCGAATAGACGGGAATTTATTGAGAAAAAAATCAGGGAGAAGGGTTTTGAGTTACTAGAAGGTACTACTTTATCCTTATTGAACACTAGGGAGAAGCGATAAAAAATGGATTTCGCGGTAAGCTCTCTCTAGAAATTTTACTGAGTATTCACAGTCTCGGCGGCGGCGCGGTGGCAGGCGGGACTCGAGCCTGCGATCCCTAAGTTACCCCTATGCAGGGCATGGTTGTTTGTGCACATTAAATTGTTAACATGTTAATAACCTCGATGTAAAAAAGGCTGTATAGAGCTCTTTTCTGTGGCATGGAAATAAAAAAACATTTAAAAAAAATATAAGATAAAATAAATACTTCAGATACTTAACAAATATTTCGCAAGTCCACACTCAGCGCGAAAATTCTACACCCCAATCAAGGGAAATGATTTCTCATACATACAACTTTCTCATTGTTTGGCACAGGTAGAATACTGAATATGCTTGTGTGTTTTCGAAACACTTCACCTCACTATTATACCTCGATGCTACGCATGAACTATCTTGTCTAACTTTGACGCGGATTTCTGAAAGTGAGAAGCAATAGCCCTTCGCTTAGAAGGACATTTATTTGCGTTTTAAACCGTATCGGTATGAGTTTGCTGGAATATACTCGGTGAAGGAATAACAGGGCTGCGTTTTTTGGGAATATTTTGGAGGACAGGCTGCAAGGGAGGACGCGAGTCCACGGGCACCATGACTACCTGCTCCAGGCTATGGGAGTCAAGGGGGGTGGAGGATGCCGGCAGCAGAATGCAATATAGATGCTAATGTCCCCCTCACCCTCTCCTTACTTGCTTTATCCTCCTTCCTTTCTCCGATCCTTTTCTTTCCTCTTCCTCCTCTCTTCTTTCATCGCGACTGTCATTTAAAGACGTTCCTCTGTGACACGTTCCAATTTTTTGATATTCAATTCAAATCAATCAATTACAGATTTCTAATCAGATTGAACCAATAAAGAGATCCGTAGTTATCTGTTTACTTAATCCCTCACATAATCTCGTCCTTATCGCGGAACAAAAACAGCGACCACAACCCAAATGAGGCGATGACGTCACGCGCTGCTACCGAGCGGGTCACCCATTCTCGGCTAATCCTCGACCCGAAATCACTCGTATGCCAAAAAAATAGCTTCTAATAACTTTTCTTTCGGAGGAGGAAGACCTGGTAACGTAGATGAAAAGGGAAAGATAATTTACGTTGAAATAATCTCCGCCTTCCTCTTATGAGTAAAGCATTAGAAGGGGCGAATCTTGCCCCCAATTTAATTAGTGTTTATGTCACTAGAGTGTTGGCTTATGTACATGATCAGGAAGAATCATTTAGTAATGAATGGAATGACCGAAAAATGGTTTATTTGAGATGTATAACTTTTACTTTGTCAAGCTTCTTTCTTCTGATTTTACCCCTGTCTGCATTCGTTCTTCAAGTAGCCGTTGAAAATTTTTTTCCCTCATCGTCGCTTATTTTGTCTTTTATCCGTCCAGAATTATTTCCTCCTACATTCCCCATCTGCTACTTTAAGTTCTTTCGTGAAGTTGAAATGATCTCGCTTACAACTTATTTTTACTTTAGATTGTAATTAATAAAAAAAATATTTTTCTATTTCTCAATCCAACCTATAATGATAATAAAATGATAGTATTGAAATTATGGTCACAATGAATTTTCTCAGAGTAACATGCGAAGTGAGTTATTTGTACCTTACATTTTCTCATCAGCAGAACCCTAAGATTGAGCTAGCAAACTTAGGTAAGCGCCTAACCTGATAATATTATTTTTTTAATTTTTACTACCAACGTAAAGCTGGACGCGAAACAACTTTATAAACCAACTTTATCTTGAGACATGATGGTCTGACGAAGACTACATTTGAGGGATAAGTTGACGGCAAGAACGGAAAATTTAGACCTTGAATAAAATTTGGATGTAAAAAAGAAGGATGTAAAAGAAAAGAAATACGTAGGTGCGAAAATATTATTTTACGTAGGCATTGAAAAGATTTGCTGATTGGAGAATTGAGTGGAGAGCTGCGTCAAACCAATCTTGGGATTGTTGACCAGTGATAAAACTGGAGGTGAATAATTACAATGGTTATCAAAGATGTAGTCCTATACTGGGAACTATTTATGAATTATAGAGAGAGGTAGAGCGTTAATCATTGTCTGTTTTTCTCTTTTTGATTTTCTCCCTATCTCTCCCGTGCTGCTAGCACTTGTTCTTGCAGCTCTGGAAATATTCCTCTCATATTTTCTCCCAAGCCCAGTTCGTCCGCAAACTCCTCTCTTCCAGTTCCCTTCCTTTTCACCTCCATTATCTCATTTTCCGTTCTCTTCCTTTGTCATTCTAACTCGATTTCCTGCTATCCGCTCCACACCCTATCGCACAACCTACGTATAATTTTTTCTACCTCAGCCCAGTGTTTCCATTGATTTGAATTTTATATTCTACGCCACTTGCCGTAAAGCATTATATTTATTCATATAATTCTCATCTCCCTTCCTCCTAGGAGAGCGAGGCTATATGATCGCGGAAGAGGGTTGTTTTTTTCGTGTCCTTCCCCCCTCTATTTTTTTCCACGGGAATGGGGAGAGGGTGCCAAATTACCGCGATGCTCGAAGGTAAGGATTTCATTTTTTTCATTAATTTTTGATATTATTTTTAGTCTCAATTCAGTTTTTTCCCAGCAGAGTCGGTTTTTCGTCCCGAGGAATTGTCCTCATTTTTTTGCCACCCCTTGTTTTCGTCTTCATTCTCATATTTATGAAATTTTTTCAGCTTCTAGTGCCTCGATGGCTATATTCAGGTAGGCTTTAATTATGTAGGGGTTTAGATATGTGTATCCCTCCCTCCAAATCTCCATATTTAATAATTGGTGGAATTACTTTCCCCATTTTCTCCGAGCTATATCATTCGAGTGTGTCTGTTTCCCATCCATTTGCTCAAAACGACTCTTCGGAGTCGACCGGTAAGGAGGACGTTTAAAATGTCCCAATTTCAAAACGTATTTTCGTGTAACAGCTTTATTTTTTAATGGAATTCTCCACTCGAATGCGTATTACCATAATGTTCGCTTCGTAAAATGGGCTAGTTTCATTATGTAGAAAATTAACTGCTGCGAAAATTAATGCATCTTTTCGGTAATATCATCAAATATTTAAGTGTCCAATTATCACGAAAAGTTTTGGACTTCTAGTATTACATATTATACATTCCATATTTCAGAAATAAGCAATTAAATTTTTTTTCTAGAGCTAATCGCTACTAAAATGAGTGTAAAAGTGGGATCGCGTTTTAAAAAGCTGGTATGATTTTGGCTAAAATAAGAGCCTAACTGGGATTGAAAAAGTCTTCAATAAAAATTCTGTTTGCCTGCGTCTGAATATTTTATAAGATTTTAAGCCAATTTTATCATAGTATAATGAAATATTTCAATCACAAGTGTTACAAATGCCTGATACATCAGTAACAAAATTATTTATATATCACGGTTATTTTAAGATTTTATAATTATATCTTTTCGTTATTACAGCATTATATAACGTTTTTACCGTTGTTTTTACTCAATAAAAACGTAAAATGCTATGTTAGTTTGCGTATTTGTTGTTCTTAGGGGTATGTACCAAGAACATTGCTAGGAGTTCATTTAATTTAAATTCTTTATGGATTAATAAGTAAACTTGTTGTATTCCACGCAATACTTATTAAAATACTCGAACAGTTTCAACCTTTTCAGGCCATTATCAAGAGGTTCATCTTGATTGACTAATATGGCGACTTTGTTGTATTCCACTTAGTTTACTTTTTACTTTACTTTGCGTCAGTGGCGTAACTATGGGGGGATGAGGGGGTATATCCCCCCACAAAGCCTCATACAAATAAAAAAATATTTAAAACTATTGCCTTGTTTTGACTCATAATAACTGCATCTGCTTAATGTTAAATTTTAAGCCCCGAAATGGTGTAAAATGTATTTCCAGGCATGTCGTTTTTAAAAAAATTTCCCACAACCCCTGTTGCCGGGGGTGAGAGGGGGTTGCCATCCTAAGTCATTCCATTCCCCCCTAAGCATATGCCTGATTACGCCACTGCTTTGTGTAATATTTAAATGTTTACTTTTTAATCTATCATTTCACAATTCCATAGAGTAACTTGGGGAACTATTGACTTCATTCTATTACGCTGTACTCCATCCTTCCATCTCTTACTTCTTACGGGGGAATATCCGAGACCTCACCCTCGTCTCGAGCGACCCCTTCTGCCGGAATCGACCCGGCACATCCCCACGTCCTCTCTCCTTGTTTCGTACTTTTAATAATTCCGCCTCTACTCTCGAACACCTCAACGCCTCGTCGTCTCCGCTGCTTTCTTCCCACGGCCGGCGGCCGGCTTTCTCGTCGAAGGGCATTGCCTTCTCCCCGCTACGATCACAGGTGCGAGCGTCCCAATTACATTATACCACTCTTATTGCGCTGCATCACCTGATGTGCGGGAAAAATGGAGCGCAACTAACCAGAGAACAGTCTTAAGGTACTCAGGAGCTGCCTCGGCTGAAGTCAAATGATGTGCTCGAGCTAACTATAATTTGAGCAAAATAGTCACAAAAAATTATAAACAACTGAAAACACAATAAGGAAAGAAATGTGAGTACATTTTTGCGCTTTAGCACAATTCAAACGTCAGCAATTATTTTAAAAGTAGTCAACTTGACTAGTTTAAGCACTGCTTCGAACCTTTGCACCCTCAACTGTTGACGACATACCTAAACTAAATATTCACAATGTGAGTTGTAAACCTTAAAAAATGAATTTATTTATAAACAAAAGATATTTAGCACGCAAGTAAAAGCTGGAAAGCTAAATAAATTTGCGTAATTTAGGCGAAAACGGTGTAGTGGTTTCCGTTCTGCGATGTTGGTGCCAGAGGTCCCGGCGGCCTCTTGCCAGTTTCAGGCAGTTTTTCGCAAATATATTTCTGATTTCAACATGAACTTATATTTTCCCGTACATTTTTATATTCTTCAATAAAATTTGTTTAAAATAATTGCTATCTCAGTAATTAATTTTTACAAACGGCTTCGCTAGATCAAAAAAAAACATATATCTCCATAAAATCCCATGTTAAATTGTGGTAATTTTACCTTCAAATATCTCAAAAACGGCACATTGGAATATCTTTTACATTAAATAGTTGAAAGTTCGTCTTTCAAGGAGTATGTTACCAAAGTTTCATTAAACTCTTGATACTTTTACGGAAGCGCTCTGACTACCTTAATACTTTGAAGCAATATTTCTCGGGTTCCCACCGGCTGTGATTTTGGGTAATCTGTCCCAACGTTTCAACGGCTGAGTCTGCCATCATCTTTGGAGGTAGAAACTGGAGCCAAATTCTTTACATATTTTGTTTATTTATTTATATCCTTGGTTGACTTGTTGTTGGTTACGTATATATCGATTAATTATGATATTCCACCTACTGCTTAGTTGGAAGCAGTGGCGTAGCTAGGGGGGAGGTTCAGGGGGTCCGGACCCCCCCCGAAATATATAAACGATTTTTTTCCTTCATGAAAGAAAACAAAGTATTGAAAATCATGA
Source organism: Ischnura elegans (assembly GCF_921293095.1). Taxonomy (NCBI): domain Eukaryota; kingdom Metazoa; phylum Arthropoda; class Insecta; order Odonata; family Coenagrionidae; genus Ischnura; species Ischnura elegans. The sequence continues at coordinate 11,937,199 of NC_060257.1, forward strand.
ATTTACGAAATATTTCTTTCAAAAATGAAATTTTTTTTTTATTATGAGAAGAATTAAATTAGTTTTAAACCCTCTACTCAGAACCCTGTTTTTTAAAAAAAATCCCCATCCCCCCTGGTACTGGACCCCCCTCCCCGAACAAAATTTCTGTCTGCGCCTCTGGTTGGAAGCCTTAGTCTCTTTTTATGTTCATCTCATCTAGGTTAATTTCAATCGCCTCTTTTACAATGCAATCCCAATCAATCAAAAACAAGTGAATACGTTTACAATGAGTCTTAATACTCTTTAGTATGGTTTGAGAAACGATGGAGGCACCACAATTTTAAAATTCCTAGATGTTTACTTTTGGACGTTTATAGGTGCAGTCAAGAGTGGAGGCATTCAAAATGTGGTGCTTTTGAAGAATGATGGAGATAAAGTGAATTACCGTGCACACAGTGAGTAGAGATGCGTGAAAATCGCAAATGCGATATAGATGCGATGTGCGCAAATAAATGCGACATAGATGCGATGACTGGACTTCTATGATATTTTTACGAAAATTTGCCTTTGCGACGGCAAAATTCGTACATTTTGTGCCCAGCGCAGCTTAAATGCTCCGCCAACACTCACCGCTTAAAGGATGTGAGTGGCTGGCCAGCTGCTAGTTGGCTGGGACTCGCGGAAGTGGGCGCGGGCAAGCTACACCTCCGCCACTATATGTCTTATTCCTTTGTTATTGCTCTACAACATAATTATTTAAAATATTCTGTATTTTATCGTATATCTGTGTTTCATTACATTTTGTGGTCATCTACGTCATTAAAAAAAAAATAGTCGCTACAAAATGCGATAAACTGTTATTGAAATTGCGATAAAGTAAAAATGAAAGTGCGATTTTCACGTATCTCTAATAATGAGTAAGTGCTTAGAAGAGTGGAAGAAAATTTTAATAAACACGTATTACTTAAAATTTTTGATCCGTCTCCTAATTCTTGAGCTATTGCGGCAAAAAAATCGATTTAAGGTCTGAATGAAGGACCCCGCTCTCTGTTCCAGTATTCTTCCTTACTACCTAAGTCATCATCATCATCTTGTGGTGTTCTGGCCGTCGCAAGGTCCCCTGCGTCATCGCTGTCTCCATTCTTTCCTGTCTCTGGCCATTTATTTGAAGTCTCGATATTTTCCTATTTTTTTGTTGTCAATAAACTTCAGCCTTCTCCTTCCCCTTCTTCTGACCCCTTCCAACGATCCCTCCAAAGCTACTTTCGAAATTCCATTCCCTCTCATCAAATGTCCCAGCCAGTTACCCTTCCTTTGATTTCTTTTGTCCATCAACGTTCTTTTCTCATCTATCCTATTTAACACTTGCTCATTCCTAACTCGATCCGTCCACTGTATTCCCTCCATCTTCCTCCAAACCCACATCTCCCCAATCCTGTCCCTGTCTCTCTTCCCCATCGTCCAAGTCTCACATCCATACATAAGCACACTCCACACATAGCGTTTCACCAATCTCTTCCTCAATTTCAATTCCAGTCCCTTGTCACAAAACCCTCTTTTCTTCCTCTTAAAAACTTCTTTCGCCATTCCTATCCTTCTTTTTATTTCTCCAATACTTTTCCAGTCTTCTGTTATCAAAGTTCTCAAGTAGCTGTAGGTTTTCACATTCTTTATTTCACCTTCTTTTGTCTTCACCCTCATATCATCTACATTGCTCACTTTCATCATTTTAGTCTTCTTAACGTTTATTTTCATTCAATGTGTTTCCATTCCTTCCTCTAACCCTGGTACCAAGTATCCATAAGTATCCATACTACCTGAGTATCCATAACTATCCATACTACTAGAGTATCCATAAGTATCCATACTACCTAAGTATCCATATTACCTAAAAATCCATACATATTTCTTGCTCTTATGTTTTTTTCCCTTCCCACTCTGTCTTGCCATTCCTTTCCATCCCTCCTCCAGTATTTCCACCTTCCTCACAGTCCGTGACTCTAAAGGATTCCCTTTTCATTTTCCCCTGGCCTCGCCGCGCTAATCTCATGCAATATTCATCGCTTGACACACGTGTGTTTATTTGCCGCGCAAAATCTCTTTATTAATTTGGGAATCCTCGCTCGGCCGTCCTAATGTCTGAGGGCACGCCCTTTTTTTCCGGCGCAATTTTCCACAGTCATCCGAGGATGCAGACATTGGCATTTCAACCGTCTGAATGCGACGAAATTACATGCCGAGAAATTCTTTTTTTTTAGCGGAAGCTAAAGCCTTTCTATTCTTCTATCCTATGATTAGGGCGTGATTCACTGGACTAGCTCAGTGAAAAAGGCTAGATGCATGGTCATTTTGGACGCGATGAATGGCAGTGATGTCTTCATAGCTGTGGAATACAGAAATTTTAAGGCTGAAAGGCTAAATTATATAAAATAAAAGTAGTAAGGCTCAAGATGTATTTGAATCTAGTACTAGGGTGTCTCCTCATTTATAGGCTACTCTGCCATCCACGTGTAGTTTTCCCGAAGCTTTTTACTCAAGAGGGTTTTTACCCAGCAGTGGGTTTTAATCAAGATTTTCAAATATGTTAGAATGGTTGATCTTGAAGATTTGGTACAAGAATGAATGCGGAATATGCGAATTGATAAACCATTTCATATTAAAAATAATATTTTTCTGTTCAATATGCAAAACCATTTAGGCCTCTAAACATTGATACAACCGGATAAATATCAGTTTTTTTTGCAATTTTTCGTTATTCAATTAGCATTGAAATACAATTTTAGAACAAAATGCACGAATAAATAGCTTTACAATTGGCAAGAGAATACAGCAAATAAGAATATATTCGCTGCTAGTTCATTTGTTTAGCATTCTAGCGTTCAAAATTTTTATAACATTCAATAGCGTTGGTGTTGAAAATACAATTACCATGGGGTCTAACATCTTAACTCATGAATGTTTAATCTGATATTTCTATTCAAAAGCACTCCCATGTACACGCGTAAATAAAAACTGGAATGCGTGGCTTATATGTCTGGTTTTATCAATGAGTTGTTTGATTTGGGTTTTAGGCTAGGTAATTTAGTCAAAACATTCATATATTTAAATTTATCAACCTTGTGATTTGTATTTAAAAGATTATCTTTTGATACTTACCAACCGCAAAAATTATGATGGCGGCGTACAAAATGGGGAATATTTCTAGTTGTATGTAGGCATTTAATTACGCTGTACGTAAATAATTAATAGTTATACGAAATTGTAATGATTAATTACTACTGGTAATTCATTAATACATATTTATATCCAGGAAAAATATAATCGTGCCCTTTCCATGAAACGTGGATTGAAATATTAATTGTTTTAATATTCATTATTTTGTGTCTTACGCCTTTATGCTCGTTTGCTCTTTGTAGACCTTATTGTTATATTCTCAACCGATATATTCATGCTGGTAGGTTCTTTTAGCCTATAGCATCACAGTTGTCTTGCTGAGCTGTTTTTTGAGAGAGACTGTATATTTTTATCAATATTTATATTGCGTAGATGCGAGAATCCATTGAAGAGGTTAAATGTTTTTCTGGTCCATTGTTTTAGGAGAAAAGAGAATACTCAGATAACACTCGTTATGATTTAACGAGAGCATTAAATTACGTTACCAACTTGCCATAATACATTCAACGGGAACAGAACTAGAACTATATATTTTCGCTACAAATACTGGACGTGTAGGAAATGTAAAAATGAATTGAAACTATGCGACTTTTCGTTTTCCATTCCATCGGCAATATTAAATAAATTGACCAAAGAATCGATTAATTCTTCAACATCAATTCCTCACATGACTGGAAAATGCTTCGTTCACCTCTTCAAACGTCCCTTGATCAAGTTGATAACGTATTCCTTCACGAATAGCGTTCCCTTTCCGTTCGCTACCGTTTCCTGGGGAACGCTTTCCTTGCTTGCTTGCTCGCGTCTGACGTACGAGATGTCAATCCACACGAGGCTCGAATATCAATTTTCTTCGGGTGCCCGTGTATCTCCGCGCGGGCATATAAAATGCATGAGCTTCGGAATGGAATGGTTTACTGGCAGCTTAAACAGTCAACCTGATCTTTATTAAATTCCCTGCATGCGTTTCTTTCATCGGGAAAGTAAATCATTTTCATTTTTCCTCCCGAGGGGAATGACATGAATTTTATCAAGAGACTGTGCGTCAAATTCACGGGAAGGAAAGCAGAAGGAAATAGTAATATGAACTGTATTGAACGATGATCTTTTTTCTTATATGGACAACCGGCTCGATATTCGTTGTATCTACTTCTTCAAGAATAGCAAGTAGTACGAAAAGTAAGCAACGAAAGATTATCAATTACACCCTAGAGAGGAAAGATTATTTTACCCTGTGTTTTCATATCACTATTCCTTCCTACATAGATCTCTGTATCTTTCTAATCTTTGTTCGAAGCATGAGAGTTGTTGAGATAAGAAACCAGTTAAGTTGGAGGGCTCTGTATGTGACCGAATTGAAGGCATATTGGTCCGTTAGGTGTGAATATAAAGACGGCAAGAGAATATGTAGTTTATACAGTCCAGAGTAAATATTCGATAGATATTCCAAATAGCTGCCCATTTTTTGTTTGGTATTGATTATGAGAGATACATGCACACAATTGTAAAAAAGAATTTCAGTTTTGGCGCGAAAATAAATATGAATAAATTTATTCAACACACATGCCTTGCCATACCTTTTAGCTGTATCTAAACCTTTTCAACGTTGGATGGTGAGAGTAGGAGACAGGTAAAATATGTTTCATATAATTTAAAGAGATTTCAGGTGCTTGAACGATAGTTTCTGCATAGCATTAGCCTATTTAATCATTTTTCAAGCTTAAAAGTCGTTATCATACAAAAAAATCGTATCTGCTGATTCGTTGCGAGGGAAATTAATTCAATATTTTTGTGTTTCCACGCCGATACCTGATTCTCCCGAATCTTTGCTCGGGGTAGTATGGTGTTTGTGATTGGAGGGTGTTCCGTGTGTGACTGGGATGGTGGTGAGTGGGGTGGGCTTATGGGGAGCGCCTCAGACAGGGAGAGGTGGAAGTGCTGGAGCAGAAAGGCTTTCGCTCAGGGGTGGCGTTGGAGAAGGGAGGAGGAATATCCAGGGGTGTTTGTGTGCGAGAAAGACGACGGCGGCTGAGCCGTGAGCAAGGAGTCTCCGAACAAAGAGACGAGGAAAGAGAGGAAGGTGCGTTGGGGGAGAGAGATGGAGGGAATTTTGTCGTTTTGGTGATGGAAAAAGAGGGAATACAACGTCTGCTGGAGTTGCCGTGAAAGATAAAGCCTTCTTCTTTAAAGAGGGAGACGGCGAAATGGTGGAGAAAGTCGAGCTTCACCAGGTTTCCTAGTTCGCGAGCACCACATGATTTTCTAGTACTACCCCTGTGTTGTAGACTTGGTGAAAGACGTTATTTTAAGAAATTTGATCCTGTAAGTCCTCGGTTAAGTCCCGGACTGCTAACCTAGAGGTCGCGGGTTCGAATCCCGCCTGGGTGGTTTGACCACCATCCAGGGCATGGATGTATGTGATTGTCAAACAAGTTAATTGTAAGAGAGGACTATCTTGTCCTAAATTCGCTTGTGAAATAAAGACGACATTAAAGACGATGTACAAAAAGGATACGTTCCGAGACCTTGTTTGTGTGTTGAATTTGTTCTTAAGCTGTAAACCCTAAGCAAGGCAAAGAAAAGTGTACATTTTCCTGCAGTATGCAACACTGTATTACAATCTTGCGTTAACGCACGATAGTGACGAACTAATCTTACGGCACTTGCGATGCGGCTGGAGCCGAAAAAATTTCGCTGCCTGCGGGAAGCAAAAAACAGAAAAGAAAACAGTTCCTGACATTACAATGGTTTGATTGATACTTTTTTTTAGCCTCAAAGTGTGAGTTACTTTATACCACACCACATTGCGTTGGCCAATCTCAAACACGCCAAATTTGAAATTTCGAGCAACCTTCAATATTTTAAATGTTCGTGTCCCTGCAAGTTCGTTAGCCAAAGGTTCGTAAGTACTGCTATTGGCGTAACTAGGAATACGCTTTGGGGTAGGTGGATGAGATGGCCTGGAAGAGGGGGCGACCCCCTTCCAGGCAACGGTGTCCGGGAAAAGTTTTGAAAAATGACATGCCTGGAAATACATTTTACATAATTTTGGCACTAAAAATTTAGGTTTGAGAAGATACAGTTATTAGGTATCAAAAATAGACAATAGTTTTAAATGATTTATTCCTCTCAGGCTTTGGGGGAGGATCTATCCCCTTATCCACCCACATAGATGGTTCCCCCCACTGGTATATAGACTTACTCTATTTATGAATCGAGCCACTAGGATGATTCAGTCACTTCGTTCTTGTGAATCTATTTCTTACTGACAAAATGTTATTATCAAAAACTTCTTCTTCTTTAAAATGGGAGACTGCAAAATGGTGAAGGAAGTCGCACTTCACCAGGTTTCCTAGTTCATGAGAACGAGATATTTTTCCATTATTACCCATGTGTTCCAGACATGTGAAAAGTCGTTATTTTCAGAGATTGGATATTTATGAACGAAGCCACTAGGGTGAATCGATCACTTCGTTCTTAATGACAAAATGTTATCATTATAGCCTTTTTCTTTACAAATAGAGACCGCAAAATGGTGGAGAGAGCCGTACTTCATCCTAATTTATGTGTACGAGACGATTGTTCCAAGCGTTTAAGTCACCTGTATCTTCTAGACCTGGGAAAAGTCATTCTTTTCATATATTCGGTATTTATGAATCAAGTCAAAATGCGATTCAATGACTTTGTTCTTGGCAGTGGCGTAACTAGGGGGTAACTGGCGTAACTAACTATGCATTGGGGGGGATGAGATGACCTGGGGTGGCGACCTCACTCCCTCCAGGTGACAGGGGTTCCGGGAAATTTTTTTAAAAACGTCAAGTCTGGAAACACACTTTACATCATTGTGGCGCTAAAAATTTAACTTTAAGCAGATGCAGCTATTGTATGTCAAAACTAGACAATTGTTTTAAATGAATTTTTTATTTGCATGAGGCTTTGGGGGGGATATATCCCCTCGTCCCCCCTCCATGAGGCTTTGTGGGGGATATATCCCCTCATCTCCCCCATAGTTACGCCTCTGGTTCTTGGGAATGTTTTTCCTACTAAAAATATGATATCATAAAGCCTCATCTAAAAAGAAGACTGAAAAATGGAGGAGAAAGACGCACTTAACCAGGTTTCCCAATCTATGAGTGCGAGGCGATTCCTCGATGCGTTTTAGGCACCGGTGGGTTCTAGGTATGGAAAAGCCATCATTTTCAGAGATTCGACTAGCAGCGCCAAACTGTCTGTTCCACAGCCAGGTTGACTCCGATGCGCTACCGGTCGTTTCCTTATCGCCTATCGTTGAGGCGCTGTCACCTGTCATACTGTTGCACGTGTTGCTATAGTTAAGTAAAGGAGAGTGTGGAGACTGGGGTTTAATGTGGCTTGCCACTGTTTCTCTCACGTTTTGTCGGTAGGCTGTTTTTGGTCCGTTTTTGCACGTTTTTTTCCCCCGCAACTTTACGCAATGTCAAGCTAAAGCGCTGGGAGCAAGTCTAAAATGTACGAGCAGAGATTCTGCATCCAACGCACCAAATCGCGTCCCTGTAGCACTTGGTATGACTGAGCTAGACTCTAAAGTGTGGCTGCGTCGACTTAACACGCCACAAATTTAATAAATATAGATATTCATGAATCAAGTCAATAGAGTGATTCAATCAATTCCTTCTTGTGAATCTAATGTGATAAGTAATTATTTTCAGAGCTTCGAAGATATTTACTCGGGCATTTCAAGAAACAAGTGATGTGTCGCTGGCTTTGAGTTCCGTAATTAGCCTGATCAGTATATTGAACGTGAATGAATCTACAATAATTTTATGCCGCTGGAAATCAATTTAACTGTGTAAATGTTAAATTAAATCGGAAAATAGCGATGTAGGGCTGGAGTAAGCGACATTATCATGTATTCCATTATAAAGTTGCATGGAATTACAAAGGTTATCTTTATTTATTGTGACCCTGTATGTGTGATGGTGTGTTGTGTATGAGCTCCGACTATCTCTGTGAAATATACGAAAAGTCTTTAGAATGTGAGCTATATTTTGAGGTGGCACGCTACAAGTTGTTACAGTCTAACCCGGTGGTTGTTAGCAAGTGATAATTTGCCCAAATTATCTCAAAATCGTATATTTTCGTCCACGATTGAGAGTTGTTTACATTCCGATAGGTGACAATTGACTATCGATATTTTTTCAACGTTAATATTAAATGCTAAACTATCAATAGTGAATTTAGCTATTTGTTGGACGAACTAGAGAGATATTACCTTTGCTATATATGTTATATTTGCGAGCTACGGAGTCTTGGAAGTTGCAGCTTTTGTTTTGGTGTTATGGTGCTTTTGGTGGTTTTGGCTATTGTGACATAGGATAGCTTATAACAAAACCGAATTCACTTAAAAGATCTTAAAGTGAATGCTTGCACGCTAAGGATATGATGATTATCCTCGTTTCACTATGCAGTGTGTGAAGTGCGACCAAGAGCTACCGAAGGATGGTAATTTTGTGTTATGTATAGGCTGTAATAGTAAGCTCCACTTCAAATGCTCGGGAATAGCAGAGACAACCTGGCGAGGTAAATCTCAAGCAAGGAAGAAGGAATGGCGCTGTTTGGACTGTCGCCGAAGAGAAGAATACGAGGAGAATAAAAATTCTGCAGATACAAGGTTAGTGTCCACAATTCCAGAAGGAGACATCAAGACAATACTTACAACTATTGTCAAGGACTTAAAGGACCTTAAGGACTCAATTGGTAATATTACAGTGCCCAATGAAGAACTTAAGTCCACAGTAAATAGTAATAACGAAACTATACAAGAATTAAAAGGTGTTATTGTAGAATTAAGAAGGGAAATTACAGATAAAAACAAGATAATTGAAGTTCTCTCGCAAAAGGTAAATGCGCTAGAGCAGAAACAGTATGACTGTGATGTGGAAATAGTAGGTTTATGCTCTACTGAGAATACAAACAATGAAGTCCGGGACAAAGTGATTGGATTATGCAGAGACTTACAGGTAGAAAATATTAATGAAAGTGACTTAGAGGAAGTCTTTATTATCAGAAAGAATGCACTAAAGCCTAACAAAGTCATAGTGAAATTTAATTCTAGAAAATGTAAACAGAATGTAATTGGCAAAAGAAAATTAACAAGAGAAAACACTATCAAAGAAAAATATGGACATCAGTTATGCATAAACGATAGGCTTACATGGTACAATCAAAATTTGTTATGGAATGTGAAAGTTAAAGCAAAAGAATATGGATATAAATATGTATGGTATAAAGATGGGAAGGTACTGGTTAAAAAAGATGAAAATTCTACGATTCTTAAAATCTCAACAATAGAGGAAATTGAAAAACATTTCTAATATAAATACCTAGATTATAAATAATACTGATTTATCCTTCTCAGAGGCTGTCAGAATAACAAATGAAAAAATATTTTTAAATCTTTAACTTATCTGGTTATTTTGTTTTGAAGGGTAATTACAAATTCAAAAGCTGTAATGGATTATTCCTATATCAAGAGTCCTTGTATTGAATTTGAAGCGCATGAAAATGTATTGGATGTCCCATGTAAGAAAACTACTGATGAGGAATTCACCACAGTTCATTTGAACATAAGGTCGATTAAAAAAAATTGGGATTCTTTCCTTGTTTTACTTGAAAAGCTATGTATAAAAAAAGAAGTTGCTGGGGTCATTTTAACAGAAGTGAACATCACAACTGATGAAACTTTCTTATTCAAAATAAATGGTTTTAATGTCTACTCCTCACTAAGGGAAGGTAGAAGAGGTGGAGGTATTCTACTGTACATAAAACAAGATTTTAAGTTCACTGATGAAAACTTTAAGATGATAAATTCGGAATCAATTATAGGGACCCTAAATATAAAAGGTAAAACTATAAAAATAATGGCTATATATAGGCCTCCTGATCAAAATGTTTTGCATTTCCTACAGGAGCTAGAAAACATTGTCAATATGTCCAAAAACAAGAAGTCCATCATCATAGGTGACATAAACATAAACCTTAAAAATAAGCACTGTGCAAATACTGTAAAATATAAAGAACTTCTTTTGTCACATGGGTACCTGTCATTAATTAATGCATATACAAGGGAAGAGATCAAAGACGGTCATCTGGTTCAATCATGTATAGATCATATACATTTTAATGGACATTCTAACTTAGTTAACAGTTTTATGATAAGACATCGACTTTCAGATCACTACTTAATCGGTGTGTCCTTCATAGACCAAAAGAAAAAAACAAGTCTGGGTCAGTCAGCTGATTGTAAAAATTATAGACATAGGGAAATAGAATATATTGACAATAGTAGGGTGGACCTACAAATAAATGATTATAAATGGAGCACTGTAGTGGAGGAGAACAACCCAAATATTATGTTTGCAAAACTTAGTCTGATATTCAATGACATTTATGAAAAATCAAAGGTAACCTTCAAGCCTATAGGGCGAAGGAAAGAAAATAAATGGATGAATGAAACTATCTACAAATTAATATTAGAAAGAGATAAGGCATTTAAAAAATGGAAAAATAGCCCCAGAAATAATTTTCTCAAAGAAAATTATAAAACCATAAGAAATAAAACTGTGAAACATATTAGGAAAGCAAAAATTGATCACTTGAATACAAAGGTATCAAATATACAAGATAATAGGACACTTTGGAATGAAATTGATAGAATGACAGGTAGGAATATTAGCAGATGCAATGATGATACAATATTTAGCCACTTAGTTAATGATTTTAATGAGCAAGAAATATGTAATAAGTTTTTGAAACAATTTTTAATAAGAAGTGAAGAGACTAAATGTACTTGTGGACAGAAATTTTATGATGACATTCATTTCCATAACTTATGTAGTATTTATTTACCGGAACCCACAGAAGATATCATTAAAAAAATTATAAAAGAGCTTAAAAATAAGGGACCTGGTCAAGATAGAATCAGAATCAGAGATATCAAGGCAAACCCTATACTTCTTCCTATTATAACTACTCTGGTAAAAAGAAGCATTACCCAAGGTATAGTACCTGATGGGCTAAAAATTGCATTGGTTAGACCTATTTATAAAAGTGGATCCTACAAAGATTTTGCGAACTACAGACCTATCTCCCTGCTACCAACTATCAATAAGATTATGGAGAAATACGTGGCACAGTATCTAACAAATTTCTTGAAAAAACATAAAATAATCTCAGACTACCAATATGGATTTGTGGAAGGTAGAGGAGCTAAAGATGCACTTGAAAATTTTGCCGACATAATAAATACCAACCTTGATAAGAATAATAAAGTAGTAGTCACATATGTGGATTATAAAAAAGCTTTTGACTCTGTCAATTTGCCCACATTGCTGCATATACTTCAGGATATTCGAATTAGAGGGTATATCCTGAAATGGTTTAGAAGCTATCTCCTGCAGAGGAGTATCAGGGTGAAATTTAAAAACTGTATTGGAAACCAAGGAAATGTAGAATATGGTGTACCTCAAGGTTCTATTTTAGGACCAATCCTTTTTACTGTGTATATTAATAGTATATTTAAATGTATTTTAAATTGTAATATTTTACTTTATGCTGATGATGTTGTATTGATATCTGCTCATAGAGATTTAAATACTGCCATTGCCTACATGCAAAATGATGTAAATAACTTAACAAAATGGTCACATGACCATGACCTCTCCATCAACATGAAGAAGTCCAAAGTTATGTCCATAGCCAATAATGCAGCTAACGTTCAACAGATTCACATAACAATACATGATTATAAATGCCTGCATACTGAAATAACCAAGTCTGTGTGTAAATGCAACAAATTAGAACAAGTAACACAATATACGTATCTCGGTATCATAATAGATCAGACATTCAAATTTAGGGAACACTGTGAGAAGATATGTAGTAAATTACGAAAGGTTAGTTATCAAATGTATCATATTAGAGATTTTTTGCATATTAAAGTTAAAAAGATGTTGTATTTCGCAACTGCTGAATCAATATTAAGATATGGCGTTACTATTTGGGGTAAAACCTGTAGGGTACATAAATTAAAACTATACAGTACACAAAACCGGATCATCAAAGCGATTGCATACCACAAAAAAAATGATAATAATTTGTCAGCTAACTCAGACTCTCACGATACAAATAATTTCTATAAAACACTAAGAATACTACCACTCGAAAAACTTCTAACCTATATTTTAGTAATAGATAATTATTTTTCCAATAAATACAAAACACTGAAAGACAATTTTCATAAAATGGAAAAGAGGAATCTATACCAATATAAAATCCCCAAATGTTTCAATCAATACGGTGAAAACAAAATGGTGATTAGTGTTCCTAAATTGTTTAACAAATTACCTAAAGAAATGCATGGTTTAACCACATATTCGGATGTCAAAAGTAAACTTTTAAATTATCTACTTCAGGACTTTAATTTTTAATTTTAAGACATAAGTTTTTTATCGTTTCTTTCATTGTTTTTAGATGTTTTTAACTTCTTGTAAATGAATTATGGAGAACCTGCTGATGAGCCTGTTTTGGCTCAGAAGGTCTCCTAATTGTAAAAATATTTTTTTTTATTCTGAAATATAGTAATATCAGGGTTTTTCTCTTTTATCTTTTCTTGCCCAATAAGTCAGAATATGTGTTGGTTATATAGTGAAAAGCGTGTTAAGAATTTGTAAAGGGAATGTTTTTAATGTATTATATATATTTTAATATTTGAGATATGTATTTTTGATGTATTGTAATGTGTTTATAAACAAAAAAAAAAAATTAATTAAAAAAAAAAAAATTTCACACCCGAGGACTTCACTCAACAACTATAGCTAGAAGTAACTATTAGTCGATAAACTATGACCTTTTCTTCAATGTAAGCATAAAATATTCTTCTCGTACCTTCCTCGCTTGCCCAAAAATTTTGCTATATTCATTCAATGATAGTAAAAGATAAGTGTAGAGTTTTATATTTTTTTGGTAAAGATCTCCAGAATTATCAGGAAAAGTTTGTATGCATAGATGATATGATATTTAAGATACCAACTTATTTGCTAGTGATAGCTTATGAAGAGTAACTTTACTGTGCCAAATAGAAACAGTTAGTGAATGTACCGTCAGAATCTCGTCAGTTTATTGTGTTATTTAACTTCACTCGTGCATAATTAGTAGGTGGACATTATCAATTATGTGCCTCGTTAACATTTTTTCCTCCTTCAGAACCATTGGCGACGAGGAAATTTTCTTAAGTAACCGCTATGCAAACTGCTGCTTGCAGAAAAGAAAAAGCTGACTGTGCTAAGTTTTCATGAAAGAAGATACCTTTGCGAGCCTCAAGATCCTGGGAATAGCTTATGATGACGGGGAAACTTCAAACCAGGCGACTTCCCGGGAGAATCAGGGGCTATTTTTAACTTGGCGCCACACCTTTAGAGCTGGCAGAGGCGTCAATGCAAGAGAATGAGACACAGCAAACAAGGGGGAGCTTAAATGTTGTCTGCTAACAAACCGTTAATGACTACGTTGAAAAAAATAATTGAGGCACCTACCAGGACATGCCATTAAAACAGTGTACACTTTTCATCAGTGCCTTGCTCTCCCCTCAACTAGTGGCCGTATGTTTCCGCGGAAATTCTCTCCTTCCGTAATGTGGCTTCCGAAAGGCTTGGTGTAGGTGTTTGCGTAATTACGTAAGTACTCGGCACAATGTCGAATAGAGCGTAATTACATTGAGTTGGAGTTTCATTCAATTCAAGCATGGTGAAAACGTGCCTAGAGTTTTTCAAGCTTAATACAAGCCACCTGCAACGGTGTCAGCTCGCGGAGTGAAACGCAGATTAAGATGTTCATGGAAGAGGTACCAGGGTTGGACGTTATATAAAATGCAATCGGAGTTATAAAATGCGGACTGGTAGGGGGATTTTATAGGCATAGATTGGAACGGATTGCTGTTTCTAGAAGGTACATCGATAAAATAGTGGTACGTAGAATAAATAGTAACTGCAATAAATGGTAAGAAAATTATAATTTGACAACTTTGCAGCAATTTAGAGTTTTGGTCTATTAGAGGGATGTCACTATTTTCCTGGCTTGAATGCAGGCATTGTCGTCTGTGAGGTTGTACCATATAGTAACAATTCAACTAAAAGTGTTCGCTTATTTTAATGTACAGAGGATCACGACGAATCAATTTTATTCATGAAATCTTCACCTAGCTAATACGTTGTTAATTTATTTGAGTGAAATTGGCCACTCTTTAATTAGCTTGGTTCAAAAACCTACCCTATCATATCCTAAACTCCCCCCAACTTTTAAAACACGTAGTATGTATGTTTTAGACTGTTCTTGCAATTTCATACTCACTCTGACGGCTCATTTCGAAACTACGATCAGTAAAATCACTTGTGAAATGTATGAATCGAAGTTGCTTTTTACAGGTAATTTTACTTCTAAGCTCCATCGCTCCATCTACTTAAGCTCCATCGCAGTCAGAATATTGGTACATTTTAGGCAAATGAAGTTATTGCATTTTCAAAGTACTCCGAATTTTCTAACCCACTGGTCAATATTTCTTGAGGGCACACTTGATAGACGTAACGGTGTAGCCCTTAAGACCACATCCGACTGAAATGGTAGGATTTAACGTCTACCAAACAATACCAGAGATGAGTCAATACGGTGGAGAATTCCGTAATAAGATACTCGATTATATGCCGACCACGACTATGCCAAAAACCTTCCTTCCGGCAAGGTCATTGTTCTTAATTTGCTTTTATCCTGAAGTGGATGGTAGAGTCAGTTACGATATTGTTTCACAGAATGTGCCGGGGAAGCCCACTGATAACATTGAAATTCCTTGGATGGGAATAGAACTACGGAACTTCGGCTCTCCAGACCACTGCTCAGATGATTATGGTATTCAGATTTCCTGATTCTCCTGGCAATTTTACCGATGCTCATTTTTCAAAGTAATTTCTTGGTTAAAAAAAAGCGGAAACCCGAAGTTCCGTGTTTCGATTCCAGGTGTGGTATTTTATTTGGTAGAGGCGACCGAAAGCTAAAGTTGTTTGCGCCAAGAAGGAAAGGTAGGTAAGGAAAGGTGGAGAGAAACCCGGAGTCGGCATTGCTCCGATCTTAACGTATGGCGCCATGGTGATCACGGCTTAACGTCCCATCCGAAGGAAGTAGGTTTCCCTTTGAACTGCCCTCCACAAAAAATTCAAGTAGGGAGTCTCTTAAAATTCTCTGCCGGGATTTGAACCCAAGCCGACTGAATGTGATGCCAGCACTCTAGCAACCTCACAAACTTGATATCCTTTCAGTGCTTATTCGAGTTTCTATAGAACGATGGATTCCAGTTCCTGTGTTTTTTCCTATCGATACGGATTCTACCCCTGACTGCGTGGCAGGGTTGAAATATCCCCCGATCGTATAATTCAGGTCTTTACTCTAAGTACGGGCAGAGAAAAGGTAGATACATATATAGGTTGACAGAGTTAGGGAACACGCGTCCTACGTTATGCACGGAATGCTAATTGCTGAACTCGGTTTGAGGGTGGGTAGAGAGTGGGTAGCGGATGAAGAAGGGATTGAGGGGTTGGTTTGGGTGGTGGGGGTGAGGGAGGGATTTTTATAAAGGGAGGAGGGGGAGACCTGATCTGGTTGGCGTGTATGTACGACGAAGATGGGTGGAGGAGTCCCATTCCACTGCTACTCGCTTTCCATACTCCTGGCTGCCTACCCCTTGAATCTGCGTGCGTGTGTTATGGAGTGGGGAGGAGAGGAATTCGCCCGAAGGAATGCTAAAAAGGCAGAGGCGTGTGTGAGATGGAGGAGAGAGAAGAGAGAAGGGGTGGCTGACGGTTGAGAATGGGAAGGCTTGAGGCTTTCAGCAGGTTTTTTTGTAAAAAAAATTGAAGGTAAAAAAGAGGAGTTTAGAAGAGAGATGTCGAAGAGATAGGGTGGGAGGAGTTTGCACAATTCTCGAATTTTTAGCTGTTTCGAGTTATCGAAATCTTGTAATCGATAGATCGAATCCGTTATGATTTCGATGCATCGATTATTATTATCATCATAACCTCGAAATTAAAAGGGGGACAATAAATTCAGAATTTCATGATCATCATGAAAAAAATTGAAGGCGAAAAAGTTGAAGAAAGGACATGAGAGAAACAGCTCAAATCTTGAATTTTTCGCTGTTTCAACCAATCGAAACGGGCATATATTCGTAAAATCGATTGGTAGAATCAACTATGATTTTAATATACCGAAAATTATTTTCATGTACCCTCGAAATTAAAAGGGGAATGAATACTTCATTATTAAGTCCCCTTGGCTTATACGTAGTTTAATTAAGTGTTTGTTCCCTGGCCTAGGCCTCAAGAGCAATATCTAGTGAAAAATTACGTAATTGGTAGATTACTGGCTTATTAGATTACTGATTACAGGCGCAGAGTCTACAAAAACTTCGGCTTTTAATCTGGGCTCGTATTTGTTGATGGTGACTGCGAAACCCATGATAAAAGGATGCAAGTATTTTAAGGGCGTACTAGATCTTGATGCGAACTAACAGCGAATACTATGTGGCTAACTTTAAACGGTCAAACGGTCTTTAACTGGGCAAAGAATTTTGCTTCAGCTTGCTACTCATTGGTCGGCAATGATCCGAAATTAAATTTTCTTGACCAAGATAGGGCAAACGAAAATATTTCTAAGTACGAGTCTCAATGCCCGTTTCGATTTATCGAAGCGCTAAAGAAGCTATCTGTGGCGGATATCGGGTATAATTCAGATTACGATTATTCCGGCAATCGTTGGAACTATCGTGCATTCTCGCAACGATGGTTAAAATCTGTGCTGCTCACTAGTGCTGACATCTAAAGTGAACGAGAAATTGACGGTTAGCAAAGCTGTTGAGGTATGCAAGGACAAGATATTACTGTGTTCAACGTGTATTTACCGAATTTTTTTTCTTCCGCCCACATTCTTCCTTCCTAGGAGAAATCCATGAAAAAAATAGAGAGAAGAGAGCTTCACGAACTTTTCGTCTTTCTCTTGTCGCTTCCTTTTCCGGTCTCCCAGCGCCTAGCGCCTAACCATCGTAAAGTGGCAACGTTCGGAACTACGTGAGCTATTGTCAGGACATGCATTCACACGGCTAGTTCGGCCAACTATCGTTAGGACGATCGCTTGAACAATCGTAATGTGAACGAGGCATCTGGCGGGTGGAGCTAAGAGAACAGGTGGGAGTTCGGACGCGGTGTGGGAGGAGTGGGGGGGGGGGGGGGGGGGAGAAATGACCAAGTCAGAGAGATGGGTGGAGAGGGGGAAGGGATTGTTGTCGGGGGTCGAGTCGTTGGCGCGTGGGCGGGAATTGGAGGATTACGGGAAGAAGCTACGAGCGTGAGCGACTCCCTTACATGTGTGGGGGTAGGCCATCTTCGTAGCGGGTGAACCACGTCTTTTTTAACGAGGAAAATCGTTTAACAACTAGAAAATTGTATTTGAAGAACGCATGTGTAGTAAATACATCATATACTTGAAACCTTAGTTAAAAATACTATTGCTAAAATGCTAATTATGAAAAATTTTGGGTTTACCCGCGTATTGTGACTTGAAAGCCAATGTTCCTTCGATTCTGCTGAGGCGTTCTCAGGACAAATGAGTAAAGACAAGACTTAAGAGGTCCCCTGCAGAGGGAAAGAATCGTTGACTTTCATGTCACCAGGCGCGGGTTAATCGCAAAGTTTTATTTATTCACAACACATGAGCCGCGAAAGTTTAAAAAATATCACCTATTTTAAACGAATTTCAAAATAAAACGTGAAAATAGTGAAAAAATTGTATATATCAACATAATTTTCGCGATTAATATGCTTAACGAATGAACCTGGGATATATTTGCCGTATGAATACGCATTGATTTCGTACACCTTCTCATTGTAGCGAGCGCTTACCCAGCTGTGTTCCATCTAACGATGCTCTATTAACATTGCATAACTTTTTACCATTTCTGTCACATCCAACGTGACCCTTCAAGTTGATATTGTGTTTTCCCTCCATTGGCATGACGAAACGTGTCCGCAAACCTCTCGCGGTAATTTGTTAAATGCAGGAATCAATTAAGAAAATAGCCATGAAAACAAATGAAAATATTCACAGGGTTTAGCCATGAACTCCCTATTATTTTTTTCTAGATCATTACCGGTGCGCACTTTCGTTTACTTTTGATTATGAACATTTTATTTATGACGAAATGAAGTTACTTTTCACTTGTACCCTACTTAGCTGTATCCTTGTAGTAATAAAACATTTTCCGATATATTTTAATATTCGCCAATCTGGTTAATACACTGTGTCCCATTCACTCGGTCCAAGTTAATGTTTACAGAAATGGTGCTACAGCTAACAGTTTCCATTTTATTAATGGGCTACATGCAATGATAATGAATGACTATTTCTAGAAAGCCCTTACGAAAAAGTGGAACGATGCCATGGATCGATACCAAGAAAATTTTAGGAAAGAAAATAACGAATTATTAAAATAATTTGAAGCGATATTTCAAACTTGCTCCTCTCTATCAATTAAAAGTCAATTTTATTTCACTATAGTACATAATTTTAATTTTTGCATAAAACTTGTAAATGCTTTTGGTTAGAATTACTGAGTTCCTATATTATACGGTCAGCCGCTGCTTTCGGTAGAACTCTACCGGTAAAGTGGAGCAGTGCGATGGATCGATTTCTCGAAGACAACAAAAAAAAAAGATTCACGAAACGTTCCAATGGTTTGATGCGAAATTCAATTCTCGCGCGCGCGCCCCGCGATCGTCATTTGCGAGACAAACGTCGTAGCCAGGACGATGACGTTCGCGGAGCTGTGACGACGACTTTGCCGGGGGGGAAGGGGGAAGGAGAGTTCGTAACAATGGAGAAGGGAAACCAAGCAGCCACGCGGAGAAAACGAGTGAAGGAGGGAATACGTAAAAAAAGAGAGAGAGAAAAAAGAAGGGAGATATATCCTTGAACGGCAAGCGGACTGCACGGCTGAATTAGTTTGCGCGCCCGCAAGAAGGAGAGGAGGAGGAACTGGAACTCGACACATACCATTTATTCTTTCCATCCCCCCGGAAAGGAAAAGTAGGTAGTGCAGCGGCACAGAAGAAACCACTCCACTCGGCTACCCCCTCCTCACCTCCCTCTTCCAGCATCCCCTCCCCACTCCTCCACTACCCCCACCACCATCAGCGCCACACTCTCGCGTGGGCGCTGAGGCGTGTACAAGACTGGGATTGCATACGCCTCTTTCAGAGGCCTCAACCAATCATATTGCGCCGTTCCGGAGAACGACCGACCTCCTTTTCTTCCTCCACCTCCTCCCGTGCACTGCCAACCCAACCCACCCACCTCCACACCTCCCTCCCCCCACAATCCCACCCTCGAGTTTCTCACGGTTCTATCCAGTCCCCCAACCACCAACCCTCCCTCCGATATGCCACCCTCTTCCTGCCTTTGCCCACTCCCCCAAACCCACTTGCATTCAAGCATTGACTTTCTCCATAGTGTGTGATAGAGTGTAATCGCATTCGTCGATATTTCGATTGATCGAAATAATGTTGGAAACAAGGGCATACCAGTATCAAAAATAGGGGGAGGGGCAAGCCATGGTCGTTCAAGTTGTAACATTTTAACATCAAAAAGGTGTGTAGCGATTTAATACGCTAAATAATACTTTTGTAAGCTAAATAACACACTTGCGTCTGTACTACTGTGAAGCGTTTATTCTCACTTCGAAGTACAGACTCAACTGGCTGAATCATTGTTGGCCAAGATCGCTTGTTTATATAGTAACGGCGAATGCGAGCGCCGCGCTGGAAGTTCTTGGAACATTCCCGATTTTCTCTACTGCGTGTTGTGGCGGGTATTGTGCCACAGGTGAATGACACCAACATTTCAAGAAAATTATAATAGCGCTTTATTAGTTTAAAAAAAAAATATTTCCTCGAAAAAGAATTATTTTAGTGACTTGCATTTTACCGATATCATTTCGTGGGTTTAAAGAAAATTTGTTGAAAACATTCGTTTCAATCCAGTCCTGATTTTCCTAAAAACTTGTGTGATTTTTTCTTCTGGGGGGGGGGGGGGGAGGAAGGGCAGCTGCCCCCTCCTGCCCCCCGCTGGGTACTCCCATGGTTGGAAAAAGGAAACGAAATGTAATTTTCCGTGCATGAGAATGGCAGTTGATCGTTAAAGCAAGGAATTGAAGCATTCCACATTCCGATATAAATAGCCGTTAATATTTCAACACGCCAAATTCACGGTCATTAGTTGATTTATTCGAAATGATCATTAATGCATCGATTGATTAAAGCATTTATCCACATTTTAGATAAGAGTAGTAGGAAATTATCCTTCTCAACCAAAGAAAGACTCCCTCTTATCTTCTCACGTAATACCCTCGATATCCCCCACCTAATTAAATTCATCAAGGGTTTGCTTTTTCCATAGTTTGAAAAGAGGGGACATGAACGGTACTTCGATTCATCGATATCATATTCAGAAAAGGTTATAAAAGGAGAAATTATCGTACTTGAGAATGTGAATAATCGTTAAAGAATTGATTTGAAACATTGAAATGGTCGTCGATAGTGTGGTCTAATGAATAAATACGGATTCAGGATTCGGGGATATAAAATTTAGTCAATTTTCCGACTAGTAGAATTAAATATCGATTATTTATTCATCATTTATCAAAATCAAATTTTAAATTTACTCTTAATTAAGATGAGAGTTTAGATTCTTAAGTTACACTTTTTTGAGAAAAGTCAAAAAATGAACGAATGTTCGAAAAAAGTCACATACATATGCCGTAACCTACGCTCGGAATCTGGTTTAAAAACAATATACTTATTGAAATGTATTATTATGTCCAAATTGTCGATTTTTGCGCCTCGGCTCGGCTAATGGAGAAAAGAATACCTAGTCTAGTTTATATTTATAGCCGCTAGATATTAGTTATCCTGTATTTTGATACTCATAGACAGAAATCATTTTGTGTCCTCGAGTTTACGAAGTGCAATTCCGTGATTACATTTCAGAGATGTTTCAGATTGAGGTGCCAAATTCATCCTTAGAATGGTCGGAACATTCGCAGATGGTATCGACAGTTTGTAGATACAGGATGTGTATGAAAAGGAATTAGTCGTGGCCGTCCTCGTGTCTCTGAAGAAATTGTTGCACGGATTCAAACTGCTTTCCAACGTAGTCCTTCAAAATCAACTCGTCGAGCCAGGCGGGAGTTAGAATTGCCTACAAAAACACCCTGTGCATTTTGTTACAGACTGAATTTAATCCTTATATCCCAAAAAACGACGAGGATGGAATGTATCCCGAGGAAGACCGCAAAATATACATCCATCATTGAAAAATTCCATTCATCATGTCCAGAAAGAATTTTCTTTCAAAGTATGCCTAATATTTTATGAATATAATAGCTTTAAAACTTCAATGCATTTCACCAAAGTATGTCAAAAATGAAATTCATTTATATCTCAGGATTTTATCGCCAAAGAATGATCGAAATTTATAGCGGTAAGCGGTACTACTTGGTTTAATGATGAAAGTCACCATTGCCTTTAGTGAAAAAGAATTCCTACGACAGTATGTCGAATGATTGGAAAAAATAGATAAATACATTTCACTGCATTCTGAAAAAAGTGTGTCAAAAATGGAATACATTAGTTTTCAGAATTTTGTTGCGCATACATAAATGGAATTTAAAGCGGTTAGGGGTAGTAATTGGCGTAATGCTCATAGCCACAATTGCGTTTCGTAATGATCAGCATGAATGATGCACCAATCATTAATTGACAGTAAAATCAATGACCGTGGGGGTGATATGGTTATGGCCTATATGGGGCTGGCAGCGATCATGGACTGCAAATGGGAGCGATTACTTGGCCGTAGACCACTTCAACTTGCTGCGGCCACCTGGGGACCTCATTCCCCAAGACCACCGCTGCTTTTATTTTGGTATGCTTCCTTTTGTGTTCCTCTCCGAGGAATTCCAATCTTGCCTCCCTCGATTGCCTAACCCCTCTCGTTTTCAACATCCCCCTCCCCCCTTCGCCCTCTCCCCTCCTCTCCATCCAATTCCCCACCCCATCTCCACCGAAGAGGCACTAGCACGCATTCCAAACTCGAATTCTGACCGTTTAAGTCCTGGTCCCATCACTATAAAAGAGACAGCCTCGCGCAAACATTATCTTGCCATTCCATAATTATTTTACCTGAAATGTATTTATTCTGAGTGTTTTACGAAGTGTAATGCTCGTATTAATAAAGTCAAAATTGCCAGTAATTTTTATTTTATTGATTTGTAAGAATTAAATTAGTTTAAGCCTGGAAACTCTTTGTAATTCTAGTATGCTTACTAGCGTAAAATGTTTTTATTTAAAACAGTCTTAACCTGTACGATGACCTGTAGTTTAGAATCGTTACCACTGTAAAAGAGAACGCCTTACGCAAACATTATCTAGCCATTCTATAATTATGTTAACCGTGGTGGTTTGTAAGTAAGCGTTATCCGAAGTGTAATGCTTGTAGTAAAATAACAGTAAATGTCAGTACTTTTTAAATTTTTCTTGCCTTCTGAAAATATGTCATCCGAAGTGTAATATCTAATTGTAAGTGTTATCCGAAGTGTAATGCTTGCAATAATGTTATATTAATCGAAAGAATTCTTATTTTTTTTATTTGTTGGAATTTGGGTAGTTTAAGTCGAAAATCTTTTATGATACTAAAAAGTTTCGCTGCGAAAAAGGTTTGATACAACCTTTTTAACCTGCAGTATGACTGTAGGATTGGAATTTTCACCACGATTTAGATTCCTAATTGGCAGTAATTTTATTTTATCGATTTTTTTTATTTCAAGTAGTTTGAGAGGGAAAACTACTTATAACACTAGCAAGTTAGATAGCGAAAAAGGTTTTTTACGGCCTTATGAAACTGTACGATTACCTAGAGGATTGGATTGTTAATCACGATTTAAATTTCTGATTGCCAGTAATTATTATTTTTATTGATTTGTTGGAATCCGATTAGATTTATCCTCTACTATTTAACCTAAACTAGTACTAGAAAATTGACCAGCGCAAAAAAATTTTTAGCGACCTTTTTAACCTGTACGATGACCTATAGGAAAGGATTGTTAATCCCTATCTAGATTCCTGATTTACTTAATAAATTCTACTGTTGCTTTGTCTTATTGTTTGCTTTGCATTTATGGCTTATTTATTTCTATCGTAATTAACAATAGTAAATTTTATATTCTGCCGACTATTTTCGCCATGTCATGCATTCGTGCGGTTCTTATCGTAGTATCGCCATCGAACAGCTAAACTGCGATATTTATTCGATGGTGCCGTATGACGACGAAACGTGTGCTAAAAATGTACAATGCATTTTAGTAAATTAAGAGAGATTACATCAGTTTGTAAGAGGATAGATCATTGGTAGCTTATCGAAGTATTACTACCATATTTCCTCTCCTACTCTCTGTTGCGCGCCATATTGAGCCGAAATATTGGAAATATTAACGATTATTTCGATTCATCAGAATAATGACGTTTATTTTCCTCGATTTTTAAACGATGGTTTTGACGAATATACCGATGTTTCAAACGGTAGTTTTGACGATTAGTCGCAAGGTAAGTGCGTTAGGTAGTAAAGTAAGTTAAGTCAAGTAAACAATTAGGGTGCGAAAAATTATATACCTTATATAACCTTTCTCTGTCAACAATTTCCCATAATTGTACTTCCACGAGACATCTCCATTATAGTGGTGTACTCGCAATTCCTTTGAGAAAAATTTTTGAGCTTTTTTTGAGCCTTTGAAATGGCACTGAGATTTCGAAATCCGCATTGTTTTTAATTCATTGATTTTACAGCACTGTTTTTGTTGGTATGATTAATGAATTTTGGGACCTTAGAGTTTGATTTGGAGTGTAGCTCTCTACGGTGCGGAAACGTGGACACTGAGGAAAGAAGACGAGAGTAGATTGGAGGCATTCGAGATTTGGGTATGGAGAAGAATGGAGAATGTGAAATGGAAGGAGATGAAAAGGAACGACGAAGTGCTGGACATGGTGGGCGAAGAGAGGCAGCTTTTAGATGAGATATGGAGGAGACAGAATGTACGAATGGAGCGAATACTTATCGGGGAGGGGATGTTGGAAAAGGTGTTAGAGGGTAGAATGTTAAGGAAACGAGGGAGGGGAAGGAAAAGAATAGGATTTTTAGATAGATTGGAAGAGAGTAGGCCTTATAGTGAATTAAAGAAGGCAGTGCTGGAGGGAAAGGGAGGCTTCAGATCACTTATTGAACACTCCATGGAAACCTAGCTTAATCAGTAGAATACTATAGTAATAATAATATAAAGTTTCGCAGAAAGCAATTTTACACCTTTGTACTAGCACGAGACATCTCCACTATAGAGGTGTACTCGCAATGCCTTATCTGCGGCCATTCGTTTTCATTTGCTCGCAAATCTCAAACCCCTTGCTCCATTTGCATCTTCCACCCTCACGCACACAATTTCACACGGTTTAGGATCATCAAGGGGGGAGGGGGAGAAATGGAGGTCCTACCCCTCAGAAACCCACCCCTATACCCTGGTCCTGTACCCTGTACCCCTCCCTCCCACCCACATATCTCAATCAATCATTTTCTCCCTCGATTTCCATCAATCTCACGTCAAAACCCACGCGAATTCATACTGCCAAAACCCACCCGCTGATGCCATATACCCCTGGACCATATTCTCCCGATCCCAGTCTTTCCCTGCACGCTGACTCTCCTCCCCTGCGTTGAAAAAAAACGAGGCGCGGATGAAAAGGGAAGATGGATTCACTTGATCTCTCCTCTCTTTTCAACTCTTTGCTTGTTGCTTCTCATCACATTCACCAAATCCCCAACCTCAGCACAAGCGAAGTTCAAAGTATGAATCTAGTCAAAATATTTTGTCGATACATTTTCGGAAGAAATTCATTCAGCTTCCATTCATTCAGGGAAAATATTTTCAGAAAACCAGAATTCATCAGGAAAAATTTACAATTTTCTTCACAGCCCGATTGTCGTAAAACTAAAGGTTTTGATCTGCAAGATTCGACGCTTAAATTATCGCCAAACAATGAAAATTTTAAGCGTCTCAGTTCCTTGAGTCGTTAAATAAATAGGAAAAATGTTGATGTTGCAATAAGTGTGAACAATTTGCGTGTAGTTTTCATTTTTATCCAAGTAAACATTTAAAACACTTTTTACTTATCAATTATGAGCATTTAACTCATTAATTAGTTAGAAAGGGGAAACTGTTCTCTTGTACACGATTCGGGGCACTTGTGTAGGATCGTGAGGCTTAATTGATTGATGGATAGATCGCGTGAATGACGTCTCAGACAATTAGACGGTATTGTCACGCGTAGATAGATATGGTGACAGTAGGCAGGTGGGGGTGTATTGTAGTATAGTAGTTGAGAAGGCGATCGGTAGTGGCGCTGATGCGGGGTGGGTGGGGGAAATTGCGGGTGGTATGAGGTACTTAGAGGATGGGTTGATGGGGGGAGGGGATTGGGAAGGCAATTTGCAGCCGCACCCGTGCGTAACGGATCCAACGAACGCTTGTTACAGCGATTTTGCTCGCAAGGGGTAAGTGTCAACGTAATGGCTTCTTGAATGTTTCAGTCCCAGAGAAATAAACTCCTTTGCACAAAGTGAATTAAAGCGTTAAGTGTAGAGGAAGCAACATTCAATGACAATTAGTTGACCGGGAAGGTATATTTCTCTAATAACGAATAGCTGCTTGCCATCGAAAGTAATCAGAATTTACAAACTAATAAACTAATGAAGAATGTTTTACTTTCTCATCGAATGTTGCCGATAAAGTCTTCTCGGGAAATCAGCAGGGTCAAGATGGCATGTTTTGCAAACGTATCGATGTCAGAATATGCCATCGAAACGTTCCTTTGGCCTTCTCTGGCCGTCTCCTAGGCCGAAATGGCCTTCTCTGCCATCGACACGCTGGCAGCAATGGATATCTTGACCTGGTCGATGTCCTGAGAACACTTGATCAGTAAAAAACTGATTTAATACGTGAATGTTGTAAATTAATACTAAATGGCAATTTTCCACAAGTAATTCAATTCTCTTTACACGACCAGATTCAATACATTTTGCATTGCCATCGCCCGAGAGAAAATTAAAGCATTTATGGGAAATTGCGAGTAAGTTTCAGATTAAAATATGTTAAAAGTCCACTCTTACAAGCCTGAAATATCTCCGTATATTCGTAACCTGAGGTAACATGAACCAAACCAATTAATGGCGTATTATTTAAGTCGCAACGCAAACTGCCCGTCAATCATTAAATTAATTGGATGGGATTTATGATACTATTTTAAACTCCTCATGGGAAAAGAGACGTTCCTTGCTACTGAGTACTAAGTAGGAATAGTGAAGAATTGAGGAAAATGGATTGTCATTCAAGTGTACATTAGGGGTATTCCACCGTAAAAAAACAGCTGCATTGGATTATAACTATAAATTATTACTGCACCCTCGGAGCTTAAGTTAGATCCTTTTCAAGCTGAAGAGAAATCTTGATAATGATCATAGACTGATCATAGATAATGATCATAAGAGCATATTTCATAATGGCTTGTTAGTGGTAACCATGCGATGATACGGCCTTCCACTTTATCTGGTGGTGACTGAAAGGTAAGGTTAGCTTAAAGTCTGATCTTAAGTAGAAGCTAACCAGAGCTTTTAACTTGCGCCTGGCAAATTAGAAGGCTGTATCATATTATGGGTATCCCTGACCAGATATTATGAAATGGGTCCTAAAGTGTTGGTAGGCCATGGCTAGAATCTTACCAAGCTAAAGAGCATTCTCGGAAATGATCGTTGCGCAATTTCCTACGTAAAGCTAAACTGCGATATTTATTTTATGATGCTGTATGATGACTAAAGCATGCGCTTCAAATGTAAAATGCATATTAGAAAGATAAGAGAAATTACGTCTTTTTGTAAGAGGGCGAGCGTGCTGCGTCCGCTCCCAGCGGGCCTCCCCCGCTCTTTTCAATGCAGGTTCACGGAGGGATAGGCGCGTTTCTAATTTTAAAATGTAGAAAAAAAGGCAGGGTCTTATGTACAAATTTAAATTTTGGTGCTTCATTTGTAGGTTTTGGTTGCGTATAAGTTGAGAAAAAGGTATCTATACAGTAGAAATAATATAGAAGATAGATAATCGAAGATAGATCATAGTTAATTATCAAAGGATTCCTAAAATATATCTCCATTCCATTTCCACAAACGTTTGAAATTAAGCCTTATTTTTGGCATGCTAACTCAAAACAACTTTTTTCTCACTGTGCTTAGCATAAGTTCTACTCGCGGAAACACAATTTTTCACCGAATTTTATCAAGTCTAGAAATTTGACATGATGAAGTTCCCCTTCCATAGGTATCTTATGCTTTAATTAAGGTGATTCCCATCATGTCTTGTGGCCCGTAATTCTCCCTCAGCCTTACTCCGCAACATCATAATTCTGCATTAATCGCGCCATCAATTCTCTTAAATAACAAAACGTCGGGGCAATAATAAACGTGGCGGTATCTGATAGAATGCTGCAAAACGTGTCTAACTTCACCCTTATTTATGGGCGTGGAGCATCTGGAAGCTGGCCATAAATCAACTCCCTTCGCAACCGCAACGCATCGTGTCACTAAGGCAACAGCGAATAGTGTCTCCGTCCCCGAATTATTATTCGACCACACAAACAAGGAAGACCGCAAGTGACCGAACGACTTAAGAGAGCGCTTCCCCTTCTCTCGGCCGATACCGGATATTTCGTCTTTTTTTCAACGAATTTCTCATTTAAAACTTCAGTAGTATCATTACGAAGCACTGCAGGAACAAGTGACTTTGTACGAAGTCACGCACGCGGGTGCAAGGTTAGATACACCAACGGATGAAGTTCTCCATGAAAAAATATTTGAGCTAATATTTATTTTAATAATATCCCGGCTAAGTCAAATACTTTTTTAATGGCGAGCTTCAACCGTTGGTTTATTTAGTAAGTATCATTATAGTTTTTGATGATACCTGTGGAAGAGCTGAAACAACACTTAAGACTTCGAGTATTAAACGCATGTTAAGGCCGCTCTACGTGGTGATTGGTCATGCGAAGGGAATCATTTGCATTTCCATCATTCACGGAATCAAGCGAGCAAAAATAGAACATGTTTTAATTTTCATAGAATGACCATACGCATGACGGTTCATTCGAGAATTTTTCCGTTATACACGGTGAATTATTTCATTCGCATGATATTTCTCTATGTTTAACAGCCTTTAGAACTATCTTAGTACGCGCGGCATCAGTTTAGATCCTCATCTGAAAGGGGAGATAAAACAGCGGACAAAAGTTCTGCAAACCGATACCGTGACCATATCCTTAGTATTAAGTTTTTTTTGGCTGTTTCGAATGTAAATGAGATGTTACCATGTCAAAGAGAATGAGGGCTCAAGGGGAGCCCTAATTCTCTTTGGAGAGGAGGGAAAAAGGAAAGAGGCGCCGCCGCGACAGGAGCCCGACGACGCCTCTGGCGTAGGGAAAGGGTTGGAAGGGACGGGACGGGGAAAAACACCTTAACGTTATAGAAGCGAAAAGGGCCCGCTAAAAACCAGGCAAAGCCATTTCTGTGCCAGCGATTTTAGAAGATTATCCTGCGAGGAAGAATTATCCAATGATCAGATCGCTAGATGATGTTACCAAGTCAGTAAAAAATTTAGTGATAAAGAAAAGAAATCAAAATCAGACGGGAGAGAATTTATTTAAGCGGAAAGACGGTGGATAAGAGAACGCTCAATTTTTGATAGCTGCATATTGATATGTGGAGTAGGGAGTTTGAACGAATGTGGTAGGAAATTACTCTTACACTGGCGAAGGAAACAATATGAAGACTGTCGAAAAGAGAATTAAGGGCATTGAAAACGAATTTTAAACCTGAAAACCATTACTCTTAAGCTAATGCGAGCATGATGTGTTGTTTTATTTTTCAATTGGAGCATATATTTTTAACTTTATAAGTACCCCTACACATAATAATCAAGGATAGTGTAAGAGGCTAAATTGGTTTTGGGATATAAGTCAAAATCATTTAAGAGTATTTAAATATTGCCAAATCATTTAAATTAATGCATTTAGTAGAGTAGAGAGACTTAAAGTTTCCAAAATTTCTAAATATTTAACTTTTAATGGTACAAGTTCATGAATGACTATGACACATATATAAAAATTGATCAATACCTTTCGCATGGAAGGACACGCTGTGCCGTTAGCACCTGTGTTGAATTCCATGCATTCAAATTCAATTTACGGAAAACGGTGCTCAGGAAACCAATTTTTCGTGAGATGAGGTACAATTTGTGGAGCATATCTTGAAATTTTAATGAAAATGACGTGTACTTCGTTATACCAACCAACCCCCAGAAGTCGAGGTTAATTTTTCGTCATGAACGGCGGGGGAAAACGTTTTCCACGCGCACATTTTAGCGTCAAACTTTTGGCGAACGAGGTGATTCAAATCATGGGGGGGCCGCAAAGGAGAAGTTTTGCGGCGCCGATTTCAAGGGCCGAGTTCACTGCCGAATGGAGGATTACTCTTCCACTCTCAAAACTTGGTGACCGTTGCTAATGGTGCCTATCCTCGGTTAGGGAAGCGGAACTATTCAAGTAGCTACGCCACGACGCCGAGCCTCGGCGGCGGTTTTGAGAGCTATTACCACCGCCCTGAAGTTCCAGTGTACCCTGTAATTCCGATAAATGAATATTCGAACGTTAAATTTAGCTTTAACTAGTTTGATGAGCACAACACTTTGATTTGTGAATTCTATATCATATTAATCAAATACTCAAGCCCGAGACATTTTTTTCTAAAATAGAGGAATAAAATACACGAATAAGACATTTATTTATTTATCTCAATTACCCCCGAAAACAGCACAATGCGGCCTTTGCATCGGGAGTTTTAAACACTGAACAACAGACGATCACACGATGCCTATCATTTGCAAATTATTTCGGAGATAAATGTTTAAAGGTGAATGAAGTTACCTTGATCTGGACTATGCTTTCTCAGCGATCAAAATCATTTAATTGGATCAGTTAATGGAAAAGTCGTCGTTTTATTGTAGCATATCCAAATTCTGATACGATCTCCAATTTAGCACATGTTATCAAACTGAACCTTTTACATTATTGCGAATATTTATGAACCAAGGCCTCCTCATTATGCTATATGATTAAGTGCAGCCACGTCGCGTTTTCATTATTCCAGAATGTTGTTGAGCAAATATAACACTGTAACTACCCATTAAATAAACAGAGAGCGTGTAGATAAGTGATAGAAAACAATACAGACTGGTTGATACGAATATTGTATGATAGATTGCTTATCTGCTATGTTTAAATATCTTTACGGTAATAATTAATCGCGGATATGAAGCACAAGTGAATTTCGCTACCCTGTACTGAAATATACCTAAAATATGAGTTCATTTACGCATGAATGATTGACTAGGAAGTTTCTTGCTAGGAATCCACAATCTGAAAGTGGTGAGAGAAGGTCTGCCTAGGAATATACCAATTATGAAAAGCGATTCAAAGTAAAATTGCTATGCGTGAGCAATAGTTATATTAAATGGCTTCCCTACTAAGTTTCATTAAATAATGCACTTATTAAGCATGCTTGAGATGTTGGAGCCTTGAAATTTTTTAAAGCTAGAAGCTCTTTGGAAAACAGATATTTTGTATTTTTTGAAGAAGTTCTTAAGGACGAGAATTATTCCAATAAGACAGAAGGCTATGGAGACTACTGGTGATGCCGGAAGCTATTACTAAGAGAAATCCTTCTTGGGTAATTCTATGCTTGGGAATAAGCGGGATACATGAGGAGGGTACAATTATAGGTAGAGTTCCTCGTAATCGTAAGGTCATTGGACCGTTTAAGTACAACATTGCGATAGATGTCTGAGCAATATCTTTTTGAACAGTTTCTCTGCCTAGTTCCATTTAATAGGCTACTTAAGGGATTTAAGCCTTGTGTTTTTTTTTTACTGCTATGGAGACCATTGTGCAACACAGAACTTTGAACAAACCGAGTTCTCTTTCTCTAATCTCACCGGCGCGTCGCGACGCCACCAATTTTTCTTTTTTTATCAAATGTTCTTCCTCACTCCTAGCATTGGGAAATGGAACTGGTCGCCAAAAAAAACTCTTCTTCTTGGGAATTCGACCGTCGTAAGCGCGGAAAAAAAGAAATGTGTCAGAAAATAAAAAAATAAAAGAAATAAAGAAGGGAAATCCCTTTCCTTGAAGATACGAAGCATTTATTTCGACAAATGGAACAGCGTCGCCTTAACAACGCCGAGCAACCAAAGAGGCTTACGGAGCAAGGAAAGATTCCTTGTCTCTTTTTATCGTATATCTGTTTCTGCGATTTGTATAAAAAATAGGAATTGGGGAGACGCGGATAGGGGGTCGTCGGATACCCTTCTGTCCTCTCAAAGTCTCCTTCAAAGCACACCCCTTCTCTACTCGTAATCCTTACCCTGTTTGTTTTCCTTCCGACTGCGATTTGCCAAAAGCTTGCAGACACACCCACATTCAATAGAAAGCCTATGGTGTAAATTATTGTCTGGTCGCGATTGTCTTGTACTTAACCCTCCGTTGGTCGCGCGGCGTCTACCAGGTCCCAAGCCAGTTTCTTTTCTTTACCAACATCGTCTTTTCAGAGTTAGGAAACTCATATTCCTTGTATCTTTTTATTCTTTGCTTCTGAATTAGTCACCGATATGATTTTATATTTCGTCACATTTCTGGAATTAATACGAATATTTAGTTGCTTTTGGCGTCTGGAGTTTGCCACGCACAACTTGAGGTACAATACGTTATATGCTAATTCCTTCGGGATATTCATTGCAAAGTTTTTAAATTTGTTTTACAATTTAAACAAACATTTTAACAACTATTTAAAGCGATAAATTTAGTGTACGCGACTTTTTGCAACACATTTATGATTGCAATCAATATTTCACCTGAATTAAACTGTTATTGCTGTAAAAAACGTGTATTGAGTATTTTATTACTATGAATATATCCATCATAATTATGCATATATTTGAGCCCATGAAAGAAATTAAATATTATATGAGTGATATTTTGCAGTTAAAACAGTAATTTCTACTGGCATGGATTTGCTTTAACCATTACTAAATGGTGTTGTCAGACGCCGCGCAGCGAATTGCGATCCAAAATGCGTCGCAACTGATGGAGAGTTAAAATATTGAAGCGTGATGGCCTAACAGGTAGAGCTCTTAGATGCTGATCAAAGATTTGCCGAAAGCTTGCAGATACATTAACGTTCATTAGAAAGCCAGCCGCGACTGTCTCGTACTTAAAGCTTCAATATTGTTTCTTTTCTGAGCGCGATAGCCTAAAGGGTAGCGCAATTGTCTGCCGATGGAAGGGGCCCGGGTTTGAATCCCGGGATTCAGTATCCCGCTTTAAAACTGCGAAGTGCGAGGTGCCTGGGGGCAGGATTGGTCCCTAACATGAGTGTGTGAAAATTTCGCGGTCGACAATGGATATTTTTAATCGATGGACTAATTGAATGTTTGATGGACTGAAATCAAAATAAGGAAATGCTAGTCTCTTTACAAAATACGTTTAATTACGTGGCTTAGTCTGGGGTCACCCCTACCCTCACCAATCAAAATAAATCTTCGGGTTTTTCACTAGGTGTCATGGAAGGATGACATGGAAGAGTCTATTCATCTTGCCACAATTAATAATGTGTGGCATATTCGTGGTCAACTATCAGTAGACATTGGATTAAACTCCAAATAATGGAATGCAAGTCGCTATACAAAATACTTTTAATTATATGACTTAGTCTGGGGTCACCCCTACCCTCACCTATCCAAATCAATCTTCGGGTTTTCTCACTACATGTATGACATGGAAGAATCTCATGATCTTGCAACAATTAATGAAGAGTAGCATTTTCGTGGTGGATAATGAGAAGACATTCATAGATAAAACTCAACATTATGTAATTGCTTGTCGCTTTAGAACTGCTTTTAACCATGTGACTTATTTTGGTGTTATCTCTACCCTCACCTATCCAAATCAATCTTCGAGTTGAAACACATCAATGAGGTTGTGATAGGCTTCTTTGACTGTCGTGAGCTATCATTGGGTGCATGACATGAAAGCATTTCATAGTCTACCAACAATTAATTACAATTCCGTGATGACTTTCGTAGTCAAGTGTCCACTCTCAAATCAATTACGAAGGTGGCGATAATAGACCATTGAATTTTTTTCAGTGCAAGAACTCTTGCTAGTAGTTCAAGACGTCTTCATCATACTTGAATCAATGAAAATACGGTAAATAGCATTTTTATCAACGGATGAGATGTAACCATGCTCCTAATTGATTTGACCAATTATTGAAACTTGCAGTGGGAATGATGTGGAAATGAGATGGAATTTTTTTCAAATTGGAATAATAAGTATTGGTTATTTTCCACTTAGATAATTTGTTGAATCTTACCATGTCATCAATGTACAAGATGTTGTCTCAATCGGAAATATGCGTTGGTGTTTCAATTAGCACCAAACCAATTTTAATTGGGAAGATTTTTTTTCAATGCTCTAGAAAGGATCTTTTAGTAAAGTTACGATGCTGAATACTCATTCTATTTGACAATTTTGATAAATGTGGGTTTTCTAAGAAAATTATTTGAATAGGATACTTGTGAGGGTCTTGATTGGAAATATTTATCAATATTTAATAGCCATGTCATGCATGTAATATTAAAGATAAATTGCTTTTTGTTTGTTTCTTTTATTTCTTGAGGTTAAGTCTCATAACATGGTTTCAGCCCGATCTTGGGGTTTTATATATCTCCCCACGGTGTTCCTCTTACGGTTCGGTTTGCCACATTCCTCTCCCGCTCATGGGCTTGTTCGGATGCCAGACGAAAGTTTTTTTTCAGCTTCGGGTGCAGAATAAAAACGCGGGTGTTTTGCGACCAATGTTTGGATCGCCAAATCCTTCCCGAAGAGGCTCTGCACATGAGCGCTCCGTGTATTAAACCTCACAGTCGCCGCAGACTCGCTTGGCCGCCGAAGATAACTGCTGTGTACGCTAGAGAATGCTATTTGATGAGCATAGGTGACTATCCAGGGCTTGTGGCATCTGCTACATCTATACATCTGCATAGTGCCCTGTAAGCCGCAGCAGGGACGTTAAGCTGTGGCGGAGGAAGGTGAGAATTTTATGTTAGGTTCAGACTCCCCGCCCACGTTCTGCCGTGCCAAAACTCGGACATGCCTCATCTCGTGCAAACGAAGGGACATTTTACTATTATTATCTATAACAGTATTCCTACGGTCAAGGAACTAGTAAAATAAATTGTATGATATGCGGCTAGATGTGTTGAAAGTTTTTAATATTAATTTAGAAAGACATTTATGCATATAAGGATTTATGTTTGCACAACGCGTTTTGTTTTTATAGCAAAATTTTCAATGCCCTCTTATTTTACTTCGTCGTTGTAAATGTAAATTTCCCGCTATATTTAATAACAGACCTTTTTTTTATCATCGTGTCTTCATACCGGAAATGCTTAAGATAAATTTATGTTGGCTAAGCGTAACTTATGTTTAGAAGGCTGTTTTTCCTCAACAGGTAGTGTTGGCAGCTCATTTTAGCCAAAAATTATGGTTGGCACTCATTTAACTCGACCCCTTCAATTTATCATTAAAATCACGATCGTCACGCTTCAGATCGAGAGCCAGCATATCCCATTTCTCCTATCATTTCTCCTCTTGCTCGGTCGGTATAAGTATTCGAAGGTGCTAGCGGGGGAGGAGTGGTGATAGCGGAATGGGTAGATGGGACCGTTGAAGTGGAAATGCATAGAGTGTAGAGAAGCTTGTATGCGCGCGTTATGTAGTACACGGGTCGCTCGGAGGCAGCGCTGCTGCTGCCGTGTGGTGTGGGGAGGCATTTAGCGATCCGAGGGGCTAATGATGATGGTGGCCCCAGGTGCTATACCGGTAATCTGCTTCTAACAGTCTGTCCCAACCTCCTCCCCTCCCGGTTTTGGGCGGGCCGCGAATAAATCCCGCGGAATGGCTGTGCTCCACTACACACCCAATTCTTGTCCGAAACCGCCCGACCCGGAGCGCCGTAGCAAAACCCATCCGTACCACACATTTGGCCTAGCTTTCCTTTTCCAATCCTCAAACCCAGTCATTGTGATCATCATTCAAAAGTGCATATTTCAAGATGGCCGATAGAATTTGGCACATTCTTTTCTGGCAAAAAAATGGTGATGAATTAATGCAAGATTATACTTTGTATGCTATTCATATCTTCTTTTTCTTCCGCATTCAATAAAGGCCATCTGTCTTCTATAATACATGGCACGACGTGGTGGAAGATCTTGATATTAGCTAAATGCAAGTTTGCAATATTTCCACTATATTTATTTTGTAATGATACGTTTCTTTATATCATATTTCGTTGTTATTATTATAAAAAAAAAATAAATATAAAAATGTTTTTATACATAATTTTTGTAATATAAATAATTATATTACAAAAAATATAAAGTTGTTCGTGACACTGAAATGCGTCGTGTGAATATAAGTCCAGTGGAAATATTGCAGTCTCATTAAACTAACAAAAAGGCGATTTGGTTTCGAAACCGATTTCTAGAAATTGAATTTTGAAAAATAAAGGAATATTTTGAGAAAGACAATACAAAATATTTCATAGGTTATTGGTCTCGCTGGTGTGTGAGGTGAGGAAGCTTTTAGATGAGATACGGAGGAAACAGAATATATGGATGCAGGCACTACTTAGCGGGTAGGGGATGTTGAAAACAGTGTTAGAGGGTAGAATGTTAGGTAAGCAAGAGAGGTTAAGGAAAGGAATCGGATTTATGGATAGAATGAAAGGGAATAGGCTTTACAGAGAATTAAAGAGGGAAGTACATGAAGGAAGGGAAGGCTGCCAAAATGCTTTTTAAGTACTCCATGGAAATCTACCTTAATCGGTAGAATACTTTAATTATAATTGATTTTTCTTCAATGTATCCTTGCTATGCTGTAGGCTCGTGGTTGAGCTGGGTGAGTTCTTCCCTCACATATCCGAACCAACCTTCGGGTTTGAGAATTGAGCGAGCAAGGCATTAAATAATGATAAATTATGCGAAAAATCGGAGCAAATTTGAATCAAAAATATAGATTTCTATATATTTCTAAGTAATGCACTATTATAATCATAACACTTAATTTTATCAACCCTTATATCTTATTCCTGGAAAAATCATAAAGGTCTTTATACACAATTAACTTCTCATTAGTATTTCTATTATAAGATTTTTGATAATTAATTTATTTCAGAAATTATCCTTTATAGAATTCAACTATGTTACTGTAACGCATGAAACCTGTCCCGACTTAATGAGAAAATTTTCATTGGAATATGTAATTTTTCATTAATATTTTTTCTGCCATGTTCAACAAAGGCTATGTGATTTCAGAACCGCGTTCTAGTAATAGAACTAGGCGAAGTAAAGGAAAATTTTGAGACACACAAGGTAAAATATTTTATGGATTATCCTATGTTCTTGTCGTTGCCCCCCAATTGCTGAAGTGAAAGCATTTGAGGCCAACATCAGCTTCGCAATTTCATTGTTACGAATGCTATGCATATTGCTGGAATTCTATAGGTTATGGCCGGAAATATGTTGGACGTTGCTCTATCGTTGGCTAGTAAAATCGACTGGAATATTAATGGGATTAGTTTCTTTGGCAGTATTTAAAATTGATATGCGGTTAATGAACGGATGAAGTTATTCAGGGAGCGGTTGTAATAGTATACGCGTTTCTGACTCCATTTATAAAATCTCACCTAAATAACTTTGATAACGGTGATTACTCACAATGGAATTTGAACGGATCAAACTCCCTATGCATACAATGGATTTGATTTTATCACCGAATGCAGCTAAATGAAGTTCCCAATTGATGTTTTCGTAAGAAAAAATTTATAGATGCATATAACCGCAAGGCCGATTGCAGTTGATCGTTTTGAAAATCATCCTTTCAGTTACCGTTAAACTTCATCACTTTTTAATATCTTTGGAAACGATTGTATAACGAGTGATTTTGATAATTGGGATGAATTCACACGTCGCTTCTCGTGGTAATGCAGAGAGCATAGACGCACAGGCTGGTTTAATCAATGGAAAAGAATCTTTCGAATTGTAATAATGCGGAGATTTTCGTGATCGTTAAATAAGCATACCTTGTAACTTATCTATGGTTTTTTCTCGTGCTTTTCCAATTTGAGTTCTCTTAAACTTCAGTTCATTTTATATCCGTTTTATTAATGGGTAGCATTTTTTTTACATGAATTCAATAAAATTGGACTCTACCGGAGGATTATAATAGACATACTTAGCATTTTGTAATCAGTTTATCACGGATTTATAGAATTATTGAGACGGTAAAGTAATGACATTGTAACACAATAATTTGTAGCAAATCGATGCTCATCATTACCGTTATTGGTTTTTTCTTGCTTTTTGGGATATTGCATCTGCTACATGCTGTAATGTATACCTGTCTTAACCAGTATATTTCTTCCACTACTTTCTGATACGTTTCCTCGATCTTTCACGTCAGCTTTGGTTTTCCCGGAACGTAAACTCAACGAAACTGGAAGTGAAGAAAGGGCCTTCTATTCATCTTATAAAAATTTAGTTGCTTATGGATATTGCAAAATATGAATCCAGTAGATAAATTCTGTTTATGATACTACCCTAATTTACCACTGGCTGAAACTGATTTCACTGTCATTGGACCTGAATTCCTGGATATAACATCTACAATTATCTGAGATATATCTTTCCCATTGTGTACCACTTTGACATTCTGTTATGGTCTCATTACTTACTCAATTCCCATCATATATCCGTTTTTTTATTAGCCACAAAGGCAATAGAACATGAAATTAATGCACAAGCGTACTTTTCATCTCATAAAATTGAACTATTGAAATTAAAAATTTTGTTTTCCGTAAGCCGTTACTATATCAGTATTTATCACACAATTATGATTCTTACTGTAACTGATTTCACTGCAGTTGGACTAGCCCCTGAATTCCTGGGTAAAGCATTAACCTTTTTCTGTGATGTATCTCTGTCCTCTCCATCTATTTCTCCTCGTACGATTTAGCATGACCCCGTCCCTCTGTTCCTATAATCTCCGCTTTCGTTCCCATTGAGCACTAATACAATAAAACTGGCCTTACAGAGTGTGTTCCGGTCGTGTTTACACGTTTTAGAATAGGGTATATGGGGTAGGCAGGGAAAGAGAAGAAGATGGAGAGAGAGAATGGAAGAGAGTGTGCAATAGAAGGGAGAAAGAAAAAGAGGAAGTAGAGAAATGTGCTTAGGGTGGTTGTTCGCGGAATATGGTGGGGTTAAACCTCCTCCCTCTCTACCCCTCCACTCCACTCTTAACCCCAAAAACTGACCGCCACCGCAACTCCAATCCACCCCCATGCGATGCTCTACCTTCCCATACCACCAGGGTATATGCAGAGAGAGAGAGGTAGTATGAGAGAGATGTAGCGCACATTTCCGAGATGGCCACCGCCGCATGTGGGCGCTGGCGTCTGTGTTAGAGTGGCCCGTTTGTGCTCCCTCTCTTTATCTCTCCCTTCTTCTGCTTTCTCTATCTATCTCTCTCGCCCACTGAGCGCCCCAGATTGAAAGCTTTACCGCAAAGCATTTTGGTAAGCGTGCTTTATGGCGACGGCGATCACGCGGCAGCGGTTTCGCCGCGCCTCTACCGCCCGCCGCGAGAACCTCCACCAGTTCCCCCCCTCAACACTCCAAAACCCCTCTCCAATGCACATGTATGCTTCTATTGCCGTCTCTTCTATGTTCGTTTTTGATTCTGCTACCACTTCCCTTCACTCTACTCTTGCATCCGTTCGCCTTTCTTCCCGGTCGCATTCGACCTGTGTATGAGTGCGGTGCCCCATTCGACCCATGTGGAAGTGTGGGCGATACTCGCATTAAAATCACCGCCATATGCTCTAGTTTTCCGTAGTCGTTTTTCAAGGTTTCTTTACTTTTTAATTTTAACCTACAGTTACGGCACGGCGGGATTTGTGTAGCGAGTGTCGTTTTGGGGGAGGTTGTTAACTGCGCCCATTTGAACTACTACCGTTCGCCGCCTGCCGGTTGGGGAGAGGAGTTAGTGGACTCCCCACTGCACCACCAGAGGGCAGTGGCGTCAGCCGGCAGCCAGCCAGCGAACCCATCGAAATGGGTTGCAGCGTTCGCTCATTCTTTTATTTGTCTTTTTTCAGCTAGTATCCTTTTGTTAACGAGGACCCCTGTTAGGAAAAAAAGGATTAATACGAGGTCGTAGCACGCTCGCGATGGAGTAGACAAACGTAATTGAGGATATCGACTTACCGAAATGCCTGAAATGGGCGTTCGTGTTGCAATAAGCCCGTGACCGCTCTATTAACAACCTGTTCGCGGCCATAACTATTAATTCACGCTATCAAAAGAAAGCCTCGTTGCCGCGCCGAAGGCTTACCACTGGGATCAGTGTTTTTCTAGGCTGTTTTAGTTCCACACTGAATTGAGTTGGTAAATGTTGGAGTTTATGTGAAGCACAATGAGAGATGTAGCGGCTGTAAAAAGTGGAACTGGAGAGCAGAAGTTTAATTTTTGTAGTCCCCGTAGTTTTTCCTTAAGGGAAAAATTATTCTTTATCAAAATAATCAAATTTTATCATAATAATAATTAATGATAGCGAATTCATAGTTAATGTCTTACCGAAGCCATAAAGTTTTCATTCTGCCATGTCAATTCAATTCGGCTCGGCGGTAACATCAGTCATGATGTAAGTGCTACTCCTGATAATTTAGGAACTCCGAAAGGTGAGTTTCTGAGTTGTTGATTTCATACCGTAGAACACCTCTAGCTAAGATTTTTTTACTCCTTTGCTAAACAATTACTTTTTCTTAGTTATGCGCCGTATGAATATGCTCTCAATGCTTCTGAGCTTGCATGGACCGCACCAGGGTAGCAACTTAGGCCATTCAGAGTTACCTTTACTGAAAAATGACCACTATCACCAAAACATGGGCGTATATTTGGAGATACCAATTTTCATCAAACTGCACTGCTAACCTGAAGATTCTGTCCGGATATCCTGCTAAACCGTGGTCATGAGACATCATATGACGCAATGGAATCCTGGAAAGCTTACTAGCATCTACTACTCCTCACGGAATCATCAGCCATTGTCAGACACGCTAGGAGAGAGGCAGGACATGAAATTAATTTTGAAGGAGCAGAGATTGTGGCAAAGGAGAACCACCACAGTCGGAGGAAAATCAGGGAAGCATTTTAAATCCAAAAGACCCATAAAATAGGCAGATACCAGGGCTACCCCATCAGCAAAGTGTGAAAGAGAGTGCTGACCAGTCAGAGCTCTGCGGAATAACGGCCAGTGCAACATTATTATAGTATCATACCCATTAAGATAGGTTTGCATGGAGTATTAGAGAAGTACTCTGGCAAAATCTCCACCCTTCATTCACTTTCCCTTTCAATGCGTAATGAGACCTATTCCCGTTCATTCTATCTAAAAATCCTATTCTATTCCTTCCTCTCCCTCGTTTACCAAAAACTCGACCCCC
Organism: Ischnura elegans; assembly: GCF_921293095.1. NCBI lineage: Eukaryota > Metazoa > Arthropoda > Insecta > Odonata > Coenagrionidae > Ischnura > Ischnura elegans. The sequence continues at coordinate 11,978,242 of NC_060257.1, forward strand.
TAACAATGTTTTCAACATCCCCTCCCCGCTAAGCACTCGCTCCATCCATTGCTGCTGTCTTCCTCCGTATCTCATCTAGAAGCTGCCTCTTCCCACCCACCAAGTGCTATATATATGGCAGCGAAAAATTAAAGCACTCACCTTCGACTTGAAGATAAGAGCACCATGGCATTCGTGACTGTTGTCACTCATAAAAAAAAAGCAAACGTATCTGGAGGACCCGCATCCATGCATTCAACATTTGCATCGCCATGGGAACCTACGAGAGAAATCCATCGGGGAAGCCTTGGAAAATAACGCTGTATAAATAATCCAGAATAGGTTCTCCAAAGTATGCTTGCCTTCCTTTTATTTTCCAATTTAGCTAATTCCAGACTGGGTGGCGGGGATTATGGTCGTCCAAGTTGATTTCAATATCAAGTTCAAAGCCTCATTCGGATTTCTCAGAGTATAACCCAGGCGCCCTTTTCCACTTTCGCGAAAACGTTTCAAGATCGTTAGATAACGCGGAGAACTTTGACGACGCGAACCTGAAAGGGTTTTTAAGACGGTAGAGGGTATGCAAGGGTTCTCTCTCCCCGAGCGTTCGAAATTAATTTTCCGGCCATCATTTTTGTGTACTCTCTCTTATAATCCATTCCGCACCGTTTGCCTCTCTCTAATTAACCTTTTCGCAAAGATATCCCAGCGTTCCCTCACACTTTTATACTCTGGCATGGGTGTAAGCCCAAAGCTGCCGTATGCCGAGGAGTATAATCCCGTTTTCTTCGATATGCCGTTAAAAGTCAACGTAATCTCGTTTCCCTTCCGAGCAAAAGCTGAATTCATTTTATTCAATGCTTTCTCACTCAGGATAGTCTTTCTGATGCGGCATTTTTGGGCCTAGATATTTGGTCATCTAGCCAGCCTAAGTGTTTCAGAGATGAGGCAGATATTTTTCATAGCGAAATGGCTGGTTCTTAGGAACGATTGAGGAGAAAGAAAGACAGTACTAAATTTTCATGCAATTTTTACGCTGAAAGATACAGTTTCGACACAGTGTGTCATTAAAAAGATACAATTAGTCTCTTTTAAACATCTTTTCACTCCGTTTATAGTAAGGGGAGGGAGAAAAAGGGCAGAGGGTGTCAATACAGGGTTAAAAGAGGCTACATGTACTTGTATATTGGCCGAAGTGTTTGATCATTATTAAAAATGAGTGATGATTTTCTGCTGTCTTTCATCCACATTTTATCAGTTTCTTCGGTGTTTAATTATGTCACGATACTCTTTCTAATGGATGGATAGATTTTGGGCAAAACATTTGGCTGTATGGCCAGCCTCAGTATTAAAGAAGTAAGGAATATCTTTGTTTTAGCAAAATAACTGTTAAGAAAAATAGAATAGAATTTTTTTAGTAAAATATTTTTCATTACCTAAAATATAAAGGATTTTTTCTTCGAAAATACTATTTTGAAGTGTCGCCATTGGTTAGTGTCTTATAGTAATCTTTTGAATGACATAAACAATAGCTAGAGTGTGTATTTCTTACAGTCAGCCGAGGCTGATATTTTGCAACCACAGGGGTTACCTGCGGAGTGTAGAATCTCCATAATATTTACACCTGTGGGAAAGAGTGCTGGCTCGCCGAAGTAAAGGCGTGAACCAAAAAATTTACCGTGAGAGAGTTTATTTTATTGAGTTTAAAAGTGCTCATCAATATATAGAGGGTCGGAACTTTTTGGGACTTTAATTTATATCTAAACTAAAGCCTTAAGTTTTAGGTGCATAATTGATAACTGCGGGAATATTACTCCTAACATAGTAAAGCTGTTTAAATACGCTGTCGTTGGTTTGGTTAGAAATGATCTTCATTGAAAAGACGTCCTTAATTATTAACATAAATGATGTCCATTTGATCTTGTGAAAACATTTCATCACTTTTTACCATCCTTAATTTGTCATGTACAAGCTAACGGAAACGACGTCTGAATTGGTCAAATCTGTCGTTGAATTGCTTCACAAACACAAGAGCTGAGTCTGGCCAACTTATCACCAGCCGTCCCATATTTCGCGATCGTAGGAATCAATTGGGGGTTGCAGAATATTTATGCCTGAGAGTAAGAATGCAGATGAAAAGGAAGTGAAGGATAATTGTTAACCACTAAATTAATTTAGAGGGACTATCACTTTACTTTCTTCAGTTTTTTTGGGCTTATGAGTATGTGGTATAAGTATGTGGTGATAAAATTTAGGAATCCTCAATGTTCACGTTTTGAGGCGTATATGATGAGACAGAACTACACAGGACGTATCAGATGTGATTGCTACGCAGTTTATGGTTTTGATTAGAAAGTCTTAATCTGTAACATAGCCTAGATTAAATTTGTCTTTTTTATGATCTAAATTTATTCTAGTGAAGATATTTCATAAATTAAGTTTAATATAACTGAAAACACTGACGATTTTCGTGTCTAAAATTGGTTTATGCTGTCGTGGTGTAACTCCCTTAACTCTATAAACGCCGAGCTGTGTCTGGCTTTCTTAAAGCCAGCCCGGGGTTAAATTCCGCAAAATATATAACATAATTTATACCGGAGGGAAAAGAGTACTGTGAAACAGAAGTGAAGGACAAATCTTAGCTAACTCATCTGTTTAGAGGGACTAAATTGTATTGGTGATAAAATTATCTAAAATTAGGAATATTGGATCTTCACGTTTTTAGGCATATGTGACAAGGTAGTGCTACTCAGAAGGCATCAGATTTCTACGTGTCTATTACTTTTGATTAGAAAGAGCCTATCTGAAATATTATCTAGCATAAATGTATGATTTTTTACCATATAAATTTATTTTAGTGAATACATATCATATATTAAATAAATATTACTCAAAAGCTTGAGAATTTAATTACTTTTTGCTGTCGCAGTGTAACTCCCTTAACTCTATAAACGCCGAAGCTGAGTCTGGCTTTCTTACATCCAGCCCTGGGTTATATTTCGCGAATCCACGGATCACCATGGGATTGCAGAATCCACAATATTTATACCTGAGGGAAAAGAGAGCAGGGACGCGGAAGTGGAGTGGAGGAATTTATCATTATATTTGCTCTCATGGAGAGAGAAAAAATGTAACAGAGGGAACAAAAAAAGCAGGCCGGGAAAGAGAGGGGGTGAGGACGGAGGGTGTTTGAGGGGTGGGGTGACCTCCCCCCCTCTCCTGTCCTTATAAGCAAGTGGGGGTGGAAGGTCACGCTCTGTCGGATCAGTGCGCATGCGCCATCGATTCCCAGCGGCGAAAGCCACTGGCTCCGTGGGACTGTGAACATGGCGACCCTTTTACTGCTCATTCTCTTGTTCCATTTCACTCCCTCAACCCCTTCCACTAGGGCCGTGCCCGCCCCCTCACCCAATACACCACCAGCCAGCGCGTGCACCACCCCTTAACACTAGCATGCCCGACCAATCCTAACACCCTTTCATGCCATAGTGGGTCAATTTGACCCAATATGACCAAGTATGCATATTTTACTCAAATTACTTAATTCATTCCCAGTTTATTTATTAATGTTGTTTGTAAAGCATTTGGGAGGGTTTTAGAAAAAACAATTAGACGAAAAATATAAAAATTGTAGTTGTTCAAATATTTCTATGGTGTTATGGGAAACTAGCTTCCACAAATTTGTTAATAGTTATCACTTTTCCTCTGATGGGTTAGGAAGGTACAATGAATTTCGATGGTATCAGGTTAAAAGAAATACAGTAAAATTTGACAAAAAATCAGTATAAAACACACCGTTACATTGAATATAAAGGAACAGTAGAAAAGGCTTCAATTAAATTTGATAGTCTGGATTAAAATGACCCATCCTGGCGTGGCAAGTATAAGTGATGAGAAAAAATAGAAAAAAATAATAATATCAGTCTTAACTTTTGTACAGTGGTAAACCAAATTAAATAATTAAAATTAATGAAATATGAGTCTAAAATTTTTCTTCGTTTCAAAATAATCAACAATAAAATTCTCTTTTGGGTCAAATTGTCCCAGCCGGGCATTCTAGTGTTAACCTTAACTACCGGCGCACAGTGGGCTGAAATCGAAAAAAGCTGGCCAAAAATTGCTATAGTCTTAAGTACTGCTAAATGAGTGAAACTTTTTCAAATCTGTTATTGTATAAACACAATGAAACTTATTTAGGATGATTTAGTCCAGAACATTGTTTAGGAGGTCAGTAAAATTTAAAAATAGGGGAAAGTTATGCGAGAACCGTAGTTACCAGGGGCAAGTCGAAAATTTTGATATGGGAATATCAAGGGAAAAACAGAAATTCTTCCATATTCAACTATGTTTAGGCTATCCAGTAACTTCTCATAAGATATTTGATGATTGAAAATTGCTATTGAGTCTTTTAAACCTGAAATTTTGGTCATTGAAGAGTAATAATAAAAATGAAAACCATTGACAAATATTTGTATTGAAAATTTCTCAAAACAAAGGTGTGTTACATTTAATTCTATTCTGAGCCAGAGGATAAAAACTCCTCATATTCTAAAATATTTTCGCTATTCACCATAAGATTTTTTATCTCCTCTGGTAATTTTTTTACTTAACGGGGAATCCACGCAAAACAAAAATGAAAGGATCTGACGTAAACCGAAGTCTATGGAAAAGGTCATAGTTTGTGGCAATTATAGAAACTTTTCTGGTGTATTTTTCGCGAATTCCGTGGAAGTTGCTACATTTGATTCCTCCAGTAAAGTAGAACTTCGCAGTTTTATCACTTTTCTAGGTTTAGACCTTCCACTTGCAGTGTCGAAATGCTGTGACGGTCTTCCACGAGGAGTGCTTTCAGTTTAACCTAAAACAATGATAAATTACGAAATAATTACAATTCACGAACTAAGGCAACAAGGTATGAAATACACGCGCAGTTGTAAATGCGTGCAGTACATATTATCATTTATCCGTAAACATTAGCATTCACCTGAAGGAGACGAACATGGGAGATACTTTAACACACTGTCAGGAAGATTTATTGGCTGTTTTAACCAAATATGATTCAACTTCAGAAATCTACTATTCACTCTGGTGCACGCATCCCACTTTCGAAAGTATTGATGAAAAAACACTTTCTGAATGAGGGCCGCAAGCAAAGATTTTAATTTCTCATCTCCTCCCAAAAAAGTTTTTAGTGTAAAACCTCCAGTAATAACGATTTCTTCTGCTTGATGGTCCCCCTTCTATTTACCAATATCAAACTATGTAAATCTCTGCGAGTTTTTAATGGTGTATCCATAACTGGGGAACCAAACTGTAAACGTCCTTTGGCACACACTTCAGCAAGAAATACTGAAGTGAGACTGATGCTGAGTACTCGGCTAGAAATGAGCGTGCTAATCGCATGGACTGCATGTTTTGGGAAAACCTAATTTGTAGAATGGAAACACTTGCACGTGTTCAAAGTAAAAGAACAAATCTGGGTGCATAGGGGTAGCCGCCGAGGACAAAGGGCTTGGAGAGCGCGCGAACCGTTAGGTTTTTTACCATCCGCACGCGGATCCTGCGGAAAGACCCAGGGGTATAATCGTCAGAAGAGGGTACAAACCATAAATAACAGCAAATAACAAGTAGTTTAGTACAATGCACTCGCAATTTAGGGAAAATCCAGTCTCTCAAACGGACTACGACGCATGTCATCCTAAGTTCCCGAGAGCATACTCCGTGTATTGCGGGTCATGGGGCGCGACAACCGCCCGACATCATTTTGCTTTACCACGAAAAAATCAGAGGGGAGCAAGTTGGAGCAAGATTTTTCTTTTCCGACTAATAATATAGACTTCAGTCTAACTCCTGGTGTAAATATCTTAGGAGCGGCAAGCGGCGGTAACTACTTTTATCCTAGCATTAGGTAAAAAATTAACGAAAAACAGTGATATTTTTAACAAATCATAAAGTTAATAAATAACAATTGACTAAAACTAAAGTTAGCTCCTAATTAACTAAAAGAGTGGTACTATCAATAAATATCCTCAAAAATTCCGAATTATTAACTGTTTTCCATTGCATGGGGAACAAACGTTGAACTTTTACGCATAAATCGCGCGCTCACGATTTCATAGATTTTTATTGATTTTTGGCGAGCTATAAAAATTAAACAAAAAATTTTGACAGAAAATCAACTTCAGTTTTACATGCCCTGGATCTTCTAAAATGATAATATATTATTCCCGGTTCGAAATGAAAAATTCGATATTTTGATTTTTGGCCAGCTTTTTTCGATTTCAGCCCACTGTGCGGCGGGGTTTTTTGAGATGGTAGTACTGGCGTGGGGATATACCATATCCCAAAATTATTTATTTAATCAATTATAATGTAAGTACTGAAATTTTGTCAAAACCACCATGAATTTTTCAAAGTTTAAATTGTTTTCAACAGTTTTAGACTATTAGATTTTTATATTTTCAATATTTACTATTTTTTTCATATTTTTAGAAAAAAAAACCTTGCATTTTTTTGTGAAAACGTAAAGTCGTATTTAATTTTCTCTTCATTCAGGTCCTGGGTGCTCATAATTCAATTATTATAACAAAATGCAAAATGAAGTAATATGCACCTCTTCACTTCACAATGGAAATTGCTTCATTGCAAAAAAGAGGTATCTATAACGCAACTAATGGCGCGGGGACATACGGAGTCCCCACATCACTTTGCACAATCTTCACACTTCACAAGGGTGATATAGACTGACAAAAACCAGTTGGTGTGAGGGGGGGGGGAGTAGACCTGAAGCTACTAGCTAAGCGATCTCTGCATTTCTTCAGGGTTTCCTTCCGCGTCAGCTTGTTTGTAGACAACAGTTTCGCTGGCTATCCTGCCAGCGTCTTCAGGGCGAAGGTGAGCTAAGCGATGTTGCCAAATCACCATGGAAGTAAACAACATATTTACCAGCCTGGGGATCTACCACCTCCCCGCGTCAATAATTATGGGTTAACTATCTCGGCCAATACCGCCACTACAACCATATCGCCATTTCAACTATAAGTTGCTCCTTCTCAGTAATAACTCTTCGCTCATTCTTGTTGTATTTGAGTTACGATTATTTGATATCTTCTGCAGCAAGTTAGTAAATAGTGGAAGCATTGCAAATGTGGTGCTGCCGAAGAATTGTGAGTAAAAAATGGATCCACCGAGTAATTAATGAGAGAGTTATAAGTCGAGTTGGGGAAAAGAGACGTCTTCTACAGTCCAATAAGAATAAAAAAAAACTAAGTCGACCTTACTTGAGAAATAATGAAGACAATTGTCGAAGAACTAGTGGATGGAAAGAATTGCATGGTATCCGGGACTCCCCCGAATGAGTTACATAGGATACGCTATTAAGATGTTAAAGAGAAGAAAGATGTCACTATGAAAAGTCTAGTACACAGGGGGGTGGCATGGAGAGCTAAGAAAAACAAATTTTACAATTGTTGACTTATGATGATGATTGATTATTATTTTTCTTGATCTTCATTTTTTTTGGCCTCCTTCATGGAATAATACTCACTGGAATGAATCATTATTGTAAAACGTCGACGTAATTAATCCACAAAGCTATCGTTAATATGGATGAATCCTTCATGTGACGCTGGATGTGATACCGATAACATTATTGAATGTATATCTGCGACTTTTTCATTTATATATTAACCGTATGAAATGAATAAAAATGACACCGAAGGAATATCCGTAATATTGTAGATTCGTGTAAGGGGTATAAAAATTGTACAAAATACCATGGTTTTATGATGTCATTGTACATTAGTGGAGAAATTAGTATGAATACAGTTCTAAAGCAAGTCAATACAGTCACTATGTGATTTCAGCTTTAAAATACTTAATACATTAAATGTAAGCCTCACATTCTCACTATACATGCACCCACAGGGTAAATATATTCAATGGTGCTTGAGGCGGATTACACAAACGCTCATACCATCATTGAAACCCTGAACTTGGAATCTGGATATACAAATGAATCACATTTCCACCCACCTTTTCCCCTTTTTCCAACACACTCCTTTTTCCAACACACTCCTCCCCACTCATTCTCTCCTTGACTGATGAAGCGGCTACAACCGCGAAAGTCTTTCAGTTTTATTTTTCGTGTGAGTGTTTTCTTTTTTTGTGTCTATGTTTAGTGACTGTGTTTATCGTTATTGTTTGTATTAGATTCTGAGTTGCGATTATTGAGCTTAGAGTATACCTTTACTCTACGGTTCTATTTGCGTCTCGGTTCTTATCGAGACGAGCAAAGAAATAAGTCTTGCGGCTATTCGACTATTTTGGTGAGGAAAATGAGAAATGCTATTCTGCCAAGTCTCACGCGGTTTCCATGGTGATAGTTATAAAAAAACACAAATGAATGAATAGTTAATTCTCGGTATGAATCAGAAAACGGGATAAAACTGGAAAATTAATTTTCTTGAAAAAAAAAACACTTTTGATAAAGTCGGACTGACGTATTCTCTGAACTAGAACGATTTTAAAAATACGCGAAGAAGTTGTGAAGACTCGAGACTAGGCATTACTGTATGGGTGTTAACATTTTTATGAGGAAGTAATTCTACGAGACAAAGTTGAAACACATTTCAGACACTTGTAAAATTATGAACTGGTTTTTTTATTCGCCCGAGGCTTTCACTTAATATGAACAGGATTTGTGCATATTAAGTAAACTTGACTTGTGGTATATTCTAAGTAGTGCTTGGTAGAAAAAGTTTTTACTTGGAATTAAAGAACAAATAAATGCCATCCACTAGATTCTCCCATTCGCTTGTCTATTCCCACGAGTTAATTTCTTTTGCGTATTTCTTTAATTGTCAATGACTTGATTCTGAAGACTCCCCTTGCTAGTAACTATTTGCACTTGACCTATCATAAGACTATTACATGTCATAATATGCCAGTTCAATCGTACCGATTAATCGCTCATGTTTTCATGCGGGCCAAGAATGGGAAGTTCCTACCTGAATATATTTGCCTTCGCCTCAGCACATCACGAGGAGAAGTATGAAAACTTTAGAAACTAAGTAATTTTTGCTGTCGGATTTTTTTTATTTCTTCTTTAACTCTTCTGAAATTTCTTTGGTGATTGAGAGGTTGACTGTGAGAGATATTATGAATAATTTTGGCCACAATGTAAAATATCACTCTTATCCAGGTCTAAATGGATCAATTCATTCAATATCAGTTCAACCCGAAGGTTGCTATTCTCGGTACCAACCAAAGGAATTTAGAATTTCATGCATTCAGGGGGAGGGGCTAGATCTCTTCCCTGGGGTACCTCGAACTCCAAGGAGACAGGTGACAGCTTTACCAACGAATCAAATCCTGACTCTTCGACTAGCATCCAAGAGCTCTCTACCCACCTAGCTAATACGCTCCCTGTTTCAAGCTATGATGAGATAAATTTATCAGCTGATCTGGTTCAATCCTCAATATTTTGATGGTGGAGAAAGGAAAGTGAATAGCAGGTTCCACAATTATCTATTGATTTGACCGGCTTCGATACAAGGTATCATTATGAGGCCTTGAATCGAAACCGTTCGTTTCAATTAATAATTACGGGACATACTATTTTATATCCCTTCTGCATTGCAATGACGAGGTCCATAATGTTTCACCTGACACAATTAAATTAATATTTATTTTTTGTGCATTTCTCAAATTACTGGGGAAAGAGATGTGGATGGGCGAAAAATGATGAAGCAAAAAAGAGTACTAAGACGGAAACGGAAAGGAAAATATTAGGGAAGAACGAGTGAGTTTGAGTTCTCTTTTGGCGCTCGGCAACTTAGTTTCCGTAAAAGGGAGCAACAAGTGGGAGGGAGGGAGGGTGGTGGGGGTGGGTGCGGATTGGTGTGGGGTTTGGTGACGCTTGTGTGCGTTCCGGGTGTTTAGGTTAAAGCGAGAGTGAGCGGGAAAGAAAGGAAGAGAGGGAGGGAGGGAGCAGTGTCCGGAGACACGAGTGTTGTGATGGGCGCCTGTCACCTCCGATCGCGTTAAAACGAATCGGACGCCGTGGTGTGGGAAAGGTTGGGACGAACAGGAGGGAGTAGGAATCGCCAGGCAGTTGTATTACGAGAAAGCGGTCTCCCACGAATGGAAAAGGGGTACCTGAAGGTCTCACGCTTATTTATTGAGGAGCTGCAGTCATGGCTGGAGGCTAACGAAGGGGTACCGCAAGGGAAGGTGCAGGGCCGCGTTTATTTTACAAATAAATATGAACCTTGGATAGAGAAAAGGTAAATTGTATTTTAAGGTTTGATGTAAGGTACAGGCTTCTTATTGAGGAGCGGGAATAATGGTTCGAGAATAATTTAGGGGTATTTCAAGGTACCGGCCCTATGTACTTGAAAATCTCGAAGACCAATATCTTTTCCAGGAGAGTAGGATAAGAGACGAGCGTTTGAAATAAGACAGCACTGTACTGTACTCCGGAGCAAATCCAAATCAGTGGAAATAAAATCAGGTCCCTATGTTTTACACTAGAAGCAGAGCCATGGGCCATTATTAAGGTTTTTTGTACCTCAAGATGCATTGCACTAGTCCTACGTACTTACTTAGAATCTTAAGCAATGTTATGGTAGGTAGTTACGGTACCTACAGGTTTGATGTCGGAAAACAGCCTATTTACGGAAGTTAAGTTTAAGTTACAGGTACCTCAAGGTTCAATGCCGGCTTACATCAGTTTGCTTAGGAACGGGAACCGTTATTCGAAATTTAGCAATGGTTACTAAATTTTGGTTGCCAACGAAGTCAGGTCTATTTCCGAAGAAACGGTGAAATGATTCGTTAAGTAAAGTAAGTAAAGGGAATCTTATTGTTTATTACCAGATCAGTTCTATTTTATAAGAAGCGAGAGTCATTATTAGATAATGAGCAATGGACGCCTGAAATTGTAATGCCAGGGCCACGCGTATGAAATGAGCAATGGGAAGGATAGTTCAGGGCTAAGTAAGGGGTGTCATAAGATTTGAGGTTGGGGTCGCGCCTCTTTACTGAGACACAAAACCATTGTTCGCCAGTGGGCACGTTTCTTTTGGTGTAATATCTGATTTTTATATAAGTATTAGTTAGGGTTAAGGGTGGTTAACATGAAGAATTTGGTATTAGCTGACCGTGGTGCAGTTTCATGTAACACACGGGGTTTGATTTCAATCTCAGCTTTTATCTCCTAACGAATGTAGGAGTAGCGTGAAATGTCTAAATCCATTCTTTATCTTATGGTATATTATAGTTAACATCAGATTTTATCAGATATATACCAAGGTTTTAATATATTTCACATGCTTCTACGGTGACCAGCATCAGAATAAAAGTAAAAAAAAAAACTTGATTTTCAAATGCAGTTCACAGTTCAAATATACTTCTGAACAAATAACACTGTAACAACAGTCGATGTAATATAACCAGTAGAGATTTGAAAAAGGCATTTCCTTCGTTCTTTCAGTTTAACTTCCTCAAAGACAATCAATAAAAGGATATTTTTAAAAGCATATCAACTAAAAAGTCTCTTTTTTATCCGCCACCGGTCGATTCTCATTGTGTTCGATGATTTGAGATCAATTGGCAGAAGATGGCAACAGATAGCCAATGTAGTGGAAAGGGAGTCAAGTGGAAAGAGAAAAGGCCTGAAGACACTCACCTCTCGGCTTCTGGGAAGCTGTCAATCCTAGATGGCTCGGTCATCTAAAACGATAGAAGGAAAAAAATATGAGCGTTTCTTTGTGAGGAATCGACTTGTTTTTTTTTGCTTCAGAAAGAATTTTGACACAGACGATTTAACGAATACGGTGGAGAGAAAGAACGCTAGACCAAATTTTCGTTGTAATACAAAAATAGGATACAAGAGTAAAATGAAAACATTATTTCAAAATGCATAATTAATACTGCTAGATGTAAAAATTATTTGTAACTTTCTTATTAATAAACGTTAACAAGTATTATTACGTATTAACACGTATTTTCACGTATTAAGAATTGTTAATGTAAATAATAACATTGTGCTGCGAAAATGATAACTCAATGTAATCCATACGTTTTATTGTACGGGCTTCGATTGAAGTGTCACGAATGTTATAAATTTGTGGATTTTTTCGGTTCTTGAATCGTCAGAATAGAGAGAAGGAATATAGGACAAAATGTTCGATTGTGACACAAGAAGAGGATACCGTAGTAAAATGACAATCATTATTTCAAAGTGCTTCGCAATAGTACTAGCTATAAATTTTTGAAGCTACATTGATGCCAAAATAGTGCATCAATTAAAACCGTGCATTTGTTCACTACGAATTCTGAAGAATTATGATTTTTGTGAAAACTATGTCATCTTAGTAGCGTATTAAGTAATGTGTAGTAATAATTTAATATAATATGAAGGAGTATTTAGTAGATAGCTACCATAACTACCCTGCTAGAGTTTAAGTGAGAAATCTGAAGAATTATGTTTTTTGTGAAAACTAAGTATGTAATCTGAGTAGCGTATGAAATAATATGTAGTAATAATTCAATTCGATATTATGTAGTATTTAGTAAATTGGTACTACAACTACCCCGCTAGAGTTTAGGTGAGAAAGTTGGGGTTTGACTTATTTAAAGAAAAATAGAGGAGGCACGCGGTGTAATTCTCCTGCTTGAATCATGGCTAGCACTTTTTTCCTCGAAGAATATGCGGAGTCAGGGAAATTATTTATGGAATTCTACGTTCGCGGAGGGACTGTGAGGGAGATTCGGTATACGCTCCTACCTGCCTACCTTCCTTCTCCTTTTTCTGCGAACAAATGCGTTCTCCGGAAAATACACAACATTAATCTCGGGGAGGGCTTTGGGATGCCACATAACTTTAACGTATTAACTCTAGCGGGGATAATACGGAGGTCCATTATGTTTACCCAATGCCACGGCGGTGTTTTCCCCCAGCACGTGGAGTGGAATCGGATTAATTCCGACGTACACGTTAGGGGTTTATCTCCATCGATTTTCAACCTAGCATAAATATGGACTAGATTCGGCGGTATACTCCGAATATCTAGCGCTTACTTGAGCACGTTCTGTGGTATGGCCACAGATGGTGGGGAATCACCCATGCTCTTAATCATGGTTAGAGAGAATTTGTAAGCCTGTTGCATTCGTTTTGTAAGAAAAAAATTATGGTTGGTGAAGCTGCAAAATTTTAGTCGCACGAAGTGAATTAATTGCTGAAATATAATACCTTTTGAAATCTTATGTTGTCAGTTATTCTTATAAGTCATTTTAAGACCAAAATGTTTACAAATTGTACTCCCTATTGATACTTTATACTTAGTATTCTAGCCCGGGATTCTGCTGTGTCAGTCCTTCACGTCAAACTTAAATTAGCCGTGCAACGAATATTCCATAATTTATTCAACGGTCGAAACAATAGCGGCTCTTATAGACTTAGTAATATCTAGCTTTTATTACGATAACATTTTTTAGATGGACTGCGTTACAGAGATATATTTTAGTCGGGCGTTGAAATGAAATATTTGATGAATTATATTATCTTCTTTTTTTTCGCTACACTACATATCGTTATTTTCTGTCTAGGACACAATAGCGAAGTCTGCCGTTATCTCTTCAATTCAGCCATCGGGTTTATTCACGAATAAGTGATCCATGTATTGGTAGCTATTATTACGTATAATTTAGAAATATTTTTTTGGCGGTATGCGGATTTGGTTGGTTTAGATGGCGGTTAAAGAATTTAACTGTCAGTTATGTTTACAGTTCCGAAAATTAATTTGCATAGCTAAGCTGATAACGGCGATAAAACTTCAAACGTTCTGATCAGTTATTCATTAGACGAAGAGGTTGACAAACCGACTTCGCTTTTGATATTTTCACAGTAGGTATTCACCCACCCGTTATTCAGTAGGTTTTCACACACCCGGAATGCGGCTGTGTCATTCACTCACGTTGAACTTAGAGGAGCTGCGCAACGAATAGAATATCACCGAGGATATAATTTATTCATCGCTTTTATAACCCCAGTAACCTCAGCCTTTTATTACTATATCATTTTATAGATGGAATGCGTGACTCTGAGAGCTACGAGATGGGAAGGAAGGCGGAATCTTGGTAAAGAAAAGGTTGCGGTAGGTATGTGATAGTGTAAGAAGACGGGTAGTCTAGGAGGCTTATACGAGAATAAGACAGAGAAATCCACTCTTATCTATCGGTACGAGACACTGAGTGAATGGTCGAAGTACATATTGGTAGCTTATAATTTATTAGCATCCATAATTTTTCTTAATCTGTTTGCCGATCCTTATTCTTAAATCCTAATCCTTAATTTTTCTTGCCGATGGTCGCAGGAATTTATTATTACTATCTACAAATGAAAATGGAAGTCATAATGCAACAGAGATTACAGGCTGTTAAGAATTTAGAAGTATTGTATTGTAAAGTCAGAGTAATAAAACTCTCATTGTTATAATCAAAGGATCTACGAACTATACATTGGTATTTTTGTTACTTGATCAAGAAAATCCAAAGATTCTAGTGTGATGGAGTAGAAGTTTTCCATATTGAAATAGATAGTTGCAATTTTCAATGATAACATAATCTTGGAATATTGCAAGTATTTATTTAAATACTTATAGTCCAGGAAATGAAGCTCATAAAAGTGACAAACCTCGCAATTTTTTCAAACTGAATCGATTTGCACCAAAATTTGGGATTAGACTAATCATACCCCCTACTTCAAAATCTATATTATGCCGAAGGGCGCCTTTTATTTTTTAGGGGTGAAAACTACCCCTAAAAGCTGGAACTTAAAAAATTATTTTTTGAAGCTAAATACGGGTAAAATTTATTTTAAATTTTATGTATAATTATTTTTTTATGTTTGGAAAATAATTTTAAGGTGTTTCAACCCCTAATAATCAACCCTTATTGGGGGGTTAATGTAAAAAAGAATTTTCAAACTGAATCGATTTGCATAAAAATTTAGGATTAGACTAATCATACCCCCTTCTTCAAAATCTATATTATGCCGAAGGGCGCCTTTTATTTTTTAGGGGTGAAAACTACCCCTAAAAGCTGGAACTTAAAAAATTATTTTTTAAAGCTAAATACGGGTAAAATTTAGTTTAAATTATTTGTATAATTATTTCTTTTGTTTGGAAAATAATTTTAAGGCGTTTCAACCCATAAAAATCAACCCTTATTGGGGGTTTATGTAAAAAAAAATTATTTACCCTAAAAATAAACATTATTTATCACATTGCATCTTCTTATTCACTTTCTTACTCCTTTTCATATGTATTCACTTTTTCTCTCATGAATTTAATCCCAGCACAGAAAAGATATAACAATAGAATAAACAGAACAAACTTCGTCATGGTAACATAAACAAAAAAATGTACATTTATGTAGACATTATATGAAACACAATCAAACGGAGACTGTATGGCTTCCAGTCTTCCCACCACATGCATGCTCACAGGTCACTGTGAGCGAGAGCACACATACATATGTGTATGTATATATATATACATCTTATGGGTGTGCGTTTATTTTGTAGCAAATTTCAGGGTATCGTTAGCTTCTAACGTAAAGTACACAAAGTATATGCTGATTATGAGGAATATTATGCTCTGAATTGTGTTTTTCGAATTTTTCGAAAATAAAATTTGATTGGTATTTCAAACATAGCTCCTTTATTTTTTATGATAGAAAGTTCATTTAAATTGTATTTTGTAGGGTTTTTTACTGACTACAAGGTAATGTGAATTAAATTTTTTTCGAGTCATTAATTTTGAAAGGGGAGGGATTCAAGGGTTTAAATAAGGTGGAGCTCCCTTGGAAATAGAGGTTTTAACTATCAATATCTCACCAAATATTTATTGTAAAGAAAATTAAAACACACCAAAATATTTGAAAATAAAGAAGCTACAATTTATTACACTTGCATTTTTTTCATATCTCCAGTTTTTTTGGATTTATTTTGAAAAAAGGAGCATTTTTAACGAAATTGTAAAAAATGACTTTTCTCTTTTTCCTCCAATTTTTTCAAAATTTAGAGTTGTAAATTAAAAACACTTCTAGGATCAATTACAAATACTTAAATAAAGAGAAATACTGAAGGGCATTGATCAATTTTGTCTAGTGTGGTAATAAGGAGTTGTTTTCACTGATTTTTTCGTACAAAAAAGTAGGGACTGATCTTATTTTTAATCATAACTCGCTCAAATTTCATGATAAAAAATATTTTCTCTCATTATAAGAAAGTTTTTTAAAAACACTTTTAAACAGATTACATAATTTTTCCTCGAAAATTACATTTTTCCCACTATTTGGTATTGAATCTTTCAAATTTAGCGTATGACAAGCAATAGATAACCATCAACAAGCTGTAGCTCGGTCCGAATTGGTCATAAAGGAAATATAAAATAAGATTTTTATTTAATTTTTTACAAACTACAGTTTTGTAATTCACAATTTCCTAATAAAATTAATACTTTTCAAGTTATTTGCCTTTAATCGATTAAAATCGTGGATTTTTTCGTCAAAAAACTGTTACTTTCAATCGCAAATAACTCGAAAAATATTAATTTTACGCAAAAAATGGATAGAATATTTTATTCTTAGAATTTATTTTTCTATCGATTCCTGTGGTCAAAATATAATTAAAATTTTCCACCCCCGAGATGGGGTGGAAACCACCCCCAGGGTAAAAGCGCCCGTCGGATTGATATAGATTTTGATTCTTGGTATATTCCCTACTTATTGTGAAAATTTCAGGAAAATCGATTCAGTTTGAAAAAATTGCAAGCCAAAATGCTTCATTTCCTGGACTATTAAACACTATTCTAAATCGGAGTTCTGCAACGTCAATCGTAAAGGTCAAACATGAAATAGTACCTTCATCAGCTGTAGATCACGAGGTATATCGTTTATTTATCGTTGGACACAATAGCAGCTCCCATAACTCTAGCAACTTCTAGCATTTTATAGAAGGAATGCGTGACTAGCTGCAGGGTTAAGAGATGGGAAGGTGAACGTGGAGGAGAATATATCTTGGGAAAGAAAAGGCTGGGGGGTCGTTTTAAGGACGGTGGAGGCGGTGGTAGTTCGTAAGGGCAAGAGGAGGACAGGACTTGAATGAGGTTATGGTTAACGTATATTTTGACAACTAACTTCTATATGTATCTCCACTACCGACCATGGTTTCGACACTCTATGCCATTTTCAAGAAACTTAGACCTTAAAAAATTCATAGACAAATGTCAAAACCACAGTCGGTAGTCGGGCTATATATTGAAAAGGTGGAAATTAGCATTTGTTACTTATATTTTGTTAGGGATTAAACCGCTCATTTAGCGATGTGGCCACTAATGCTGCGTATAATTTATTATCACCATTCATTTTTCTAGCCTATGGCTACAGGAATTAAGAATTATTAGCTCTAAAAATGGCATTAATAGAATATAGGTTAATAGGCTCTTAACGACGATTAATATTAATAAATGCCTTACGGTTAATATATTAAAACCTTCTTTAATATAATAAAGGGTTCTACGAACTATGCATAGATATTAAGCAAGAAAATCTGTAGATTGAATCGTGATGGAGAGGAATTTTTCCACATTAAACACAATTTAAATCGAAGTTCTGCAACGTAAATCGTTAAAGTCAAACTTGAAATAGTCTCTGTACCAGCAGTAAATCACGAAGTACATCATTTATTCATCGTTGGACACAATAGCGGCTCCTATAACTCTAGTAACTTTAGTCTAAGAAAAGGCATCGGGGTTGTTGTAAGGACGGAGGTGGTAGGTAGTGTCTGTGAGGGTAATAGGGAGACAGGAGACAGCGGCGTCTGAGCCTAAGGTATATGAGAGTTGGATGGGATGGCAGGATGAGCTTTTAAATTAAAAATTGAATGAGTCTGAGGACGGAGGGTTGCAAAGACTCGTAAAATTAGAGCGAGGAGAGGAGGAAGGAAGGCTGGGGGAGATGCCTTCGCTGCGAGAGGTGGAGGGTCTTCGGAGGGGAGAGAGAATAAGGCAAGGATGAGGTCGGAGAAGTAGGCAGGGTTGAGAGAATGGAAGAGTGGAGCAGAGGTGAGGGCGAGCGTGTTAGAGGGTGTGGAAAATAATGGCGTGGGATGTGAATCCTGGAGTTGAGGGGTGAGGGAATGGAAAGGCCAAGATAGAGAGAGAGAGGTAAATACACCAAAGGATGAAATTCTCAATGAAGAAATATTCGATTAAGCCGGGATTTGAACTCGGGTCTCCCAATTGCCGGACAGGCGTGTTAGCCACGGGAAATTTTCACGATTGTAGTGGGGAAAAAAGTAATCAAAACATTTAAAAAAAATACACGTATGACCTCGGATTTAAAGAAAAAAATCATAAAATTTTGGAGATGGGTTCGAATATGAAATATCTCGCATGAAATCGTTTCAGGTTTGACGTATTGTAAATGCGGTGTATCGGTGATCAAACGATTTCGAGACACTGTAATTTTTATTATAAAAAAATGTGAAAATACAATTTAATTCATTGTCTGAGGCGTGACGTCGTGAAATTGCTTCATATTGAATCAAAAAACCCTGTATATTTCACATAAATGATTTTTATATCGACCAGTTTCGTCACCCTGCGACATCGTCAGGTGCGAATACAGGAAAAGCATGACCGAATATATACTGAGTCATCAGGGGCGGAAGTCTGGCCAAGGTGGGGAAGCTGGGACTACCATACCCTCCTTCCCCATATATTCGAAACCATTTATTTGAAATCCAAAAGGTTTATTGATTCAACATAAAAAAGAGTCATTTCTACACTACAGTATTTTATTCCGCTACCGACCATGGTTTTGACACTATGTCATTTTTAAGGACCTCAAGTTATGTCAAAATAATAAAATGTCAAAACCATGGTCGGTAGTGGACCTATATATTAAAAAATTAAATATACTTAAAATTGGATAATTTAAATTATATTTACCGGGACTAAAGTGCGAAAAATCCACAGGGAAAAAATCATTCACCTTGGCAAGGATTCGAACCCTTATCCTCCGATTTCTGGTCGAGTGCTTTAGCCCAGGGGTCTCCAATTTACTAGGCCACGAGAGCCACATTCCAAGTTCCGAATCGCCCCGCGGCCGCGGGGATAGCAAATTTTCCGATGACTGAAGCATTCGATACCAACTTCTACTGAAGAATCCGGTGGCGTATTTCTTATTTACGAACAGTTGAAGGCGACTTTGACGTGCAGTACAGCGCTGCAATGCTTCTATCGGCGTCTCACAGAGTTACACGAACGAGATTCGCGCGCTACTTGAAACGAGTGCGCGGGCCGGATGAAAGCCCTATACTGAAAATTATACCGGAACTAGCCACGGTGTATCTTTTGACGGGAATCACCCGCAATGCACAAATTATGCGAAAATTCCACAGGGAAAAAAATCATTAGAGAAGAATGACACCTCGGTAGCTAAACTGGCGAAATCGCTCGACCGTAAATCGGGGGGATCCGGGTTCGAATCCTTGTCAAGGCGAATGATTTTTTTCTCCGTGGATTTTTCTCTCAATTTCGCGAAATTGGAATTTGTCGTTTATATTTTAGCATGGATTAAATCGGTCCTTTATCGATGCGATGACGCGGGCTGAGATAGTCGCGATCGCGCCCCAGTTCTTTCGCTCCGCGATCGTCACCTGTCGACCTTAATGGTGAGAGATGGGAATCCTAGGGATACGGATGAAGGAAGAGGGAGACCCTGCCTTGAAAGAGAAGAAGAGGGATGTAGTTTGACACGAATAAGGGTTTTGCAGCTTAGCAAGGGAGAAGGGAGCGAGTCTGTTCTCATGGAGATGAGCGTGCGAGGTGGTGTTGGTGGCTTGCGAATAGATGGCGCGGTGGAAGAAGGGAGGAAGAGAGAGGAACCGTTGTTTTATGTGCACGCGGGTGGAGGGGGAGAGGGTGGAGGGCCTCTTCGCTAATGGATGGAACCGAGGCGCCCCCCTCGGTGGAGGCGCGAAATAAGGGGAGAAGGAAGGCAGATGACGATCATTGTGCGCACGCTCTCGAGCCGAGGCATTGTGTCGTGCGTGCAAAGGTGCTGTGCATTATTTATTCAAGGTAGCTAGAAACGCCTGGAGATGCACTGGGATAAATATTATGTGCTATCAAGTTTTGGGCCAAGATAGCAGGACAGCGAGAATGGAGCAGCTAAGTAAACATGCAAATACATTTAATTACTTATTCCTCATAAAATAATAATTTGCATTAATATTGTATCATTTGAATCTATATAATATCATTTGATTAATCTAGTAGCATAATATCACGTATTTGCATTAATCTAGATAATCCATAGTTAATTTCGCAGTCAATGTATGGCGTTTTTGGTTTTCTTCTATGATCCGTATTGTTATGATTCTCTTACGGCGATGGTTCTCCGAAAATGCATTAAAAGTGAGGGTGAAAAATCATTAGACAAGTATCTACTTTATGGTGACATCTATACTTCATTCAAGGAAAAATTAAATATTACCAATTATAAATGCTCACGGAGTTATTACTTACTTGTTGTCTTCTCACACCGAAGTCAAAATGCGTGACTATGATACAATAAATGGCTCCATAATGGATGGAATCAGTAATATTTAATCTTAATCTTAATGTTTAACTTTTAATAGATAAATCTATTTTTTTATTTCGTTTCTCCTTTCCACATATAGGTGTGTCATGTGGGGGATATAAATATCATCATCATTAGTCAACAATCCGAAGATTGGTTTAATGTATCTCTTAATTTCGCTCGCCTATCCGCTAGCCTTTTCATTGCGACGTATTTATTCTCTTTTACATCCTTTATAACCCTTTGTCCTATGTAACTCATTCGGAGCCGTCCCTTGCCCTTCTTCCCTTCCACCTGTCCTTCTACGATTGTCTTCATCAGGAAATCATGCCTCAAAATATGCCCAACTAAGTGATCCCGTCTTCTGCTTAAGGTTTTTAGGAGGCTTCTCTTTTCTCCCACTCTTCTTAGCACTTCCTCGTTACTTACACGGTCTAATCATTTTATCTTCATCATTCTTCTGTAGCGCCACATTTCGAATGCTTCCACTCTTGACTTCTCCGCTGCTATCAAGCTAGCAACGTCCAAGCCTCGCTTCCATGGAGAAACATACTCCATATGTAGCATCTGATGAATTGTTTCCTTACTTCTATGCTTGTTTATGGCGTGAAAACTGTCTCAAATCAAATAAATTGAACCGATTCAGGCGTGATATAATAGAAGTCCGACATATTGAAATAAAAGGCAATTGCACTGTTCCAAAAATACTTTAAGGCGCAGAACCTCCGCAACAAAATATTTGCGGAAAATTAAAACTAACTTCTATTTCTAAATGTCTAAAATGAATTATCCACTGCCTTGATTTTCCAAATGAAATGCAAGAAAAGCATTATCAATTCAATATGAAGTCCGCGGGGATTGGCCACTTGTCCAATGCGTTTCGTACGAGCTTTACGGCAACGCTAAGAGTACATCCACGTTGGCATTCCGTAAGTAAACATGCTTTTAATCCACTAATTAGGCCAAATGCAAATGGGAGTCTCGCACTTCGTTTAGTACTGTTTACAGAGTTGGAGAGAGGGAATGGCGAAGTTGTTGGAGTGACTCGGGTGTGAATCACTGAGGACTAAGGGACTGCTTTACATTATACACTGGCACTAGAGCTGCGAGAGTATTCAGCCAGTTGATGGCCAGCTAGTTTCTAAATGTCACTTGGAATTCACGATTTACATTTTCGTCGACCGTTAATTAATTTGCTGATAAACATTTCGCTGTAACAATTTAGTTCCTCACAGCTGGTCGAGTTCAAGGAATTTTAACTATGAGTAAAAGTGTACGTATAAGTAAGTGAAGTATTGACTATTGAGAAATATAGGTACCCCTGAGGGAACACATTTCAGGGTAACTACCATGTAGGGAATGGAATAATCTTAACCTTTCAACTAGGAACTCATCATCATTGGCATCTTTTAAGAGGAGGCTACACAAAGCACTTTTCACTTCGCAACTAGCTGGTAAATATACATGACACTGAGCAGCGCCTACGACAAAGTGATATGTCACTGAATGCTTGTATATATATATTATATTTTAAATCTTAATTGCATGTGTAATATTTGTGCATACTTTGTACCTCATTGACTATGTTGTATTTTACAATAACACGACTTTAGCTTTCACTCCGTAGGTTTTCGCAGGTTTTTCACGCCCCCCTTCTTGTGTGGGCGTTTTCCTCCAGTGGGTTTTTTCGCAGAAGGATACTACACCCTTATCCTCATTTTTTTTCCTACGAACAGAATATTGTATTACATTTGCATTGTAAACGTTTATCTATTATTTTTTAATATGTTTGCATTGGCGCTATGGAGGGGCTAGGTGGAAGAGGGGACTTCCTAGTCTCAACCTCGCCCGAATAAAAACATTTTATTATTATTATTATTACTATCATTATTATTATGAAAAAGCAGTGGCGCTAATGCAAGCGCATGGATTATATTTAATTTGAAAAGTAAATTTATGACGATATATCACAGCGTTTTTGTCGATCATTTTTCAGTCTCGACCATTATCTCCTTTAAGTCATCGTGTCTCAAGATTCCGTCTTCTTGTCAAGGTTTTCATGAGGCTTCTCTTCTCTCCTGCTCTTCTTAGGACTTTCTCGTCACTAACTCGGTCGATCCATTTGATCCTCATCATTCTTCTGAAGCACCAAATTTCGAAAGCCTCTACCCTTGATGTCTTTGGAACATTTTTCCCTTTGGAATATGCTGCTGTCATTGTCTATACCTCACTTCCGTTGAGAAGCGTACTCCAATTGTAATTTATGATAAACTGTTTCCCTACTAATGTGTTCAAATTTACCGCTGTAGGTTGATGTTTCATTCGATGGACAACTCTCTTCACATGGGCTATTCTGCTCATAGTTTCTCTCGGTCTTATTAACCCTGCTTGCTACTTCGTTCAATGGTATTACGCTCAACTATATGGACGTTGCTATTCGAAAATGAAAAGACGAATTCGTTGACTTCCAATGATTTATTTCCTTCGTACGACATGTTTCGATCCATAGAGGTCATTACAACATGTAACGCCGCGTCCACGACGTTCGGGGTGATTGACTATGCCATGGTCCTTGGATTATGCATTGATGTTTGAATTGTATTTTTATTTGTATGCGTGTTTATGTTTATATTGCTGTTTTGGAGTTGAGGGCGCTATGGTGATGGGGGAGTAAACGAGGGATTGTTAGTAAGAGAGCCATTTTTGATGCAGGAGAGAAAATAAAGCTCTAAAGATTAGAAATGACTATAATTGTTTGAGAAGAAAAAAAGGTTGCGACATCACAAACACCCACTCCTTCCAACCTCTCCCCCATCCCCTTCAAGAAGTATATATGCTTGCTTACTATTAAAATTTGTTGTACTTGATAATGACCTCCATGTATCGAAACATTTCATACCAAGGAAATAGATCAGTGGAAGTCAACGAAGTCTTCTTCATTTTCCTGCTTGCTAAATAACAGAATTCATCCACCTCTTCCATTTTTTTGTTTTTATAATTTAATGTTATCTTCTTCTCTTCTGCTGCTGGCTAATATCTTGGTTTTATTTGTGTTTATTTTCAGCTGTATTTTCAATTTTATATATTACATAAAGTGAACATATAATTTGCCAAACCGTCCATGTTTTTGAAGAATTGAGAGAAAGACATTGGGCATTTTCTATTCCTGTGCAAGATAGGTTTTTTATATGACGGGAAGCTGGCTTGTGGCGAACACGAATGTGGAACGCTATTAAAAAATAACCTCCTCCTTTACCTTGGAAAATCTGGCCACCTTGATTTCTTTAAGGGGTGAGTTGGGATGACATTAGGGGATAAAGGAGGCCGGGGATGTTGGGCTGCTCCGGGAAGGCTGCGCAGTAAAGCGGAGCGGAGGAGAATGACAAATGAAGACGGTAGGGCGACTCACGGGATAAAAAACAGGCTGGTGGAGTATCGAGACGAAGCTTCCCTTGGCGTACGACCAGCCTCAGAAAATTCACGGATAAATGAAGAATGACCCAAAAATAAAAAGGGAATGTTTGAAGAGGGAATGGCTGATGTTTTTTTTTATTAAAACGGTAAAAATAAAAATGAAGGAGAATACTAGGACTTGACATGAAGAAATAATAATATTAATATCCCTTTATTCGGGCGAGGTTGATACTAAGAAGTCTTGTCTTCCACCTAACCCCCCGATAGCGTCAATGTAAACATATTTAAAAAATGGTACATAAGCGTTTACAATACAAAAGATATACAATATTTAAGTGTGTGTATGTAAACAAGTATGTGTAAAAAGTTTATCTTTTTTGTCATTTCACACATATGTGTGTATATTGTATGTTGGAGAAAGGAGAACTAAAAAAAGTACTTTATGGAGTGAAATTTCTGATTAAAATCAGTGATAGTTGACGTTTAATATCGTTATAGACCACATATTGATACATATTAGTGTACTGAAATAATTGGTTGTTGATTTCAGTATATATAATATAACCAGAATATATTGGTGCACCATATAAAAAATTTGGTCAAAACATCTCGTTACCTCATACAAAAATGAAAATAATTGATTGTTAGCATTTAATATTGCTACTTATAAAACACATCTTTTGGCATGACAGTGTACTGAAATCGATCTTTTCAGTATATACAATGTATTCAGAACATCTCGATACTCCAAATAAACGATATAGACAGAAAATGTCGATGCACCATATAAACGATATAGTCACAAGATCTCTATATCCCATATAAACGATGGAGTCAGAACATCTCGATACCCCATAAGAACGATATAGTCAGAACGTCGATATATATCCCATGCTGACGATTGACTTCAGTATTCAGTTTGCATGTCTTCTTAAAAGTGTTTTCGAAGACTTTTGCCTCACACGTTTTGGGTCTTCCTTTCCGTTGATACATGTGCTATTCATCATTAATCTTTAGCATAACACCTTGATACCTTGAAGACTTAACTTTTGAGTTTTTCACTGTATATACTTCAGTGCATTTCTCCATTATTACATTTTAGTCAATGGGGAGTAAAAATAAGAAAATGCCAAATTCTTTTTCATTGACTCAGTATACTTGTGTCTGAGACTGTCCTTTATTTTCCTTAGTCATTTTTAATCACCATTGTTATTTTTAATGCTGATGTGCAGTGAAATATAAATTTACGGTACAGTCACTATTTTTGAAAAACTCAGCGACCGATATTGGGTGGGTATTTTCTATTCCTCTTCAAGAGAATTTTTTGCAAAATGGTGGACCTTGCGCAGATAGGGAGGGCAAACCATTTCTTCACATTTATTTGTGGCTGTAATATTCTTCGACTCTTTTAACTGTGTTATTTCCCATTTTCTTTGTCCTTGTTTTTTTTATAAATCATTTCATTAAAGTACTATTCCCATATCAGTGTAATTAACTTATAGATTTTGTGTGTGACTGCGCCAGTGGTGAGTTTATCGCTGCACGAGCTCTGGTGATGAAGATTTAAACAGATATTCTTGCTGTAGCATTTCCCTTCGGCCCGAAAGTCATTACTAAACGAAAGCTCTACGGGTTCATATTTAATCAGTTCTCCGATAGACTTGGTGAGGTCAATTCTCGGCAAAGGAAGGGGTCGCTTGACCTTTCGAAAACGCAATTTCCTCGGGTGTACTCCGGTCGTTTTGATTACATACCTCTCTCTCCTTTGCCATGATTCCCTGTGATCATTCCCGTAAAATTGATAAAAGTATAACATTTATCGATCGGATAAAAATTTAATGAAATCGAGTACAGATGTAAACGATTTCCTTCTCAATCAATTTTCAAGTTTATCGATGTGTTATTGAATCGATTTCTCGCAGCATCTATTAAATTTATTGTTAAAACAAACGTGAAGAAAATCAGGAGGAAAAGTGATTGGGAAAGCATATTTAGAATTTTGAAATGAAATTCGATCTCCTATTGAGTAAGATTTCTGCTCGCAACTGGGTTAGTCTGGTTTAGGCTCTATCCTCACCAATCAAAGCCACCGGGCTAATGCATTAAAAAAATGTGTGATTGGGAAAGTTATCGGCCACTATTCATAAGTTGGTGACATTTTCATTGTTAGAGTTAATTTATTTGTCTGAAAGAAATTTTTTTTGAGGAAAGGAAGCGCTCAGTGAATGGATTTAAATTAACCAATGGTAGAATACTGACTAGTAAGATACTCGTGAACCACTCTGCACTCTGACTGACTGACCATTGAGTGATATAGAGCTTAACTGTGCCATTATATAGGACAGGTGAAACTATATATAGGATTTTTTCGACCAAGAGGAAGGGAGAGAGGAAGATTAGCCGTTCTAGAAAGTGTAAGTTACAAATCCCAAGGCATCGTTTCACTTAGCTGACTTTTCTCGGACGTCAAACAACAAATTTATGCAGGCATAATCTTAGGTTTTTCCCGGCGCATCAGGTGCAGGAAAGTTTCTCGGGTTTTCCACCGGTTAATTTTCCCCATGTCTCCCGACGTTTCGAGCAGCGACTTGCTATTCATCTTCATGGGATCTTCTGAAACTAAGTTATTTTTGGACATGGAAGTCTTCAATCTCCGTACCACAACGTGTGGAAGTCGATTTTTCGTCACGTCAAGCTTCAGAAGTAGGTGGCGGAGCGGTAAAGAAAAATGCACGCCTCGTAAAATGTTCTCGGGATCGCCACCGGGTCGCCATCAGGAACGTTTCGATGCACGACTCGGCCGTCGAAACGTTCCTGACTCGGTGGCGATCCTGAGAACATTTTACGAAGTATATTTGCCGGGAAAGCACTAAATCAAAAATGCAGGTCTCGATAATTTTCAAACTCTATTCAAAGTAGAACAAAATTGGTGAGCAAGCCCATTCTTTGCTAGAAATAGGCCTCCCTTTCTCAACCATAGTGCCGCTACCCCTGTCAGAATTCCTGTTTCTACAGCATTCCCTGGCCCCAATCCATTCCCATTTTTTTCGGCTTTCACATCTGCGACTACTCCCCTGAAACCCTACCCTCTCCGCACCGCCTACATTCCCACATTCACCAGCCTCATTCATCTCCACGCTGGCCCAGCTCCGCATACCATATCTAACCCATCCTCATGCGCTGCCTCCTCCCGGTGAGAAATGAAACTAATGCATCCTCACGTACTCTCGGATTATCTCAGCAGCGCCATTGTGCTCCGGCGGCTCTTTCCAAAACCATTTGCCCCAACCCCCTCTCCCCCACTTTCCCCGTCACCATACCACCCATTTTCTTCCCCCAGAACCCCACCTCCTCACCCCTTATCTTCAATTTTTCCATCTCCTGAACATACGCCCGTTTCCCCATACCTTCGTGCCTTCATCATGCTTTTCCCATAAGTCTTACTCCGTCACACCGCCGCAAGGGGTGGTCCCTTGAATGTTTATCGGGTTTTCAACCGGGTTTGCTGGTACCCGTTGGCCAAAAACACATCTTATTTCATCAATAATATTGTTTCAGGCTTGACGTGTGGAAATTTGATGTCTTCATGATAATATATAAACAGCAGATGGTATTTTCCACAACTTAATACGTACCTCCACTACCTACAATGGTGATTAAATTTTATCCTATTGATCTCTTCTATTATTATGTATCGACCTAAAATCATAGTGGATTTGGTCCATGTTAGCCCCCATCCTGTGCTCCAAATCGTCCTTGATCATCAGGTAAAACAATTGAAAATTACATTCCATGTAGTCTTCATTTGATAGGGTGAATTTTTCCTGGGTTTTCGACTGGGTTTGGTGGTCCATGTTAGCCTTCATCTTGTGTTCCAAATCGTTATTAGTCGTCAAGTAAAACAATTGAAAAATTAACCTCATTTTGTCTTCCACTGAGATGGTGAAATTGAATTGGAATTTCGACCTGGTTTTGGTTGTCCATGGTACATTATCTTGCTGACCTCGGTGGCGGTGGGGTAAAGTACTCAACTGCCAAACTGAAGGTCGCGAGTTTGAGTCCCGCCTGAGTTCGTTGCCTCTAAAATTCACTAACTCTCGGTTAACCTTGTGATATTCCATTATAAATTTTTCCTGGATATACCTACACAAATACTTATACCACTTATGTTTTTATATAAGAGCGCGAATAATCATCATCATCAGGCGCTAATTATGATTTGTTTATCTTATTGTTACCTAGTAACTTGATAGTTATTACTAGTTACTACTTTGATATTTATTATTTATTTCGTTGCCTCTATCGGTATTTGTGATCGTCCAAAATTTCTAACACTGCAAACGTTATGAGATATGATGATTTGATGACAAAGTCCTGCTTTATTTTGTCAGGTAGTGACCAGAAAGCGTTGGAATAAACAGATTTTGACGCTGATAAGGTGGATTTAGAGATGGTGACTATACGGAGAGGGTGAGTAAAACTTGTTTTCCATGTGTAAATTACCATAGAGTTAGAATACGAAAATGCGTTGCGAAAGATAATCAGTATCTAAGATGCTTGCGGACGTAAACTAAATTAAGTGTTTCCGGAAACCCTAACACCTGCACGAAAAAGTTCGACAATTTTTCTGAAATTCCGACAATATTCTATTCATTACAAAGCTGGATACTATGAAGTAATCCTAAACACTTTTTTCGATCGAATCCATGAAATTTTATGAATCACAACATTTACAAGTATTTACTCTGTTCTTACTTTAAGTAATAGTACTCCGTTTCTACATTTCGCTCCTGGGAACGTAGTTTTGACTTTCGTTTAGTTTCTATAGCTATCTCTGGTGAGGGGGGTGTCCTGTCTTGTTGAAAAATGAAGTTGTCTTCATGCAGACTCGGAAACAAATGAAGCACAACGATCGGTAGTTTCGATAGAATAATACTTCGCAACACGTATTTTCTTTTTGAGACACCCAGTACCTAAATCGGTGAATAAATGCTCATTTCTTTTGATGGATCGTATATTTTCACCCAGAGACGGTGTGAGCGACAGTTGATCAGGGTAGAACGAGTTTGTACGACACGGCCGTCATCATCATGGGGGTCTCACTTCCACTTTCCCACCTATTACTGCCGTAGGCCACAGGATCATGATGATATTGGTGGGAGAAGTATCATTTACGTCTCTGGAGGAGGGTGAGTATAGGCAATCGTTGGGGCAGACATTAAATCTTAAATAGAGGAGAAACCATAAACCTATCCCGTCATCCCTTACGACGCGTCGTAAAGAAAAATTGCTTGGAGGAAAAAAAAAAGAATTTGCTTTTGAAAAGAAACTATGTCTCTAACCGCGGAAAATATTAAAGATAACGTCCATCGGATGGTGGGGAAAGATCAATTCAGGGTATTAGGAATGGGGAAGTTTATCAATGATCTATAATATAACTGTATCAAGTGCTCTCGTGAATTCTACCGGTGTAAAATAGTCTATTATATCTGAAGTTTCGGAATACGTTACTTTGATCTTCTTCATTGGTGCCGAAAGATTTTCCTGAATTCATACTGCTTCCTTGCAATTGAAGTCTGGTTTAAGATGCGGAAATTAAACTGAAAAAATGGACTCGCAATGAGCAACTCTAGTTGACAAGTTCTGAATGACATTGAAAAGGAGAAGAGTTAACTCGTGAAAATTTTCAGCCAATGAAAAGACACATGGTCATATGCCTCAATGTAAATATAGGAAGACCCAGAGAGATAAATTCAATTTTTATCCATTTCAGCTGGGGGAAAAATTATATAGAAAGAAAATAAAAATAATAATAATAATGATAAAAAAGCAGCAAAATTCAACAAATAACCGTGAACTTTTAATTCGACGCATAATTGTTGTTCTTGTTTATTGGATTTAAGTTTCTTATTCCACTCAAACGATATATAATACTGACAACGGTACAAATGCGCCATTTTTCCATTACTTTTGTCAACTGACTGGTTGGGGTGAGTTCTTGTCTCACCAGTACAGCTCAAATATTCGCTCCTCCGGTGATTTTTGTGACATCATTCCTCAAAGAACAGGAACGTGTACCTCGAAACGTCCGACGTAATGAAATCTCTCACCGTATTTGAAGCATGAGAGTACTTTGTCTAGTTACTTCACTGGGAAATCACCATAACAGTCACTTAAAATACAAGGTTACTGATACAGTCTTACAGGTAGGCATCATTTGATGCTGAAGTTTTGCTATTGCTACAAGCGTCTCTTCATGTTCCAAGCGCATGAGGTGTTAAAAAGGGTATCTGTTTCATTCGATACTTTTCCAGGTTAAACAGACCAAAATCATTCTTTCTGGCTATCCATATAGCCTTATATACTCAGTATTCTCATTCATACCCGAGACTGGGTTGGATGTGCGAGGCTAGAGCTCTCCCTAGACTGAGCCACTGGTCTGTGATACCAAATATTATGAGAAGGAGGTCAAGTTCCTTTCTCTGGTCGTTCTGAAATTTCTAGGATTTTGGATAACCCACTATCCGAACCCTAAATTGCCAGGTGAACAGTGAGTGTGACAAATATCAAGCCAGACTTCAACAGAAGAAGACGGACTTCACGGAACTCCTTCGGAATCCAAATGCTCACGAGTTGACTTCTTGTCGGCGTGCTACAGTCGGCTATGTCTCGGCTAGGAAGGCCAAAATTTAGTTTTCCCAGAATCTCTTCATACACGTCTTTTATCATCATCCAAGTTGATGGACTACGTTGGGCAACTGGTCGAACGGTCGCGGGTTCGAATCCGGGTAAACCTTGCACGTACCTAAAAACAAAATAATCCTGTTGATATCTGTCGGATGGAGAGTATTATTAATGCTTGAAATGAATATACCTCTGACTTATTAAAGCATGGAGTATACCCTCAAACTAACCAAACATTGTCTGTTGTAACAGTTGAATTATTGAGTGTGGGATATATATATTTCCCCTTTAAAATCAGATTCAATGCGGAATATAGATTGATTTTATTTAATTTCTCGACAGCCTTTAATGGGACAACCCATTTTTTCTTTGAACCATTTCACATTTTAAGTCCTCATAACTTCCCAACTCCATATATTTCATGGTAATTGCTGGCATTGTTTATGCGTTTGTTCCTTTTAATTGCCCTCATGAATTAAGTTTCCGTGTCCATTCCACTTATTTATTTTAGTTTTATCTCATTTCCACGTGACGAATTTCCCTTTTTGGGAAAATTAAATTCACATCCACTCGGCCAGCGTAAAAGAGAAGCCACCACACGTGTAGTTATTATTTGGCATTTAGTAAACCGCACAATCTCTACGGGCACTTAATAATGCCCCGTGTGTTGTAGTGCCCTTATCTGAGAACACACCCAAGTTTCCTCACGTTAGCAAAATGATTCAACTCTCGCATTAACGAGTGGTGAAAAAAAATTTATTCAAAAATATGGAGAGAGAGAGAGGGATTTTGTGGCTGATTTTTTTTTTTAATTGTGACTGCGAAAAGTGAAAAACAGCGTCCCGAAGATTAGCAGAGGTTTTTGCGAATTTATGTTCTTCACGATGAAATTTGCATTCGGGGACTGGGGTTGAAAAGTTAAAAAAAAAAAAAAAAAAAAAAAAATCGCGAGACTCGCTCATACGTCATGGTGGTCGTTGAATGTTAGCGAAAGGCTGCAGACATGTCTGATCTCATCGCTACAATGCCGAGCTAACCTTTTAGGCCTTTCATGTCTGCCCCACTTCACTCCAAACCCTTTTCTGCTTCTAAAAATTCCTCCTTTTCTTCCTCGAGTGCCTCATACCCTTAAAATTTTAGCGAACTCGCTCGAGTCGCGCTTTTGCATTGCGCTCTCGTTACGTCTTTGTTATTTTTATTACTCAACTTTTCGTTACACTCCGACACAATGCCTTGCGGCGTCAATTGTCTCCCCGCAAATCGCCGACAACCTCTAATTGCCGGATTAGCTACCGGTTGTATGATTTTTCTAGTACCCTTTTTTTACTCGAAAAACGTGTGAGTACAATAAGTTTCTTTTTGTAGGAATAATTTGGTCAGCATTTAAATATTTACGAAAGAATATAACATTTTACCTTTTTAAAGGTTTCCTTTCTTTCAAACCAAAAATTTCACATCTTTTGAAATACTTTGAGTTCAATCTGTGCTCAAAATCCTTGAAATTTGAAAAAAAAACTTTATATTTGAACTGCTTCTAGCTATTTATTTCTCTTCGACTTGATACCTGAGTAACTTTGCACTCTGGTCGTAGATTGGGACAATCTACTACTCAATCACATTAATAATAATAATAGTACTTATTGTTCTTGGACAAATTGTCCATTAAGAACATGAAATGAATATTACATACAAAAGAGATCACAAAATAAACTTGTACAAAATATATCAAATTTTTCCGAATGGAATTCAGCACAACTAACACATCAGGGCATAGAATTGAAATCTTGAAGTTAACTCAATCAATCATAGCAAGAAAACCCAAGTATGCACATATACCCATCACAAAATTTAGAGTTGAACATGAAAAAATAAATAAATAACTAAATAAATAGAACATGAATAATGATGAATCATTTATTCCAACAAATATGGCATTCGATTTCAAACAGACCTGAGGTTAACGTTATAAAACATTAATTACGAATAGTTGAAATCTCAATGACGAATAAATAAATGCATACTTAACAAGTTTGAAAACCAGTAAATACTTTCCAATAGCATGGACATAAATTTTTAAATATGCTAATGGTATTGCAACTGTGATATATTATGTATTTCACATTATTCAAGAGTTTGCAGGTTTTTTTGTTTTAGCGCCATCACTTATTGCTACCAAACCCACATCTATACAAACTAAAAATATTTATAAGAGTTTAATATACGCAGGGGAATTAAACCGTTCGAAGTAGCAATGAATGGCTTCTGTACTGCACGCCCATATCTTTCTTGTTATTTTTTTTGCTAGCCTACCAACTCTGCAGAATTATATGCATGAAATGAATGCGCTATGCATTGTAGGCTGGCAAAGAAGGCATGGGAAGGCATGTACCTTTAGCTCTGCTATTTCAATTAATACTTGAATATATTTGATAAGATTCTTAATTCAAGAACATTGATTTCTGTCAATATGATTTTCACCTTTTGCTGCTATTTTCTTTAATACAATCAACTTCAATTTGTTAAATCATTTTAATTTTTACCTTTTTACCTCTATGATAGTACATTGAATGCAAGAAGATCTAATATGTAGGTTGTACTTCAAAAAAGTACTTTATTAAATAATGTTGCCATTGAGAGGACTATTAATTAGATAAGCTGTAAGTGAATAAACTTGAAGTGGTTTTGGAAAATTATGAGAACATCTGTTTTTTTTCGAATCGATGCAGAATAACCAAGGGGATGAATAGTTGATTCACGGGGTGGATTATTCACTCACGTGACTGGTATTAAGCGTGAAAGCTGACCGAACTCAATTCAGCGGATAATGCCACGCACAACGTCTCGTTCGTAAAATTACTCATTGTTCTTTCACTTATTCAGCTACCAGACGAGCAACTTCTTTGAAAAGACTTTTCCTATCTAAGTTTTTGGTAGAATTCCCTATATATGTGCGCTTTGGAAACAGCCTATGAGTTATAGTCGTATCACCGAATAGTTTGTAATTTATCCAGCTTTATTCGGAATTATTATAAATTTAGTAATGATCGAACTACAACTGAAACCCTGCGTATGTGCCTCAAGCTACCTGTAACATTCAAATATTTTCTTTATCATCGTACTCACGCGCACTCTTGATTAGCTTTTTCACGATTTAAAAAAATTAAATCATTCATGCATAGTATTATTTAACTATGTATGTAAATTTTAAAATTATAATTTAATACTTTATTTTTTTAAACTATTGTATTAAATAGCACAAATATATTATCCAGGTTGGCCAACAAGAGTATAGAGCACAATGAAAGACAAAAAGGACTCACACGAATAAATTTTCGGTACCATCTTCCTCGGAGTTAGGAATGAGAGTCAAAGTATTGAATAAACTATTCATTTATAGGTAAATTTGAGTATTTGTGAAAAATTGCTAGTATATATTAATGTGTAATAGGTTTGTGCTCTCACGTGCTTACCTAAACGTCACATTCGCTTGCTCCTTTGCCTAAATTGTTCCCATGTAGGTAAACCTGTTATTTCCCTCAAAACTCCCACCTTTTTTATCTCGCACCTCACACTCACGTATCCACGCGTCTCTTTGCGTACGAAAGGTGCTCAACGCCGACCACCTTTCCCCCAACCCTACCTTCCTCCTCACCAAAGCCTGCCATCACCACAAATATGAGCACCTTTACCACCACACACCACGCCATTTTTGAAATCTACTCCCCCATCCGCTACCCCCTCCATTTTGTCACCATTTAACACTCCCTCCCCTCCCACCAACCCCCTTCCCCCGACCTACAGTTTTATGAATGTGCACGCTCTTGAATAAACGCCATCATTGGCCTTCTCTCCGGCTCGTTTATTCCCGCACCGTTAATTAAATACATCAGCCGTGTTGCGGGTACGTGGTACGCTTGGGGGGCGAGGGGGTGGCCTCGTTGTATGTGGCGTAAAGTGGTGGAGGGTGGGGGATTGGCTGTTGTAGAATGTGACTTGGAGGTTGGCTGCTTTGTGTTTGCAAAATGTACACCGATGTATCGGAATACGGTCTTTTTTTAAATACTGAGTTACCGATCTTACTACCAGTATATTACTTGAACCACTTACGGAATTGTAACTTAAATACTATGGATAGGAGAATACAAATGGTATTCGACCTCGTAAAGAAATAAATTTTAGTTTGGTCATACACAGTGGTGGATCCAGGATAGGGACAAGGGGGGGGGGGGGGGCTAAGTTAGGTTTAAAATTCCACCATTAGTGGGGATCGGAAAAATTACCATTCTATCTAGCGTAAATTGGATATCCAAAGGGTCTTTGGCCCCGTTAGCCCCCCTCTCCATAGATCCGCTACTGAACATGCATGAAAAAGGAGCAGAAAACTTATAACTAGTTATAGAAATAATTTCTGGAGTTAAGACCTTCTTTTCTTGTGGAATTGATCATGAAATTGGATGGTATTGATAAAAATTTGAGAAATGTTCGTAAATGCGAAGCAATAAATGGTATTTTTTTCAAATAAAGTATGCCTATGTGACTTATTTATCTCTCATCCCGCTATGATGTTTGAATTGCAGGATTTTTCTCAAAATTTTCACTACCATCAGTCTATCAGTACAAAAACATGGCATATGATACGAAAATCGGAGGTGGTGCTAATTAGGTGGTAAGTATGGCAGAAATTCCTTAATTTCAGGATTTGTCTGCAATGCGTATACTTTGGGTCATGAGTTGATCCTATGAAGGTTCATATTGAATTAGCTTACGCATTCTTAGTTGCTCATTTTTCCCGTAAAACCTTGCACATCGAAACACTGCATAACATTTCATGGGCAACTGCGTGCGTATCGATGCGTACCTGTAAATAATAAGAGAGAAGGGGGGAGCGGAGTATCATTTTTTTCTCTCAGGTGGATGGGGGTGAAGAGGGGAGAGGCTGCTAAGGTTGCGGTTGAATGACGGAAAATTGGTATCAACCAAACTCTTTCGCATTTTTTTTCACCCTGGCGCGTGTAAAAATAAATGAGAACGAAAAAATACCTGTATCCGATCGCTGGTTTGGTTGTGGCATGACCGCCGAGTTCAAAAAAGAGATGGAGTGGGTAGAAGGGGTTGGGTTTGTAGAGCGACAAACCTCCCCATTTAACCCACACCCTATTCGACAGTATCACACGAGGTGGGGTCCCATTCGACAACATCACACGACGCGAGGCCCCATTCGACAATATCACACGAGGCCGGGTTTGTTTATTATATACATTTCCCGCGCAAAACTTCCTCCCCCCCACCTCCTTCTATCTCTTCTCTCGTCTAACTTTTCCCATTTTCTCTCTTCCCCTTTCGTATACATATCGTTCCGGTTCGATTTACTCCCCTCTCTCGACTCGCGCCACTTTTATCGCGTCACTTATCGAATCTCGAACCCTATTTCGCAAGAGGGGACTTGTCTGTTTTTTTTCCACAAATTCCCTCGCAAATGTGTGAAGGGAAGAGAGATTCTCTGCGGAGATGTGTTTTAAATGTATATTGGGATTCGCAAACCGTGCTTTGGGTCACGAATACTACATCATGCCCGTTTTCATGGAGTAAATCGAAAGTGAGAATTAAATTTTAACCTTTGGGGGAATTTGAAAAAATATATATGAAAGGATATAGAAGGAGATTATTTTTTTTGCTTATAATTTTAAACCATAGGTATTGAAATTTAATTTAAATCACATTTTTTTCATATTGAATTGACTGGTCGTATTTATAAAGTTTTGTCTTTTATATAATCATCATTTCTACATTGTAAGGTCTTCCTTGAATCTCTGGTAAACGTTGGAATTATTTGTGTCCCTGCAGATAAGTCAGCAATGTAGTACTACGTCTGACGAGTAAAAAAAATTGTCTTTGAAAATCTTTATCACTTATCCTGAATGTCTAGTATGCGGTGAATGTCTGGCTGTTAATCATGAGCGAATAAACTAAAAATTGGCCCAGGTTTTAGTGTAAAGATTGAAAATCTTGTGCTAACAATTCAACTAAAAACCTCTGCATATTGTCTAGTATGGCAAGCCACGAGCATGGCCTATTGATTGCTTGGCATTCGTAAAGGTTACTGGCGGGAATTGAAACTGTTTTTATTTCATCGGGGTGTGTTAGGTTGAAGTATTCTATCAAGTGTGCTCTTGCATTTTCCTTAGGGATTGAAGAGAACATTTTACTGTCCCTGCGTCCCTTCGTTCAGCTATTTCCCAGAACAGTTGTATTTCATCCGAGTGACAAATAAAATAGCAAAGGAAGCTGCGTGGTTTACTAAAAACTGCTGTGACCGAAGTGTTTCTCAGCTTTTAGAGAGATTAGTTTTGAAGCTCATATAAAGCTTCTCCAAATCTGCTTTCGGAGCTTTAGATTTTTTGAGGAATTGGAATTTTGATTGGATTGAATTTTGAGGGACCATGCCTTTTCTTATTATTTTTTGCATTCATATCAATGTATACATGTGTGTGAAATATAGAGTTGTAGGTAGTATTGTTGATGTGTCAAAACCTGAAGTAAAAATTGAGGCAAGAATAGTTTTCATAGCTGACTATCAGTGACAAGAGATAAGTTAAATTTTGACCTTTTCGTGTACTAGGATGGTATCCTTACACCTGCCGCGCATCTACAAGGCTGCCTGCAGATTTAGTTGACATTCGAATGGATTTCCTCTTGTCTTTAGCTGCCTCACTGAACTCAACCTGAGCAGCTATTTATGTTTTGAAATATGCAGGGTTCTTATACCAGTGCAAGCAAATCTTGTTTCAATGTTAACCGAAAATCGATCTGTATATCCAGTCCCTTAAAATGCTAACAATCAAGATTAATATTTCGGACATGAAATTTGACTGGACGTTGATAGCACATTATAGTTTTTGTGTCACTCAAAACTTTGGTAATGAATTAATGTCTTTATTGCAAAAGTCTAGATACCCATATTTGAAGTAATGAAGTAACTATGCAATCAGTTGTTTTAAAATAAACTGATAAAGAAAGGAAATTCATTTCGAAATTTTGTCTCGTTGGCGCCGGGGTGATACCCATGTTTGCCAACCTAAAGGTCGCGGGTTCGAATCCCGCCTACATGGATTTACCACATACCAGAACATGGATGAATATGACTGTCACAGAAGCAATTAAATTGTAAGTAAGGACTACCTAGTCCTGAATTCTCTTGTATTAAAGACGATTATTTTCGCATGAAATCTTTCCAGACTTCACAGGAAGTTAGATTTATCCACGGTAAAAACTATAAATGGTAATGTCCAAAATTTAATACAAAAATCAACTACTGACCATGGTTTCGACATTATATGTAACTTTGAGGTATAATTCAGAAATGAAAAATATAGAACCTTGAAAATTACTTAGAATGTCGAAACCATGGTCGGTAGTTGATTTTTGTATTAAACTTTAAAAATTACCATTTATAGTGTTTTTCATGGACGACTATTTTCGTTATTTTTAGGCGCGCAGAAAATCATCTCTGTCAGCACCGTAGGCATCTAAATGCATTCCTCCTTTTCCAATGATAACAGCCAAGCATTGGTACATTTCACCTCGAACTCCCAAAGTGTAGCTATCGGTGTTTTTCCCCTTCTCAGACGCTGCTTTTTCATCTCAGATTCTCTTTTGATTGCTCCGTTTTCTCTTCATCTCTTTCCGGGTCCCCAATATTTCCTGATGGGCTCTTGGCGCTTGCCTTAAGCCGCAATTGATGCGTTTCCCCGCTGGAAGCCATAATCCCCGCCAAATGAAAACCCCGCCTCATATACTTCCTTCACTTCCTCCTGCCATCTTCTGCCTCTCTGGACCGAGGGGGTGCAGTTCCTTAAGACCGATGCGAGGCGCGGCATTCCATCGTATGGGTAGTGCTCGCAAATTCAAGCATTTACTCTCCAACGCCACGGTCTTGCGTTGAAGTTGCTGTAAAGGCTACATAAATTATACCCAAATCTAAAAAATCTACTAATTTTCCTGTGCTTCAATTGTGATACATAATGTTAAAATCAATTCACGAAAATTAAAGCATATATTCTCCAATGCCGCGGTCTTGCGTGGAAGTTGCTATAAGGGCTACATGAATTTTGCTCATATCTACTTCTAAATTTCCTGTGCCTCAATCGTGATACAAAATAGTAAGATAAAATCACAAAAATTTGGATTTTATGTTGAAAATTCTGTATGGGCTACGTAAATTATGCTAAGATTTACAAAATCCCCTAAATATCCTATTATTTTCAGTAATGAAAATTGGTAAAATTTTTATGAACAAAGTACTTATTTCGGGTGAATGAAGTTGCAAACGAAATGCAAATCTACTTATCGGATTTCCTGTAATATTTGAATCGTGATACATTATGGTAAAATTAATGTTCAAAAGTTAGCTTTTTTCGTTGAAGTTAGTTCTTTTAAGCGTGAAGAGGAATCGTGTGTCAGAGTAAGCCGAAAATCACTCCGTATGACTAGTCCCTTAAAAAAACATGACAATGAAGGGAGATATTGGGGATATTTTTCCATGCAGCCCCGAGATTTTTCATACGATTTCAATTTTCAGCCTGGTGTGGTACATATTGCTTCATCACGTCCATTAAATCTTACTCACTCTGGCCCGTGTAATTTCCTCTGCATCAGGCTTTAAAATGCGACCTGGATGCCACGACGTCTCAAGCAGACAGTAAATGAAGAAAAGTAACAGGAGCGGGCGAGATATAGTGGAATGATATCCTATTAGTATTGAAAGAACATAGAGATGGCAGTTTATCACAGGTTTATAATTGAAAGTACGGCGCATTTTGACAGAAAGGCAGTGATGTAATGGCAAAATTAGCAGTGCCGGAACGCACTTTCCTTAAGTTTTTTTTAGAAGCGAAATATTACTCTTTGTTTTTTTTGTTTTAGTTACGAATGCTCATATTAGAAAAATTTTGGCACCAAAATTGATAAAAGCTTTATTTGACTATTATGTATTTTGTTAGCCAGTTTTTCAAACTCACCGGAATGGCGGTTTCCCGGCACCATGGCACCTCCGCCGTCAGGTAATATCACAATGAATGTAATATGTGTACTTGATAATGACACCTGACGGTCGAAACGCGTTGTACTTTCAATAATAAACCTGTGGAAAAGTACCATCCCTCTGTTCTTTCAATACTTAAGGTAAACGAAGAGGGTACTAGGTCGTCATAACCCCTGATAATACCCCTTAGT
The DNA here is from genome assembly GCF_921293095.1 of Ischnura elegans. Lineage (NCBI taxonomy): Eukaryota > Metazoa > Arthropoda > Insecta > Odonata > Coenagrionidae > Ischnura > Ischnura elegans. Next base: position 12,018,205 of record NC_060257.1, read on the forward strand.
AATAAACCCCTTTCAGGTATCCTAAAAAACACGTTGCTCTAAAAATATTGACATATATTGAGATATCAAATTGGGTTTCTCATCTAAAAAATGCTCTTTCCAAGTTTTAAGGATTCTACTTAAAAGTGGTCAGGTGCGAATAGTATTTTCTGAGTTCGAATCTAGGTAAAAAAGCGTGGAGAAGATTTAATTTCATTTTGAGTTACTTGAAAACTGTCCGGAGTAGCTGAAGTCAAATTAATCCAGATTACTGAAACTATTTCAGCAGTTGGCTCTGTTACTGTAAAAGTTATCACTTTGGATCAAAATAATACATCAAAAGTGTTAATACGGAAAGCAATAAGCCCTGCCTGGAACTCAGCGCTACGAAAAATACAGAAGGAAATAAGGAGGAAAGACAGAAGATTAGTGCGAGCCAATCAGCGGTAACCTGACGACTTCTGGAATGAAACAGACTGCTATATAAGAAAGGCACCATTTTCGGATTGTCGTGCCCTAAGGACCATGGTAGCGGTAGGTAGGTAGCTATCGAAACTTCGGCCAACTAGAAGCTTTTCTTTCACCATTATTATACATTTTTACTAAATATTCACCCGTTTTTCTTTAACCTTCCCGTTTTTTATTGAATGGTGCCTAATTTGTCGGCATTAATTCGTGAAAAAAGTTTAATTTAGGCAAGGGTGGGCATTAGTTTCGAAGCAATTGGTTTCGTCGGAGACCTCAAGTCGTATTGCAAGAACGAACCGTCCGCCATTTTGGTTTCAATCCCAACCCTCTCCTCTGACCCCTACCCGCCCTATCTCCCCTTCTCCCCCCCACCCCATCGTAATCGCCACCGCCTCCTCGCGGGCTGTTTTTAATTTACAGTCTTAATTCTCGCCTCTTTTGCATCCACTTCCTAATTACATCTTTTCCTCTGATAACCTTATAGCTACACCATCCCCAACCCTCCGAAACTTTTCCCTAAGTGTCCCTACTCTAAGTCGCCAGCTCTCTCTCTCTCTCCCTCAATTTGCTTTGCCGTTCGCGAGTGTTATTCGCTTTTCATTTTCGCGTTCAGAAGTCCGCTTTGTCTCTTGAGACGCTAGCATTTTGAGTGGCCTCCTGGAAATTAATTTACATTGCCTGTATAAACATCAAGTTTTCCCGGTGCCGTAGAGTTTAATGCTTCCTTTACATTACCGAGATATTTATCTCACGATAATCATTACGCTATCACAAACGTTATCATTAAGTTTAAATTTGTCTAAATATTTTCAGTGTTTGTACTTGGGATAATTCAAATAGGGGCGAAACATGTTGGAATCAGCAAAATTTGGAATGATATTTTTTTATTATATTCCCGAGTAGGTACCCTCTCCTAATTTAATATTTCAAAACAATTATCGCATGACGTGTACTGAGAGCTTAGCATTTCACGAAGTGAACATGAATATCTGTAAGTGAACGATATCAAATACAAAAATTCCGGTACTATTGAGTATCCCTAAAAGATTGACTTATTGAATTGAACTTCGTGAATAATTTGACTACCTTTCAACATGTTGCGTTCACCAAGCGTAATTTTTTTTCTAATGGATTGAGAATAAGCGTTTAAATTAAAAAATATACCTTGAATGGCTATGGGCGCTAAAAATTTGTCCAAATATATACAGTATATGTACTGAGAGATCATTTAAATAGTGTTGAGACATCTGAAATATTTGGAAAGATATTTTTTTTATTATTATATTCCCGAGTAGATACCCTCTCCGGCTTTAATATCTCCAAACGTTGGTCGTATGACGTGTACCTTGAGCTCAGCATTTCACGAAGTGACATGAACATATGTAAGTGAACGATATCAAATACAAAAATTCCAGTACTGTTGAGTATCCCTGAAAGATTGACTCAGTGAATTGAACTTCGTGAATAATTTGACTACCTTTCAACACTTTGCGCTCTTGAAACGTAAATATTTTCTAATCGATTGAGAATATGTGTTTTAATTAAAAAAAATATACCTTGCATGATTATGGACGTTTAAATTTTTTCCAAATATATACAATATTTACACTGAGAGATCATTTAAACAGTGGTGAGACATCTGAAATATTTGGAAAGGTATTTTTTTATTATTATATTCCCGAGTAGGTACCCTCTCCGAATTTAATATCTCAAAACGTTGGTCGTATGACGTGTACCTAGAGCTCAGCATTTCACCAAGTGAACATGGGGTGGCGGAGAGCCCTGAAGCACTAATTCTTTTGTTATTATTCAGCTACCACCCTCCCTTCCCATATAACCTCTGCCTTTCATTCCTCACCCCCCCCCTTACGTTTCATTCTCACATTCTTTGTCTCCATCTCATTCTGTCTCGGCGACGAAATGAATACCCGACCTCCCCCATTCCTCCCTGACGTCGCGTACGACATTAAAATTTTCGAGATGTTCATTCTCTCGTGTTACGACTGTCATTTCGGACAGATTGAGGGAGAGCAGTGTGTACATATAGCCGGGATATGATAATCCTTCGCTCTAGAAGGGATTAATCCGCAGTAGTCCGAGGACTGCTAATCCTTTAATTTCTTTCTTTTTTCCCCCCTACCCCTTTGTCATCCCATCCAGCCTTCAAAACGACGTAGTTACCATCCCTTTTACACCGCACCACGTCAAGTTTGTCGAAATATACTCTCGTCCATAAGTCTCGTTTAAAAGTCCGTCTCTCTGTAATTTTAATATTTAATCTACAATTTCCTTCCGACTTTTAAGTCAATATGAGTTGGTTCATATGAACTATGTTACAAAATTCTGGTCACATGATATTATCACCTACTTCTTATTTTTTATGTTTGGAATAAATAAGCGTTCGGCGATGCAATGAAAAGATAATCTACCTTATATTACTAGTGGCATAGTCAGTGGGGGTGCGGATACCCCCTGAAATATAAAAATACAATTGTTGTCCTTCACAAAGGAAAACAAGATACTGAAAAATCAGGAATTTACAAAAAGTTTCTTTAACAAATTAAGTTTTTTCGATTATGAAAAGTGTTAAAATTAGTTTCCGGTTACTTAGTTACTTAGTTCCCGGTTTTTCAAAAATTTTCCCCCTTGGTTTTGGACCCCCCCCCCCTCAAAAAAAATTCCTGGCTACACCAATGAATATTACATGAAGAATTTCCTTCCGATTCTTGTGACGATATGAGTCAGTTCATATGAAACAATTTAAAAAAGTCTGATTGCATGGAAATATCATTTTTTTCCGATGTTTATGTTTGCAGTTAAAATGGTTTGGTAATGCATTGAAAAGAGTATACTTTTACATTATTTTACCTCTTTATTTTTATGTACCCTTAAATTTTCCATCCCTAGCATTTTAATCACTAGTATTTGTGGGCGGAATCGACGGAGGTTGTAAGCGAGTGAATGAAGTGAATCGTGTTCACCGTAAATTTTATGCTAGATAATGAAGATGATTTTGGAGCAATATTCTAAGGAATTTTTTATGTATCTTCTTGTTCACTTCAGTCACCTTGTAACTGTCGGCTTTTAAGTACTTAGCCATATCATTTTGAAGAGTCAGATCATTAGAATTTTCAATTGATCTATTCTTATTGGTTAGTGTTAGTAAAAGAATACATTTGTTATAAATGAATTTATTTCATAAAGAGTATTTCCCTGAAACATCTCTTGCTTTCGATAAAATATCTCTGGTTAACTCAAAAAATTGTAATGAAATAGGTATATCAAGTCTTTCAATGTAACTGATCAATTATAATACGACTCCGCCAAAATTTACGTCTTCACGTATCTTTCGTCGACATATTTTATTCTTAATTTTTTATTGTATCAATTCCTCTTAAATTATGCCAACCCATTCAATTATATTCCACATAGCGTACCTTGTCTTCATTTAAATTCTTGAGTGCAATAGGGGTGAACGTACCCATCATAAACGTGTATGAACATTGTGTAGCAGAGGGAGCAAAATAGAACTGCAAAAGTTCTTTAGGTAGCTCAACCTTTTTCACGTTCATGGCCTTCGTTGTTCATCAGAGAAAGAAAGCGTTGACAGTGTGTTTTCAACTGCATTGTGTGTAAGTTTTCTTGACGCTGACTTTGTCGTTTGGTAGTGATGTGAGCGAGAACAATGGTATTGTTTGCGAAAGGATTTTGGTGTTAAGGAAGGTGATACGATTCTAATGTCCACAATAGTTCAGCAGTAATTTTTGGAGTTATTCTTGTTGTCTTTTGGAGACAAATACATTGTTATATCATGACGGTAAGAATTTTTTCTCATTTTTTTCACCCCATGCAATTTCTCTTTAGCTTCTTCCACAAACTCTTTTCGGGGATATAATTCTTTGATTTTTCTCACTGTCAAGGTTGACGAGGCTATTGAATGAATGGGAAGAAAAAAAAACATGAGACACACAGATTACTTAAAATATGACATCTTTTGCGGTTAAAACCTTGAGGACATTTAGATATCTCTGAAATTATTTTTATGTGGTGACGCCAAGTATATTCTTTAATTTTCAAAATGTACCCTAAACTTTAACATCTGCTACTTTGCCATTGCGTTTAATTACATGTGTGAAATTGCGCAATCGTATAATTTATACTCGCTCAAAGCTTTTGTTTAATCAAGCTCAAAATAATTAATTTTTCAGGAAATTTTAATAGCACATTTTCGTCCAGCATTAATAATTTTGTGTTCTAAAAAATTCATAGTAATTAATAGAATGCCGAAAAGGCTGGATACCAGAAAAAAGCCTTTTTCTTGGCAACGGAAAAAAGCATCCGAAAATGTTTGCGTTGATCAGTAACGAAGGAGTGGTGAACCTATGTTTAAAAGGCAAAAAATGCTTGTATTGTTTCCCATACCACCTCTTGCAGTACTATAGATTTCTCCTGAAACGCCCTATTTATAGATATGTTGTGTGCATAGGATGATGTTCCTGTAGTAATATAGAGAGAATAGATCACTTGCACCTCCTGCCTTACGCCTTCTTCCCTTTGTCTCGCAACCGTTCGAACACGCCCTGGAATGCGTCGACTCGAAGGGTTTGAAATAGGTGGGAGTGGAACAGGAGTGTTAGAGCGTGGATAGGGAAAGCGGGGAAGGCCATCCAGTGGGTTCGCACAGCGAGCGAAGGCTTATCGCCGCTCGACACTCCTCCAAATATTAAATGGGTCGAGGTGGAGGGTGGAGGGGAGGGGTGGGAAAGGGTGCGAGGTAGACACGAATGGGTGAAGCAGTGTGGCAAAGGGGTGGCTAAGTGAACGGGAGGAAAGGGAAGATGGAACAGCGGGTGTAGTCACGTGCTGAGATGGAACCTAGTCGTACAAAAGAAGTAAAACTCTGATACAAACTGTAAATTACTAGTAAACACAACAGATCAGGGTTCTAACTGCTGTTGGAAGCTTCCGCAGAATGGTGCAGTTGACTGAGCTGGGCTCCTGGGTTCTTCATCTTCTGCTGGCCACTGGTCGAAACCATGATATCGTGTTTTTATAAAAATTCTGCGGAAAAAAAGTTAAATTTTATTCATCCAAAATGTTCATCAAATTCCACATAGTATCACCGAAAACCTCCAGCTTCTTTACGACTGTTTCGCCGCCGTTGCAGTTGGCTTATTAAGGTTGATGATGAGTAGACATCAGTTTCGCAAATACTGCGGATGGCTTCTTCAGGTCGAGAAAGTGTAGACCGTTGTTTCACTGCTTGCTTCTTCAGGTTGGTGAAGTATAGACATTAGTTTCGCCCATACTGTGGTTGCCTTCTTCAGGTTGAAAAACCGCAGACTGTAGTTTTGCCTGAATTTCTGCTGGCTTCATCAGGTTGATGAAGTGTAGACATTAGTTTCGCAGATTCAGCGGCTGCCTTCTTCAGATCGATAAAGTGTAAATAGCAGTTTCGCTGGTATTGCAGCTGGCTTCTTTAGGCCGATGAATTGTAAACAAACGTTTCGCCGGATTTACAGTTGGCTTTTTCATGTCGACGAAGTGTAATGACGTATGGATGAAACGAGTAGTGTCATAATTAAACTCAGTGGAAATATTGCAATGTCTTATTTTACTAATATTAAGAACTTCCACCATATCGTGCCCAGAGTCATACAAGATATCTCGTATTAGTGTGTGAAAATTATAATTTTTAGTTATTATCATGGATATATGGCATTTCCACCAAATGAAGGCTGAAGCGATTTAAAAAAGAAGGCTGCTTAATCGCTTAATTCCTGTGAATTATATCCTATAATGCATTTCTTGCTTGTGATACCATTCGGGTTTAAGGTAGAAAATGAGGTCGGCGGGAGAGATTAGTTATAGTGGATCGGGTAAGAAAGGTATGGAGCACCTATGCTATGGAGTCGTGTAGAAGAGGGAGTGTTTCCACTGAAGATTTGAGCTGAAGACAAATGACAAGGTGATTGAGAGGCCTGGCACAAGGGAGATTGGCTGGGTTGCGGAGGAGACGGGTAATGGATGGGGACGCAAAGGATGCTGGGAAGCGGGAGGAAAGGCTGAAAACAAAAGAGGAATGAATGTACGCGCTGGTGAAAGAGGGAGTTTGGTATAAGCCCGCTGCGGTGGAGCGCCAGATCGAAATCAATGGCGAGGAAAACTGTGTACGATGGAACGTGGCAGAGATTTTAGGGAGTAGTATGGGAGTCGCTGAACACCAGGAACAATCTCGATAAGATTATCTCAATGTGAAGAAGATGCACAGCTGTGTATCCTCACTTTTTTGGACCCTTTTATCTAACCTATGTATTGTGGCCTGAATTTGCGTAACCCAAGGTATATTATAGATATTACTGCGCTTTTATGGACAGGAAATGTTTTGGCAACACTGTCAATTCTTATATTCAACTCTTCGCTAAATTCAACGCCCGCAGGAACTCAAACTATTTCATAGTATCTGGATTACAGATGTATGTATGAGGCCTGTTCTTGTGACCAATAAAAAATTATTCTTTCATCTTTTTTAAGGGCAGAAATTTTGGAATTACTATCATTTCGTACATGCAACTCTTCTCTGAACGTGCACAGGCATTTAGCTCACCCATAGTGTCTAGCCTATGCGTTTATGTATATGCCTATGACCTGTTACTATTGATATCAATAAATAATGATATTACTGCTACCATCTTCAAAATGAGCAAGGCATTTTGGCAACACTGTCAACTTCAACTCTAGTTAATTCAATGTCCACAGGAAACGAAGCTCTCCCACAGTATCTGGTCAATAGTTACACATATGTTTGAGGCATGGCTTTGTTGTTCCTGCGACCATAAAATAATAATTATACTTTCGCCTCTGAAAAGAGCAGAAATTTTTACAATACGGTCAATATTCATGCTCAACTCTTGACTGAATTCGAATTTCTCCCATGGTATCTTCATTTTCATAGAAAAATAGAGAAACGATCTTGATATTTGAACCTCGGGGAGACCAAGTTTGCTAGTGTGCTAAAAATGTCATGAGTTTCCTTGTTTCACCTTGTAATATTCTCTTAATTATTAACTATGCTAATATATTAAATTATTTTATATCGGTGATACTATAGCAATAATATGTTTTCATTATTAACCCTCTTGGAGATTAACTAGCTCTTCCAATTTCGTTAGGTAGTCAGGCTGAAGATAGGCCGTGGTCATTCAGGATCTGTGGTGAAGCGTGCAAGTGTGGCAACATTGGAGAGACGTGTGGATTTAGGGAGGTTCCTTCGGTCAACAGTTTGGATTTATTTTTTGCCTCGATGATAATATAACGCATAACTTCTGGAGGGATTCCAAATTTATGCGGTGTAAAACACGGTGGGCATTTTTTCTACCGCCCTCGGCCTAACGGGGTGAGCGAGATCGTATTATCCGCGCGCATCCTTCAACCCCTCTCCCTGGTCCCACCCCCTAACAAACCATCAATCAGCTCTCGAATGCTATCAGGGCCGACGCTTCATAAATATGTCCACTGAATGAGTTATGAAGCCTGCGGTATTTTTGTCCTTTTTCGAGAAAAATGATTGAGTAGCCCTCATCTTGATGGTCGGAGAGAATTCTTACTAAAGAATCAACTAATACGATCGCACTTGAATGTTTCTGGGATTTTTTTCGATTTTTTGTTTAAATAACAGTTATTGATAAGCAACTTGATTTCCTAGACCAGAGATCTCCTGAGCCGTGCGGCTCTTGAAGGCCATTTTATATGCGGTAAAAAATTACGGAAATTTATGTGTAGCCTGTCAAGGTCAGTCGTGGACACTTTTTTTTTTTTACTTGAGCAAAATTTAGGCGAGAAGTACTGCGTTATATTTTCCAGCCGATGATCGATACATCAAGTACTCTGCGTTGCATAATAGCGATAGTTTTACTAATCTCAGAACTGCTGTTTTACAGTGCTTGTAGGCTTCCAAATGAAATATTTAGTAATGCATAGTAATTAAAAGTATAGTAACGCATTTGGGGCCAAGTTTATGAAATGAATTAATGCTATTAAAATCGAAAATTTGGTATAATCGTCATTACCTTTTGTGAGAATCCACGTTGGATAAATCATTATTTTTATTGACGGCAGGGGGATCACCCGAATTGAAATGATAACAGTTTCCTGGTCGATTTTTGCTGTAGCTTTTTGGCAGTCATTACGTTATTTTTTATCTGGAAAACTAGTACAATTCTCTTTCATACACTTAGGCAGTGTTCTTTTGTAACTAAAACATGACAAAATCGTAGCAGTGAATTGATGCACTTCAGTATTAACTCGAAGTTGAAGAGTGTCTTTTTGTGCGTGTAATCTGTCTCTAATGTGTTATTTCCATTATAAAGATTATTGTAGTCTTCTTTTAGCAGTGATTTCTATAATTAATATTATGCACTATGCTAGTTTTATCTTAAGCCCTTATCAGAGCTACAACAAATGAATTCAGTGTTATACCAAAGCAGTCAAGCTCAAAAAGAGATTTTAACGTTATATACAAAAAAATTGACGAAGAACAAATGCCTTTATAGACTAAACGAAACCATATAAACTTTATAAGAAAAAACAAAATCGGTGTTCTGTAAAATTTAATGAAATATACATATTTATTTAAGTATATTTTTTCTGGGGTGTTCAAGTTTAAGTTAAAACGGCGTGGGAAATTAAAGTTGTAGAATAGAAATATTTTCTTGTAAAAGAATGAGAAATAACTATGTTTTAATCCATAGAGATTTATTCGATACTCGTTAAACTGTACAATACTCCGTTGATTTAAGCATAGTCGCTTTTATCAGTGTTTTCTAATATTTCTCCACAAGACTACGCCTGAAAATATTTACTTAATTTGCATGTAAAATATTTATTAATTTATGTAAATAATATTTTAATCATTTGTTATGGAATGCATTTTCTATTAGCTCCGTGTGATCAATTAGGTCCATGAACTGGAATAGCGGTAGTATAGAGCGTGGAAGATGATAGGGGAGGGGTCGCTTGGAGACAGGACGGGAGGAAGGGGGCGGGAGGGGTATTGGGAGGGGAAGGGAGATAGATATGTTGGGAGCAGCTGTAGGACTGACTACTCCGATAACGCTCATATTAAACACGGTTGCCCGACCACGGGAGGCGCTGTGGCTGGCTGGCTACTAGACTCTGAAATCCTAATTCGCTTCCCTCGGCTGCAGACGAGATAAGGCACAACCTCTCCTCTTGCCTGAAGGATAGGATTTACGACGTTTTAAGAGGGTCCTAATGGATTGGGGATTATAAAGAGGATTGATAAGGACTGTCCCGTCCCCAATAGATTTTTTTGACGAAGGTCCATTACTGAGTGATTTGCATGCATTTCAGTCGATGGATAATTTATCCTAAATGAGAAATTACCATGGTATTTCACGAAGCAGTAGCGAGATGATTAGAACGAACGCTAAAAAAAGTGTGTATAATTTTTGTGAAGTCAGCTTGTTCCTTAGCCTGGTATCATAGTTGGTAGAGTAGTTGGCTGCTAATTTAGGGGTCCAGGATATGCGTTGGCGCCCATCTCTGAATGTGCGAAGTACCCACACCTGTGGCCTAGTCTGGGGTGAGCTCTACTCTTATCTTAATAGGGTTGATTAGGATTGTTGCGGTCGAAGAACAAATAAAGTTATTATGTAGATTCCAGTGAACTTCCCGGCCACTGGAATGATTTAAGGAGAGGTAGACATTATGATAATGGCAATCTGTTGAAGGGATACTGCGAAAATACTCCACAGCGTAAATTCCATAGTGAATCCTGTGAGGAATTAAGGGTCGATTATTCATTCCAATCAGTCCATTTCAGGTGCGACTTTAGCAAAGAATTTCTACAAGAAAAAATTAACAAACTTGTAGATTGTGAACCATATTTTTTTCATGTCTTATTTTTTACCAAAAAGAATTTTTTATATAGATACATTTATATACCATTTTATGTGAATTATAAATATTTTAGGTAGAATTTGTTAAAGATAGGTACCTCTATAATTTACTAGATAGTCTTTTAAGCATGGGTATTATCTTTGCCTGATTCATAATTGATTGAATGACGCACTTTTGTCGATAATTTTGTAGCTTTGTGGCGTTAATTGAATGGGCATCCTGTGATAGATTTTTAGCTTTAGATCTGATTGAATAACATGGCTTGTAAGCTCATTGCGTGCGTCGGTTTTCACTGTGATAAGATGAAGTTGCAAATTTGTTACAAAGCCGAAGCTTATATATATATGACAGCGCTTAAGCTCTGGCCTATGGCTGATAGCTAATGAAATTTTTTTTCACATTTTGACCTGATTTATACTGCGTATTTGCATCAGCTTGTGGAAGATTTAGTTGATTGAAATGATAAAGCATTTCATGACAGAATGTTTTGGAATTCTGTTTTTCGTTTTCCCTGCTGCGTGCATTTTGGTGTTCAAGAGCATTAGGTCAGTTGTACATACATAAAAGGGGCTTGGGGGACCCTTAAGGGGCCACCCGCATAGCCTAACATTGCAGAACCACAATTTTAACTTTTTTATATCATAAGATGTCATTTTCTTGTATATGTTTATAATCAGATAATCAGTATGTGTTTAAATATAACTTTCCTTAAGTTTGCTAAAGATAGGTAGCTCTATATATTCCTAGATAGTCTTTTAGGCATAATATAATCTTTGCCTAATTCATAATTGATTTGATGTCGCACTTTTTTCGATAGTTCGGCGGCTAAATATGATATTTTTAATTTAATTTTAGGCATTTCTACACTAGATAAAAACATGTACTCACATACCTTCGCCAGTATTTTGCTAGAAATATTTATTCAATTTTTAGGTAAATAATAGAATTTTATTGTTTTTTGATTACGATAAAAGTTAAGGTAGCTCAAGGTATATTTAGCGCCCTCCCTTGATTTTTTATGTAACGGTTGCTGCATTAGGTAAGGACATAGGAGTATATTACGAAAATTGGGTGTTACAATCATATGCTAATTTTTAAGACTTGCTTTTCCTTGACGACTCTAAATTCAACAATTAATATGCACTCGTATCCTTACCTCTAGGTATTTATTTGAGGTAAATATTTTAGTGTGCAATTATCCGTAATGGTAATACATCTCACTTTGTACTTAATATTTTTTACTTGGCGCACAATTTTATCCTACTGTGTGTTCCTTTAATGGTGGACTGGTGCATCACCTGTCAATGCCGAAGATTTGAATTGTACTTTTCCTGCTACTTAGGATATTAACATAGCGAAAAACTCCATCGATGTTATTATCAATACAACCAACCCCGAACATTTTCAGTATGATATTTTAATTTTAGTTTTAGGCATTTCCAAATTAGATTTAAAAAATTGTACTCACATATCTTCGACCTGCGTTTTGATAGCAATTTTTTGAATAAATAATAGCATTGAGCCTGATTGTTCACTGAAGTTTTAATTATGGGTACGGGAAAATTTTCGCGGAATTAAACGGTGTGAACGACCCAGTATTTCGACGATTAAAATTTCGACGATATTTAAACGACCCGATTTCAGCCGAAAAGCATCACGAAGCCTGTGAAGGGTGTTTTTTAACGTTTTTTTTTTCGACGCGGGATTGATGGTCCAACCGAAAAGTTGCTCTGCTTCGGCGTTGGGGGATCCAGGATAAATTTGCGCGTGGGAGTGGAAAAATGTTCTGTACTGCGGGAGTGCGCTCTACAGGGGAAGAGAGGGAGAAAGAGGCTTTCTGGGTTTTTCGTAATCATTCCCGAAAGCGCGACAAGAACAAAAGTTTCGCCATTCTTTTTTTTTGGCTAAAGCGGCAAGCGTTGGGCTCGGAGAAGGGAGGGGAGAGAGAATATGACGTCTAATGATGCCTTTCCTGCCTTTTAACACCATTTGCTTTTCATGTAGTCATTTTCCCCAAGCCGAGCAGCGCTCTCAAGTTGGCGGAAAAGTGATATTTTTTTTATTTAATTCCGGCATTGTTTGCACCGTTTCTTCCTGCAATTTTATCCCACCCACCCCGCCACCCTCACTTGCCTTTTCCCAGGGATGTATATCCTCCCTTACGCGCGCGCGCGCGTAATGCCTCCACAACTGCACAAGCAAAACGCTAAGCGCGCCCGCTACTTCGCATGTGGTAGCTTCAGAAGGGGACAAACCTCCCCCTCCGACAGAGGGGGTTGGTGTATGAAGGGCCTTTTCGATGTGATGGCGGGTGTACAAGGAGGGAGTGCTGGGTGACGGTTTGGTCTGGCAAAGGATAAAAAAATACACGATTCGGGCGTCGTCGGTTTGAGAAGGGATGGGAAGAGTCTCTCCTATACCGAACCACTCCTCCGCTGCAATTATATCGTCCAGCGAAACCCTTTCATCTTCCATTTCCATTCCGCAGCACTTATCCCTTGCGATATCTCGGCGTGTCTCTCTCTCTGCGAATTTGGGGAACCCCTTCGTCCTTCTAACGCGCGACATCTATTCTACCGTCTCGTATTTCTCCTCCCCTTCTGCCTTCTTCAACCGCCTACTTCACTTCCATCGCTTCGGGAATGGGCCTGATTAGAACCAATCAGAGGGGGGATCGGGTTGGCGTAGTGGCTAGAGTGTTGGCTCCCCACCCCGTAGGCTCAGGTTCAAAGCCCGGCGGTGGCAGAGAATTTTCAGAGACTGCCCGAACCCTGCTTGAATGTTTTTGTTCGACGGCATCGTTGGCGCCGGGAATAAGCCCTCGCCAACCATACCGAGGGTCGCGGGTTCGAGTCCCGCCTTGATAGAATGCCCCTTCCAGAACATGGGTGTATGATCGTCTGTTGCTGATTGGTTAATCTTCCGATGTAAAGGCCTCATCGTGCTGTCTTTCGTGGGTAATTTAGATCAATAATAAAAGAATATTTCAAGTACAACACTCCGTTGGATGGGATGTTATACCATTGTATCCATGGCGCCTCTCACCAGGAGCAGGCAGCCTAATGCCAGGTGTCTCTCCACCCTTCCTTCCATACCCTTTCCTCATGGCGCAGTTGACCTCAGTTGTCGGTCGCCTCCTCCAAATACCATGCCACACCAATCAGAGGATTGATTGCGCTGGGTTTTTTCGTGCTGTCGTGAGTAGGGGAACTTAATAAAGACATTTTTCAATCTCTGTCCTCTCAGGCTCAACTTTGTGGAAGTTCATTTTATTGCTAATGGCTTGAGATGAAAAGCTGAAAAAGCTTGTGTCATTCCACGATTTTATTTACCTCTATTAATTTAGTTTCCAGTCATCCCAGGTGACGCCACTGTGTCGAAATTGGACGTACTTTGAAATAAACTGGTGCAATACTGCAAAGTTTACCAATTCATTGAGTTATTACTATCGGAGGCCTTTGGGAGCGCCTCTTTATTGCGTTTTGTCAAGCGAGCTTTCGCGGCCATTACAGGACGCATCATCAGGCGATGAATAAAAATTGGAATGAAATGAAAATAGTTTAATAGAAAATGTATTGTTATATTATTCCTTTAATATATATTCTGTTCCTAATACCGGTTCTCCGACTTCTGTAATCTTCAGCTAGAGCTTATTCTTAGTTATAACATCAATCATTCAGTGAAAAACCCAATGGTTGCTTTGGTTTGGTGAGGGTAGAGCTCACCCTGGAACTGGCCATAGGCGTGTAGATCTAGCACATTCAGGGTAGGGGGCTTGTCTTTCGCTTGGGCCACCTCCAACTACGAGGAGTTTAGATTTGGGGTGTGTCCGAAGGCCTCATCCGGGATTTGCACCTATACCTACACTTCGATTAGTACCCATGCGTTCTATCCACTTGCCGAGCACTTCCCTTCCTGTCACATATGGAAAATAAGATAGATGCTAAAACAATTCTGAAACGTGTCGAGAATGTGACTTTGGACAATTAATTTTTCGACTAGTACAGCAAAATATTTTCTGTTTTGAATCTAAGGACGTCTGCAAATTGAAGTCTGAGTCAACGAATTGTATCTGAACCAGGCTCTGCTGCCTTGGTCTCTTTCTCTATGTTCTTTGCCGCTTCTTCTACTTTTCTTCTATATTTTCCTTGTCCATGTTGTGTTTTCGCATGTATATGTGCCTCGTTCTTTCTACAAGAAGTTTCCTACCGTTACCCGCTCCATTTTGTTTTTCCTGTTTTCGTAACTTGGCCAAGTCGCCATGCTCTGCCTCAGTACATAGTTTCTCTTAGTTCTGCTAAGCTTATGGTGCTATTCGGTGTCTTTACCTATGCAACTCTTCTACCTATCCCTACTTGTGTCTCAGTTTCCCTGTTTGTTTGATATATGGAAGGACTCTCCCACTCCAGATTGCGGATGCTTCATTTACTTCTGAACCCTGGAAGGTGTCTCACTTCTCAACACTCAAAAGAGGCCCATATACTTCTCAACCTGTTAAAACTATCAGTCTTCAGTGGTTTATCGTTTGATAAAATCTTCCATTTTCCCATTCAATATATATTTGTAATATATTGATAGTGTTCATGGTGCGGCCAATCACGAGTGTTTTCATGTAGGATTGTTTCAATCCTAGGATTGGTCTACTGCAGCTCTCCGTATTCCCATATCCCATGCCAAACCATGATTTTATCAGTTGCTCAGTTTATGAACACCAATCATGCTTTCTGTTAAATACTTAATCTCTGTGTCCCTCCCGAGGAAAATCTCTTCAAACTTTTTCCCCTTAATCATGTTTCTCATTTCTGTATCTTCCCAGTTTCCTTATTCATTTCACCACACGAATTATTTGTCTTCTATTTTCTACTCATTAGATGACGTTTTCTTTCTCACTACTTTTATGCAATTGATCTTCGGAATTCATTTCCTTCAAAGAATTTTAAGGTTTACTCGTTCCAAATATTCCATGTAGTCTCAAATGTTCATATATGTAACAAATGAAAAAGTCAACAACTTTGCAGCATGCAATGCTTTAACTCGTTTTCACGTGCGGGAAAAATGCAAACATTGTTAACGGAGAGTACTTCCACTATTTGAAAATATCCTATCTGAAAGTCATGCATGTTATCCAAGGCATTTCATTCTCTGGAAGTCTAATATTTTTGTGCCAATTCTTATTTTTTCGTTTTTGGAATTGTTCGTTGCACTTAGTTCTACTTTTAGGAATAAATTAATATTATTTTCCGTTTTTGCATTATTTTTTCTTCTTTCACCTTGGAATCTTAGTTTATATGTATCTTCATCTTATCCTATCATTCCCTATACTTCAAGGTCAGCTATGATTTTTGTATTTTTAGAATTGCTTCTTGTTACTCAGTTGCATTCTTAGAAATATATGAATGGTATATTATTTTATTTATATCTTTTTTTCTCCTCGACATCTTTGTTCACACATCTCTGCATCTTATTCTATCATTCTCTTGTTCTCTATCCATTCCTTCTGCTTCTTTCTTCTTCCTCATGTGACTGTGATCGTTTATCGCCATGCGTCCTCGCTTGGTGGGCCAATCTCCTTTCACTTCAACTCCACGTTGTCTGTCCAAAGAGCGAATCCCCCATTTCCACGAAGACAACACTCCAGTCGCCAGCGCTGCACCGTTTTTCCTCCGCAAAAGCAAATGCTTCATATCTCTCCACATCTTTCTTACCATTTCTTTCTCCCTCAGAGGGGAATAATAAAGCTTTGGAAGACCGCTGGTTTGAAGGAAAGCGCTCTTCTTGGAGAGAGACTTGTCTTTCATCTTCCTTCTGCCAGCAGTGCAAGTTGCGGAAGCCGAAATGTGCAGAATCTTTTTTGTTGGCCCAAAAGCCTCATCAAAAGAGTAAAACAGACAAATTTTTTTACCGATTCCGTTTCGCCTCTTAATTTCGGGGGCTTTTAATATTTTTGATTGTCACGGATGCTTGTGTCGCTTTAGTGGATTTTCAGGAACGCCTCACGATGGCGAAACATGGACAGAAGTTGAATTTGCGCTTTTCAACCCTCGTCTTCCACTTCATAAATTTACATAAATGTCCCAAGATATGAATGATAGGCTTATCGACGTAAATATTACTTTTTTTCACTACACTCTCGTTTGTATTGTCGATGAGTACCTAATAATCAAAGTTTGGTTGTACTAGTTATCATTGAGATTCCCCTTTTTTCATTTTATGAGTTTACTTGAATCCTGAAACATACCATGGAAGGCCTAACAAATAACAATACTGTTTTTTCGATTGAAACCTAATTCTTGAAGTTTGGTTTTACTACGTATCAGTGAGACTTCTAGTCAAAATTTCATGTCAAAAAAAGTCTGATTTCATATGTCGAAAAATTGGATTATATATTTTACCGCTTAGAGTCGCAAATTTAATTTTTAATATCCATACGAAATTTTGTAAAGCATAATTGTACTTATACAATTCTTGAAGTCTGTCCCCAATCGCAATTTCAGGCGAATCCATTACAACTGTTTTTTTACTCGTGCCACAGGATTAAACTTGAATCACTAAATGCATAAATGGATTAAGAAAAAGTCTATAAAAGAGGGAGGTTGACGCGAAATGTAAACATTTCCATTGGCAAGGACAAAAATGACCCCTTCGTCAGTTGATATTAATGTTATCTCTTTCGCCGTAATGGACTTTCCTTTCTTTTACAACTCATTTCATTTTACTCTCACTCAAACCATTAATGGTATGCTTCGCTACTTATTCTCAGTGACCTAAATGGGTCGACAATTATTTAAAAAGGTGTGCATTACTTTTCTATTTCTTTTTTTGTAATGCGAGCATATTGGATTTTATCACTTGACTGTACCCATTCCATTCCTTTTTTTACTGTTATCTTATCGGCAGCAATAGCTTTTTGAGAATTGTTTCAATTTTACGCGAAGGGTACATTTCGTACTGTTTGCGCCACGATTTTCTGAGGCCATCCGTGGGTCTAAATGGGAGATGAATATTCATAATGAAGGCATAAAAAAATGTTTTTCAGGTGCCCGTTCGATTTTTTCCTCTCCCGCAGAGCATTTAACAATAGAGTTCGCGAGGGAGTGCAAGTCTTTTCTAAAGGAGTTGTGATATTTCGTTCCTCGCTCCCTCCAAACCCATATCTGGCTCTTATCTCTCTGAATTCCCATCCTGCCTCTCACCCCTCCCAACCATTCCTTATCTTCCCCGACCCATCTCCTATCTCCTCTTCCCTCTTGGGCCACATTGCCCGCAATTCTCTTCTCCTCCATCCCCACTATTCATATTGTTCATTCCTTATGCATTCCCACGCTCTCGCTGAGGCGACGTTCTACTGCTGTCTTTTTTCATCTCTCCTCCATCGGTCCTCCATATGCCTCCTCCAGTATCATATATATACTCGAGCCCAAGAAATCTGTGTCCCTACTTCCTCAATATTCTTTCCGCCTCTTACCCTACTCTATCCGGACTGAAACTCTATCCTGTTCCTTTCCACTCCGGAATAAATCCCAATCCATATCCTCGTTCTATCCCTACTATATCCCCGCCATATCCCAGCATTATCCTTACCCTACTTCCTTTTTATCTCTACACTATCTCAGTCTTATTCCAGTTCTGTCATCACTTTCCCTGTTCTGCCCCCACCCTATCCCCCTATCCCCCCATCCTATCCACAGGCTATTTAACCTCCCTATCCTCCTATTTTCCTAATATCCCTACCCTGACTCCACTTCCTGCGATGAACTCACCAATCCACTATGTAGGCATCTTCCATATCCTCAACCTCCTCGGTGGCGCCGGGGTAAAGTCCCCGACTGCTAACCTTGAGGTCGCGGGTTCGAATCCCGCCTGGGTGGCTTGACTACCATCCAGGGCATGGATGTTTGTGAATGTCTAACAGGTTAATTGTAAGAGAGGACAATGCTGTCCTAAATTCGCTTGTATAATAAAGACAAATTATTATTATTATTATTATTATTAACCTAACCAACTACCCACTCTCCCATACCAATGCTGAGGGCCGAGTGAAAGATGTCATTATTATTATTATAAAAAAAATGTTTTAAGTCCGCCATGTTACGGATGATGACTTCAGCACAAAACCATGCGTAGTCCAAAATACAAATGAATATATATGATAAATTTAAAGATATTCGTGTTGGTAGCTAAAGCACAAAGATAAATATATAATCCAGAACTCAAAATATTAAAAAAAATCCAAAAATATAAAAAACACACAGAAGTTCCAAAAATACACAAAGGCCCTCACCATTCAATTATTGTCATTATTTTTTGCCTCGTCATTAAATTCCGCCTATTAATTGGAGAGGGCTTCACACTTTTTTCTGGTTAACCATTTCAATCATCTAACCTCCGATGTAGGAAGTATTGAGGCGAAGAAAGTATTCCTGCTATCGATTAATTTACTTTACTAGATTATTATTTTTTTAAGTACTCTTGTTTTTCTGATATATTCGGTAAAGAACGATTGAGAGTTACAATTGAATTTAGATAATTTATGGGATTCATTTTTATAGATTATTCTAAAATGCATGACTACATTTTGTCACGAGTGGTTTTGGACATTCTTACTTAAAATACTTTTAGTTTCTTTTCCTTAACTTCATCCAAGCATTCCTTCAATCTTTTATCCACACTACCTAGAACTTAATCTCACCCCATCCCTATCTGATTACAATACTATCCGAACCATCTCAAAATTCTAAGATCCTGTTATCTCAACCCTATCCTCACACTATCCGCATTTTATCTTATTTTTACCCTCTCCCATGTCAAACCTGGTCTTGTATTTCATCCCCCACAACATCACCAGTATATCCCTATCTTATCCCAAACCTATCCCCATACTATTCTCATCCTATCCCGTTTTTGACCTACCCCTTTCCCCATTTCATCCCCAACCTGATCTAATATAGCCTCATCTACCATATCACTATGAAATCCCTATTTTATCCAAACTCTTCCCTTTCCCCACTCTTTCCTCACCCTATCTTATTTTTCCCTACCCTTCACGCAAACCTGATCTTTTATCTCCTCCTCCACCATATCACCATTGTATCCCTATCTTATTCAAATCTTCGAAAGATAACTCTGCTTGTGCATGTGCAGTGGTCTCCCCTATCCACGGGAACATCAGAGCAAAGCTTCACCCGATGTGCAGTGTGTACACGGCGGAGCTTTATGCCATAAGGACAGCTCTAGAAGCCCTAGATGACCACGGCGGCTCCTTTGTGATATGCACTGACTCCAGGAGCTCGCTACAAGCCATCTCTGGCTTCTCACCCGTGCACCCGATCGTGCAAGAAATACACTCTCTCCTGTTGACCCTTTCGAGAAAGGGTTTGAATATCCATTTTCTGTGGGTACCGGGACATGAGGGGATAGCCGGGAATGAGATAGCAGACGCTATGGCCAAGGAAGCTCTGAATAACGAAGTTCTAGTCTCAACGCTGGTTCCCCACGAGGACTTACGAGCATCTCTAAGAAACGTGGTATTTGGAAAATGGAGGGAGTCATGGAGGATTCTAAATAATAACAAGCTCCGTGGCATCAAGGACACGGTAGCAGCGTGGCCCTCCTCAGCTCGTAGTAATCGGAGAGAGGAAGTAGTACTTACACGATTGAGGATAGGGCACAGCCCCCTGACCCATGCGTATCTCTTTACTGAAGAGAAGGAACCTCCCCAATGTGGGGATTGTAAATGTCCATTAAGTATTAGACACATCATGCTAGATTGTGTTAAGTACCGCGAAGCGCGAAGGCGAAATAATCTAGGGGGAGACCTAAAAACCCTTTTAGGAGACCACCCTACCAACTTAATCTGTACATTTCGGTTTCTCAGAGAAATAAACATTTTTAATAAAGTCTAATTATGTACACTTTCAACGAAGACATCAGATGCATTAGATTACTTTATACATAACAATTGTAATTAAATAGCACAGTAGTGGTGCAAAATGACCTTGCCGTCGACGCACCCTAAATCCAAACACTACTACTTATTCAAATCCTATCGTTACACTAGCCTCATCCCATCTCATTTTTACCCTATTTATATTCCCATGCCAAACCTGATTTTGTATCACCATTATATCCCTGTCTTATCGTAACGCTATACCCACAATATCCTCATCCTATCTCATATTTATCCTCTACCCATCCCAATCGCATTCCAAATCTGAATGTACCCCCTTTTTCATCAATATATATAATATAAATAATGTAAAGGAACTTCTTCTTGCCCTAGGGTGGGCACACAAAAAAACTTAGAAATTGACAGAAAAACGAAAAATAAAAGTGAGGAACTTACGGGGAAAGGTTGTTTTTACAAATTTTCGATGGGACGCAGCCCATCTTTCTCAAGTGAGAAGAGGAGGGAAAGTGAGGAAAGGGCATAAGGAAGGGTGCACTCTATCCCTATCTTGTATCGCTTCTACCATATCACTATTATATCCCTATATTTTCCCAATCCTATACCCACATTATCTTCATATTATCCCATTTTTATCCTATCCCTATTAATTTCTGCCCCAATCTCGCATTATCCTCATCCTATCCAATTTTTACCCTGTCCTCATGACAAGCCTCTTCTAATATCACCTCCTCCATATCACCATTATTTATCTCTCTATCTTATCCTCACCCTATCCCATTTTTACCCTATCGCATCCCAAACCCGATTCTATATCCCCTCCTCATCCTCCTTTTCCCCCTTCCGTTTCCAGTCTCCCATCTCTCTTCCCCTCCTCCTCCCTTCATAGCCTTGCTCCGTTGGTTTCGCTGCGTCACTCACTTTCTTCTTATTCCCATCTCTCCTCCCACTTATTTCTTGCCCTCCCTCGGCCAACTCCCTCCGTTCCCAAACCGAGTGATCTCCAGCCCCGCCCACCCCCCAACAACTTGTTTCTGGAGAATGGAAGGCCTCCCTTATCCCTTCGTTTTGCACCCCCACCACTGTTCGTTCGTTCTCCCGTGCCCTTCCGAGGGTGCTCTCGTGTGTGTGCTTGACGTGGACGCTCCGAGATGTTCCGACGAATTTGAAGACGGTGTAAATCTTGCGAGTGAGAGGCGCACAGGAGTGATTATGAAGGGTGCGGAGAGAGAGGGAGAGATAACTTTTATTAATTAAGCGTGGATGAATGGTTTTTAGTTAATTATATTTAGATATCGTTTATTTCGGTCGCTGATTACCTGAATAAAGTATCAATTAATAGTTTAACTTATAACTTTTCCGGAAGGCATTATTTATAATACTGCATGTATGTGACGCTCAGAGAGAACTTTTATTAATTAAGCGTGGATGAATGTTTTCCACTTATATTTCGTTTATTTTGGCCGCTTATTTACAGTATAAAGTAGCAACTAATATGTAAATGTATAACCTATCTGGAATCATTTCTACACAAACAGTAAATTTTTGACGATGCACAGTAAATTAAACAAAATGTTTGAAATATGATTTTGGCATCAGTGAAAAAAATACTTAGTAATAATCCCATGAGTTCTCTTGAATTCGAAATTGGAGACAGACTACAACAATTCTATGTAAAATTATCTGTAACAAAAATTGGTATGAATCTCAAAATTATATTTCTGGCGCAAAGCGGTCTAATAAATAATAAAAATTTTCGAAATGCGAAATTACACTAAAATTTTGGTATAATTTCAGCAAAAAGGAGCAAATAGCAATGAATGAATATCTTTGTACATGTATCATTAATATCTGGTTAAACCAAGCTTCGAATAATAGTAGGCATATATATCGACACTAGAATCAAGATAGTAGGAAATAACTAAAATATTTCCTTCGATAAGCCATTCTTTCATATGTTGGAGCATTTAAATAAATATAATAAATGGAAAAAGAGGGACAAAGCACGAACATTTAACTTCTATCCATGTGTCACCATCGTGAGGTGTTCCTGAAAATTCAATGAAGCGACAGAAGCACATAACAAGTAAATATGTCATAACATATTTTTGCACGATCTTCGTCGGAATTTTCATAATTCAAAGTTTATGGTTTATTTTCTTATGGTATCTGCTTTTTAGTAAGGTGTAGTTTCGCCTTGCCATGCTATCGATTATTGGTCTATATTTTTAGTGCGTATGACTTTTTATTTCGAACAAGCTATTAATAAAGTCTACCGTGTAAAGGCGCCGTACGTACAACCATTGCTTCTATGAATATTTGTACATTCATTTATTCCCGCTATGTCGAAAATGTATACATGAGCATTTGGCGAAGGTAAAATTGCTGGAAACACATTCATTAATGTATCCGAAAGGAAAGACTCGATAGATACTTGTTATATTTCAACTCTTGGATGTTGATTCTGGTGTCTTATGCATGAACATTTTTTTCTTTGTTACGCATTGATGCGATAGGTTCTTGAATAAATCTACAATTTTGGAATAATAGTCATTTTGACAGCAGTCTATTAACTGTTATGCATTTAAGTATAAGTGCTGAGTTTCAGAATATATATATCAATTTAATTTACTCGTGCGTAGCGTGGATCTAAGCCTACGCATTCTTGCTTTCAACGCTCTCTTTTGGTCAGCATCTCGATTTCCTACATTTTCACGTCTTTCCGTATCCAAAGGAGAGGTCAATCCCCTGGTTTCTACTGGCTCAGGATTCTTTGAGTGCACCGAGACCCTCTCTTGGTAAGGGACGTTTTTGACGAAGTTAATCCAGATTATCATACTATGGAAGTCTGAAAGTTCCAGGCTCAGCGGAATTCTCGAGAAAACCTTGGGCACTCTATATATTCTCAGTCACGTATATCCCGGACTCTTTGTAGGATTCTTTCCTGCCGGAGGGGAAAAAATGCTCATCATACCTGTTGACAGTGATGAGTCTTCCCTTTTCTAAGCCTGGCTCTTTTTAAACCATCGCAATACTCTTCTCTCCTTAAGGAGAGAGAGACCACGTTGATATCATTGTTATGAAAATTTAAAGTGATATATTTTAATTTAAAGTATATTTAAACTCTTCTCATAGTGCTTTATTGACTAATGGCCAAAAAAAATTAATCAAGGTATTAGTTTATGATATACCTTAAGGTATTATAAGGTATATTTTAAAGCTTTTTTTTCCTGCTATATTTTTTGGGAAATTACATATGGAAATATGGATATTTATACAGGATCTAATTACGGTACGCGGGAAAAAATAGTAAGAGTGTAGGTTAGTGCAATAACGCAAATGTCATATCCATACCTCCACTGACAAACGTTCAACAATCGCCCACCGGATCAAATCCGCTCATCTAGGAGCCCTAGTAGTACTAGACAAGCAGATTTGATTCGGTGGGAGATTATTGAACGTTTGTGCAGTGGAGGTATCGATATCTTTAAGAGCGATACGGGGAAATCATACTTTTCCAGGTCCGGCAGAAACGATGAATTGAGAGAGGTATTTTTCTGAACGGATAGATATGGGAATTCATTTTTCCCCCGGACAATAAAGGACATTAATAAATTCTAGGCGTAATTTCGTTAGAGCATTTTTGTATAGAAACGCCTGGCGTTCTAACATCCCCCGCCACTCGCCTATTGAGGGGGCTTGCAGGGTAGTATGTAGATGTATAAGAACGTACATGCGAAAGGGCCGAGGACGTAGATTTTACTTAGCGCGAATAGCTCGGAAATTATCTGACGGACGTCTCTTTAGGTATTTCTCTAGCTCTACCAGCATTAGCAATAAAATACGAAAGCAAATTTGCTAGGCCTTTTTCTGTGTTAAAGGGAAATAGGAAAATAGATGATAGGTAAGATAGAGAAAATGAACGGATAGCTTTGGGACCGGTACTCCTTAGTGATGGACAGGGGCCTCATCTGCATCCTGAGAACAAACAGTCCCTCTGAGAATTACCCCTAGAGTCAGGGAACATGTGGCGGAAGAGGACATCCCTATCCTTGTCATAACGGCGACAGTGGGCTTTCGGGAAGCATGAGTGAGGGTGAGCTGGTGTTAGCTTCGTCAGAGAGTATGTTTTGATCGATATGGTATAACCGTTAGAAATATCGCTTCATCGCGTTGGATTACCCTTCTTCTCAATAATTCATAAAAATAATATATCAGGTAAATACATTTTTGATTATTATATCTCTTAGACTTTAGGTTTTCCACGTCACAGAAATATTGAAGTAAAATGGCTGAAAACCTATATTTATATATTCCGGGTTCTTTTATAAATATTTCAGGATAACATGTGTATCTCAATATTGAAGCATTTCCCTTGGCATTTCTAAAAAAAACACCTCTTTTCGGGTTTCATCACCCATGAGAAAGGTACAAATGTCTTTTGCAAGTCACCAAGGGCATTTTTTTCTTCTAATTAAGTAATTTTAAAAATTTTTTAATATGACATTATTAGAATAAAAAATTAATTTGGTATTAGTCTGTTTAATTCCTTTATAGCACTTTGGTCGTAAGGCATTTCCCTGTTCCTAAAATAATTTCATTTCGTAGTCATTATAGCGATTTAAACAAAACTAGCGATCTGCGATGGCGTTTTTTTGCTTTGAACGTTGTTGCTGGATGATAAAAATTCGGGTTCAATCACTCATAAAGTGAGCTAATACATATAAATTATTTCCTACGCAAAACATCCTTCTAGTAGGTTGTAACAGGAAATATCCCAGATTTCTCCAGTTGTTGTATATTTCATGCAGATTTTTCTATAGAAACTGTTTGACGTATATTAGATAATAATGAGTATAATGGAAAACTATAAAATGAAAATATTCAGTTAAAACTGAGCTTTGGAAAAAGTATTTAGTGTCATGGCATAAAGCATATGTAATTGTAATTTATGAAAAATGCCTCGTTGGTGTTGATTGAATCAGAGAGGTTACTTTGATCGATATCATACAATCGTTAGAAATTCCGCTTCATTGCCTAGGAATACCTTTCTTTTAACCTTTTTTTTAGCCTAAGGCATAAAAATAATAAATCAGGTAAAAGGTTTTTTGTATTAGTAAATATCTAAGCCACATTTCAAATGGACTGAATTTTATCTTTTAATTTAGCTGCGGGTTGATTAATATTTCGGTTGAATCACTGATGAAATGAGGTAATATATTAATGCTTTCCTACTCAAAACATCCTTCAAGCAGGAAATAATATTAAATACCCTAGATCGCTCAAGTTTCTATATGTTTAATGTCTATTTTCTCAAATACTATGGCTAAAACATAATAGAATTCAATGAATGTAATCGTAAACTATATAATTACAAATTTTGAGGTAAAATAGAACTTAGGAAAAATCTTTAGCGCATTGGTATCAAACATTTGTGCATTAGTAACTTTTTTAAAATTTACTGCGGCGGAAATTCGTCGTATGATATGGTTTTAGTCGTACCCTAAAAGGCAGAGTTGATGACGATAAAGGAGGTAGAGGAATGATACCGAAAGGGGCAATGGTTTGGGAGATCCCTTTTCAAGGGTGAAGTCTCTCTTGTCTCAACCATCAATTCCAGCATTTGTTTTCACTGTATTAATTTATTTTCCGAGAGATTGCGCTAGCTGTGTCGCCATGTCCAGTCGGCTGGAAGCAACGCGGGTGTGGTCTGAGGAGAAAGAAAGGAGCATCCAAGCCAGAATCTCTCGAGAACACACGTTCGTTCGCCTATCTGGACCAGTCAGAATTTCCTTTTACCCCCGGACGCAGTCCCCACTCCGTTTCGCTAGCTTTCCTCCTTGAACTCCTCCTTATTTTCGTGTGCGTCGTCTTTTCGGGTCAGCAGCGAAAGAATTCTCGTATTTCTTCTTTCCCTTCATCTTTCCGATTCTTCGTCTGTTTTCCATCCGTTCCCTGCCATGCACCACCGGTTCGGCCGATGTGCTCGATGTTGTCATCGATTCTTATTCAATTCAGGCGTTTATCCCGTTGGATGGATATCTGAAATAATGACATTTTCCGTTGTTAGCGGTCGCCAAGAAATGTGGTTTTGTACTGTTTCACTCACCCTCGGTGGGAGCGGAGATATATGTCTCGCCTGCCATTCAGGAGGTCGCGGGTTCGAGTCCCGCTAGGAGAGGTTGCTCCTATCCAGGGTGTGGATGTTTGTGACCGTGTGTTGGTAGTTGTTGTTGAAATTCTCTCTATGTATGTGCAATATTTTTCTGATTTTGTGGGCAATTGAGATAAAAAAGAATGAGAGAAATAATGAACGGATATTATAGATTTGATAAAACTTCGATAATACCGTCTTTTCTCTCTCGAAAAATATCGATATTATCATATTTTTTCTTTTGAAAAATATTAATAATATCGAGATACATAATAAAATATTGAAATCATTGCCCATTTTTGCTGGAAAAATATCCATATTATCCAATTTTTTCTCATGAAAACATTTATAATATCGATTCGTATTAATATATCGATATCATCGTCGATTGTATCTCGAAAACTATCGATATTATCTATTTTTATCAAAATATCGATACAAATATGCATCGATAGTATTTCTACCCTCAGCCTCTCTTAAAGCCGTCCCCATTCCACCTTCCCACCGCCTTACCCCTTCCCCCAGCTCGTGTCATCCTATAGTAGGGGTTGGGGAGGAGGAATGGGGAGAAATCCACAATAATCCAATTTGATCCGCTCCCATGTTATTCCTTTGTTCTCCCGCCGTAGCGGCCTTTCTTTTTTGGCGCTCTCTCTCTCTCGGAATTACTCCTGCGCTGCTAATTCGACTGGTTAAGAGGAAAGCGGCTGGGAAACTTAAGATTGTGGACTGAGAGGCGGTTTTATGGATAAAGCGTAAGACAAGGAACGGAAGTGTGTAGGGGAGAAAACGACAAGATTATTCCGACTATATAGGAGGGGAAAAAGAAACGTAAGCCTTTGCCGCTTCCTTGTGGCATTCTTATTTATGTTGCCGCCGTTAAGTATTTCGTTAATTATATTACGCTTCTTATTAAGGGGAGAGAAAAATCTCAGTTCCCACGTGCCCCATAAGGGGTTGGGTTAAAGTCTATGAGTGGCGTTTGCAGGCAAGTAATCCGGGATATCCTGAAAGAGTTCCAAAAAAATCTTCATTTTTCAAGCCACCATGCGTTGCCATGCGTGGGTAACTCAAGCTAAATAACAACTGTTGCCTCCACCGCGTCTATAGGATTGCATTGGACCTAATGTCTACGGAATGCGTTTCATAAATCCTTCGTAGTAATTAGATTCTTCGTTCTCCATAGCTCCCCGTGAAGTTATTGAAAATCTGCATGCAGTGAACCAAATTCTTTCATTTAATCTCTAAATTATCACCAGTTTAATTCGTTTTATAGTAACTACGTTTCCCCGGACGACTTGTCCAGATAATAGGAGTGAAAAGTTGGTGATGTACCACGAACTAGACCGGTGGAAATCCACAGAAAATTTCTCGTAAATAAGTTGCCGGGAAAGAATTACATACTATTTTACTATTGTTTCGCCTTGCTTATCTTAAGATTACTAGGATTTCATTTTTTCCCGGTTAACTACAGTGATAATATTTCTTTGACTTCCCAACGGTTCCGGATTTCCATCTCGTCGGACATCTCAATCGAAAAGGTTTCCATCGAAACGAAATTTTTCAAAAACAGAAAAGTGATTCTAATAATTTTAATACGAGTGCCTTTCAGTCATTATCTTCAAATGAAAAGCTGTTTAACTTCAACAAATGTTAATATAAGTATACTGGGTCTAGCCACGGTGACAACCTTAAGGAGTAACTCGAAATACACCCATTGTGCGAAAAATTCACGGAGAAAAAAATTATCCGTCTTGACCGGAATACGAACCTGGATCCCCTTATTTTCGGTCGAGTGCTTTAGCCATTCAAGCTACCCAGACGTTATTCTCCTCTGTGGACTGTATCGAACAAGGTGGTATAGTCCACAAATTTCCAGAGAGGAGAATTATGCCTAGATTGCTTAACTGGCTAAAGCACTAGACCAGAAAAGTTGGATTCTGGTTCGAATCGCATCTCAAGGCGATTGATTTTTTCTCCGTGAATTTTTTTGATAAATTTCAGTAACTGTATTTAGCCGATAATGAAGATATTACACGGTAAAGAGAACGGAGGTGAAAAATATGAGCCTCTTTTAAAATCATATTCTTACCCTCTACTCATTATAACATCTTATCGTATACTTATTTTTTACACGCCATTTTATCATATTTAAATGACAAAATATGAAATGTTTAGTTGATTGTTGACAAGTTGCTATTGATTTTATTTTCGTTTATTTTGCCGGTTCCGGTCAAAATATTTCGACGGAATATTTTTAATTTTTCTTACACATAGGGAAAAATGATCCCTATGGTCCTATTACCTCACGACGAAGCATGGTTTCATATTTCAAAGATCGGTAATTGAAATACAGTTTAGAGATTAAAACCAGATAATTAACATAAGTAAACGAAAATATGCATTTACCCTCAAGTTCACAGCAAGGTAAGGAAGGAACCTGGCATCGGCTGCAAAAATATGGCACTCACCTGAAACGGAAGAGAAAAAATATTAAGAAAATGGACAATTATGGGGTAAGGAAATGACTGAATGTAATTACTGGAAAATGTTCAGGTACGAAAGCAATATACCAGTATTTAGCCAATAGGGCATTTATATTTTAATTCATGATTACAATTTGTCATGCATGGGCAGGCATTGGCGTATAAACCAACAAAAAACTATATTATTTAAAGCCTAATGTAGAACGAAAAAGTATAGTTGATGAGATAAAAGTATTTTCAACCTCTTCAGTGGTGGTCAAGATTGATTGCTGTGAGTTCGCTGCACTAATGTTGGTTTTCACCTCGTTTCTTTTACTGTGGACTTAGTTCTTAAATGAAGGAGCTACCAACCATGATATTATATTTCGCCAAAATATAAAATAATTTTAATTTAACATTAAATTTGGTCGAAATAAAGAACAAAAGCTTACTATTCACCAATCAGTGATGCCCTGTTATCTCTTCGGACGCTAAAAATATTTCGTAGCATGTTAAATTTTCGTATTTATTTTTAACCTTTTTCGTGGCATTAGCTGTGGGTGTTTTTTTTTTAAATAAAGAAGCTATCGCGCATAATATCAGGTACTTTTTCCTCAAGATCTGAGTATAATATTTTGATGCTTTCGTTAAAATTTGCATTCACTTCCTACCCACAGATTAGCGATACCTTATTTTTTTAATACTGTCACAAAAATGTAGTTTCTTAATTATTCATCATTTTCTTCTTTGGCTGTAATCTTGGGTGAAGTATTACAAAATGAAGAAGATACCACCAACAATTCAACCTATTATTAGGATCAAACAAGTTATTTACTCAAAACAGTATACTTTCTTCGTTTACCATTGTAACATTTAGGTACTATTTTTAGTCTCGTTCATGATTTTAACCGTGGGAGTTATTCTTTAAATGCCAGAGCTGCCATCCATCATATTTCACCGTTGGATGAGATTATACGCGTGCCACGGTTTCCCTTCGGCATGCAAAGTGCCCTCTTGATCGCTTCCAACGAATTCCACTTCCTAAACACGTCGAACAATTTCGTCTTTGATGAGCGGAATCATATGCTTCGAGGGGAATATATTTACACAGCTTTGACGGCTTAATACGCGAGTTCTCCCCTTCATGGCCCCTGCCAGCCACCCCACTCGCCTCCTGGAGTCAATTTAGGGGAGGCTGAACCTCCCCTCTACCCACCCATTCAATATCATCCCCCTTCCCCTGCAAATTCCACAACGCAACCCTTCACTCATCTCAAGCCGCCATTTCTGTGGGAGAGTTATCACTTGCAATGGCGCCGGGGGACGCATGACGCCAAATCTCAAATTCGATGCACGAGCGGTCAGGGGAATTTCAATCAACTCAATTTTCCGTGATGGTGTCGTTAATTGTGCACTTTTTTCGGGCGTGTAAAGAATAAGGGTTTTAATGTCTTTCCGAAATCTTAATTCATTAAAAGAACAAAGTGTATGTAAAGGAATGATAAGTTACGCCTAAAAATATCTTGCCTGTTCAATCATTTTCTCCTAAGTTTTAAAGAAAAAAAATGCGAAATAATCCGCAATTTTTTCGTGAGATGGTGACATCATTCGAGTTTCAGTGTAAGGAGAACCTTATACTAAGGGAAGGAATTGTTTCGTAGAATATAAACGAATTAGCGATGCTGATGCGTGATGTCGAGGAGTTAACAGATGCGATATGCGAGGCTAGAGTTTGTGACGTATGACGTTTTTTGTGACGTATAAACTAATCTGGTAAAGGGTTAAGGCTGTCGATTTTTCACCGCAAATAGCCTGAGAATTACACAATGGATAGAAAAATGGAGATGCACAAGGCTATTTTTTTAAGTTTTATCACAGTCCTCAGCTAAAAAAAGGGCCATTTCATCCCTTTCCTAAGAATGTCCCCTGAAAATTCGAACGCACTCCGTCTTCTTCCTCTCCAAACTGTCATTTCTCTGGGGGCGTAATCACTTGCGATGGCGCCGGGTGACACACATATGCTATATATCTCATTCGGTATAAGATGTACACATTATAAATGCATCATTTATCCTATGAAAAATAGTGTCATCACGCTGGCAAATTTATGTGTTGTACTTCAGTATTTTCTTTTTGTCACATAAAAGTATATCTGTTGGATTATCTGCCAATTTACAGGTGCTGTTATGCCCTTTAAAATACTACTGTTGCTTTTTTTACGATTTTTTTGAATTCTAAAGCTCTATCCCGCACTTCCCATTATTCTCACACATCATTCCACTACCCGCATCCTCAGGAAAACCACTTGCGGGCAGCGAGACATGCAGCGACAAAAAGGACCTCGCCAAAATGCCTCTGCTGGTACCATTCCCTGTGCACTGTGCGTATAGAGACCCCGCTTTCCTCTCCCGAACCCTTCCTCGCAGAAACCCCCGCCTTCCCTCTCCTCAACCCCGGGGTTCGCCTTCCTTGGCGGGCGACGGTGGAGTTACAAGGGTGAAAGGGCAGGAGTGGAGGTTGGGAGGAGGTGAAGGGACTTGTTTGGCCCTGTCTGCGTGAGAGAAGGTGGACGCGTGGAGGTAAAGTCCCGAGCAGAAGACGAGAACGGTGGTGAAGCCTGGATCATACGATCCTTGGCTATGCATCAAGCAAAAGGATGCCGTCTGGCTGGCTGACTACGATAGGAATAGCATTTGTTCCCATTTAGTTTATATCGATTATTAAAATATTTTCGTTGGAAATAAGTTTTCCATTGAACTCCACACAGTTTATTTATTATTATTATTTACGTATTCTACCATTTAAGGTAGGCTTCCATTGAGTGCTTTAGAAGCATTTTGGCAGCCTCCCCTTCTTTCATGTAATTTTCCCTCTTCAATAAACAGTAAGGCCTACTCCATATCATTCTACCTAAAAATCCTATTCTTTCCCTTCCCCTACCTCGTTTCCCTAACGTTCTATCCTCTAACACCATTTTTCAACATCCCCTCCCCGCTAAGTCCTAAGTAAAAATGCTATTCTTTCCCTTCTTCTTCCTTGTTTACCCAACATCTGCCCTCTATCACAGTTTTCAATATCCCATTCCAGCTACTTACTCCCTCCATCCATGTCTTATGTTTCCTCCGTATCTCATCTAGAAGATGTCTCTCCTCAACCACCATGTCTAGCACTTAGTCGTTCCTCTTCCTATTCGTCCTCTTCACCTTTTTCATTATTTACCGCACCCACAAATTGAAAGCCTGCAGCCTTCTCTCGCCTTCTTTGCTAAGTGTCCGCACCGTTAAGAGCTACACTCAGATCCAAACATTAAAATCCAAAATTCCACATTATTCTGATGAATTTGTCTCTCTCCGTTTACCTTAATTTTTTCCTGCCTCGTTGTAAAAAAGCATATGCAGCTACCGTGGTATGCGCATTTCATGAGTTGTTGTTCATTAGATTCTCCCGTTGTAAAAGGTCAGTTCCTGTTTTCTGGTATTTGAGGATGAATAAATTGCTATAAGAAATGGAGTTGTTAGCTAATCCAGCACGTATCAATAGATTTGATTGAAATCTGGGAATTTTTACTTC
Organism: Ischnura elegans; assembly: GCF_921293095.1. Lineage (NCBI taxonomy): Eukaryota > Metazoa > Arthropoda > Insecta > Odonata > Coenagrionidae > Ischnura > Ischnura elegans. Next base: position 12,050,666 of record NC_060257.1, read on the forward strand.
TTTGAGAGTGTAAAATTTATTCAGTATAAAGTTTCCTTTAGAAAGAAACAACACGTAAATGTAAGCCACCGTTGTAATCAGCCTTATATTCCTACCAGATCTAACACGTGGTCTAAGTTTTTGCCATTTCTGGTACATGATGCTTCTGTTTTATAAACGTATTCCTTCCGAGGATTTGTCGACAGGTCCCACTGTAAGCAAGGTTGAGCACTAGCATCCAACCTATGATGAGAGCCAGAATTATCTAGGATGCTAGAAATGATTCGGGATTTCTAGGATGGTAGGTTCTGAATAATACGATCATAAAATCCTTTACTTTTTAGTATACTCGTTAGTATCTATAAATTAGTTCGTGGCCAAATAGCGCATGATTTATACTGATGAGAAGGCATCAATCCCTTTATGCCATTTTTGTCTTAGAATTACTCGTTTAAAACCAAGATTTGGTTAAAGTTTTCAGAGGAAAATGAATAAAATATGCGTGCATCTGAACTAATAATCCACTACCCATACCAGCGACCTTGAAAGAAAACATTTATATCTGCTTTCTTGATGGTTAGGGCACATAAGTGTATTTATAAGAGCACCTGCAAAATATATTTTCTTGATTTACACTATCTCTCACATTGTATCTGCTTCCAAATATTTTGGTGTGTATGATTTTGATGTTTTATGATGGACCTTGTTTTTCACCTAATGTTGTCAATTTTTCCTGTCTATAAAACCTTGAAATGGATAAATAAAAAATCATAAATGTAAAAAATATAAAATAATCGAAGGCCCAGATGATGATTAATAAACAGTGAAATAAAGAAATTTTTTAAAAAAATCGTAAAAATAACAGAATATTCAGTTGAGAAAATAATGAGGGAAGTTTTTGAAATTTTAGGTACAGTTAGGTATTGATTGATATGGATCTGTTGTGCATTTGGAAATTTCAATAGATCACGTAAAGTTTCGATCAATTAATAAGCCTGGAGAGAATAATGACCTAGTATGAATGATGCGTCCCCTTAAGGCATTCCGCGCTCACCATATTTAGAGACAAATCCTCTGTGACTGAAATTTTGGCAAAAATTTAATATTTTAAAAATTCTATTTTAACAAAGCGATCTCATTAGATTTAATGCTGGGACCATGTTTTCGTTCTTTTTTTTAAATAATCTCTCTTTGTCCATAAATTTAAAAATTATATTGTATTAAGTATTCCAGTCAAATATGTGATATTTGCCAGCAATACACGTATTTATTTCCGCTACTTTTTCGCTCTTCATTAGGATTTTGAAGATACCCAATCAAACCTAGTGATTTTGTGAAAAAAGTGTAAGCAACGTCATGATACATTCTAAATTAATCTGTTAGCCTGAAAATGGTACTAATTTATACTATTTCACAAGTTTTATGACATTAAAGTAAATGTTACGCGCGTTGCCGATATTTTTTACGACGGTGTTCATCTTACTTTTTGAATGATACGCTTACATCCTCAGTCACTCACTAGCGGCTACCATGACGTAGATGTTACGTCACGAGTACCAAACGTGTTAAGGGAGGATTGGTAAGAAGAACGTGGGGGGTTTTGGAAGGGTGGAGATGTGGCGGGGTTGTGTGTGTGCGTGTGGGGGTTGGCTGCGTGTGGGGTGGGTGAAAGGGAGTTTGGTGTAATGGGGAGAGAGCGCGCTAAACTGCAGCCTCCTCCCGGAGAGTTGTCGGGATCAATATTCGTCTGGACACGGGAGACAGCTTAAATTCGCTCGCGCGCCCAACTCATACCCCCCCCCCCCCCATAGCCTCCCCTGATTCACCACTTCACTCCTTCACTAATCAATCTCCTTCATTTCTCACATTCATCCTTAAATGCAGTGCAATACATGACATGCATTGCATAAAATGTGCAAGTGGGTCTAGATCCAAAATCGAAATTAACAAGAATGGGCCAGAATCAACATAGGTAGTAGTATTCAGCGAAACGTGGTCATAATGCCTAATCTTTATTGAATGAAAATGAAGCTCGTTAGTAATTTTCGATGCACATTTTATTAATATTTTCAGAAATGTATTGATACCGACCTCCATAGGATGAGAATGAAACACAGAAAGTGAATTAACACACAATTTAATGTTTACCAACCGTCAATTATTTTAAGGTATGATTCCGCAATGAGTGACGAAACCAGGTTGGTCAATATTGCAATTGTGTGTTTATTTACTTCTCATCTCATTGAGGTCAGGATCAAGTTTTGAATTGAATTAAAGTGAAATGAAGTAATAGTAATAGCCTCGATTTGCCACACATGATTATTATTATCTGATGACAAAGATCCTCTTTGAAACTTAGGTTGCAGTGATTTAATACATTAGAGATGCTTGAAAATACAAATATATTATTAGTATTATTATTAATAAATATTATTATCGCCAATATTAGTTGTACCCTCTTGATGACTCATGAGGCTACTTCAGTCAATAGACCAGGTTAAGTTAAGCTATGTTTTGTCATATTATTATAAGGAAAGGAACCATCCGACAATACGGAAGGTAGTATGCTTTCCAAGTTTAGTATTTTTAATTGTTGTGGCACTTGGTGATGGTGTGATAATTGTTATAGCTATTACTACTGGGCATAAATCTACGGACTGCATTTTCCACAAGGCTCTACGGCAAGTTCTGCATATTTATCATTATCTCATGCTGATTAGAAAATGAAACGCTGAAACGCCAGGGAAAATGCTATTCAATGTATCGTAATTATTTTTTTACGAGAATAATCACTGAGTGACTGAGTGAGTTGTCATTAGAATTTTTTACTGCCTATTGATTCCTCGCATATATCTTCAATCGAAGCCATATCTATCGGTGACGCACGGTCTTTGAGAGGGACCAAATCAAACATCGAATTGAATTACCTCAGATCAAGCCGCAGGCGTTTGAATTTGCACACTCCCATAGGAGGGGGTACGGGAGAAGGTCCTTCCTCTGAACCACCTCTCTCTTGGATTCTAGACTGATTATATGTGAACGAGGGGAACAGTTGCCAAATTCTTCTAATAAAAATGAGGTATCGAAGGAATTAGAGTCTCTATCCTCCTTTAAGCACTATTATATACGACATAAAGAAAGGGCGCTAAGCTTCCAGTTGACCAGAATAAAAAAAATTGAATTGTTAAATAAGTGCCTTGAAAATTATAGCGTATGGGGGTCAAGAAAGAAGTATTATAAAAGATCAATATGTGATGCAGGGATCTGCTTAGAGGAATCGTAGAATATTACGAAATGTACCCTGATAAGAGAGTACTCGTTGGAAACTCACGGAAGACGGACTTATTTGACGAGTACAGGAGGAAATAAAACAAGGATTAAGTAAGTTATTTTTGAGTCTACGTTCATATACTTTTGAAGAAAGGTTTTCAGCTATTTACTTTGGTTAACGCGACCCCACAGAGCCACAAGAAACTCCTATGGTGGCCCATACGCTAAGTAATGAGCTAGCGTTTCAATTTTTTTATTATTTAAAAGCGCTTCCACTCACAACAAAGTTCTAGGATTCTGTTAGCTAACGTCTGAATATATGAAGTTTCTAAGTTTTTCAATCAATTTTCGTTAAATATTCGATTTTTCGGATATTCATGATATTTTTTTCCGAAAACTACAACATGATTTCATGAAATACATATTTTTCATTGCCAGCCAGTTTTCATAAGTTAAAATAAATTTTGAGCGTTGAAAAATAATGCCATTTCTATTCTTTTCATGCTGAGTGCCTGAAATTTACCTAAATTATTTTCCATCCAAATTTCTGTTTACGAATATTTCATCCATAGTTTCATTCATTTCATCCAGGAGTTCACGTGGTGGGTTTTTACGAATATATCCATGTAACTCGCAAAACCGTAGCCTGGAGCTAATATTGGACCATATTTGCGACGTTTTCTATCCTTTTATGTTCTCTTTCATTCCCGTTCCTCTCTTGTTCATTTCTCTTTACCTCAATTCTTGGAACGTCTCTCGTTTCTCCCCAATTCTTATCCAATAACGTTTCCCTCTCCCGTATTTTCCTATTTGTCTCGCTTTTCGGCCCTCTTCTGTCCATGCCCTTTCACCCTCTAATTCGCACCCCTAACTTGCTTCAATGAACGTGATATATGTCTTATACCCCTCGATGTTCCCTACATAACATCTCCACTCAGTCCCTGCGCAATAAATGCCATTAGAATTGATCAGCGTGATCTTACACCTCAATACTATGTTGGTATTGTATTTTGAGGAGGCGACCGACAGGTGAGGTATTTTGCGCCGTGAGGGAAGGTTATGGAAGGAAGTGTGGAGAGAAACCCGGCGTCGGCATTAGCCTGTTCTTAACGAAAGGCGCCAAGGGGACCACGGCTTAACGTCCCATCCGACGGACGGCGTGTTGCGCTTGAAATGTCCTCCACACAACATTCAAGCAGGGATCGGGCAGTCTCTGAAAATTCTCTGCCACCGCCGGGATTTGAACCCGAGTCCGCTGGGTGGGAAGTCAACACTCTAGCCACCACACCAACCTGATACCTAAATACTCTGTTTTCGTATCAATATTTTTATCTTTACCAATCCAATGACATATTTAACTAATTGTCTAAAACTGTGGGTTTAAATTTGCATTCGGGCAGTGGTAAAGTAATTTATTGATTTCGTATTACTTAACGTATGACATAAATGCTGTTATATAGGTGTGAATGCTGTTGGGTTTTAGTTTATCATTGTCATCTCAGTCAAGATTTCCGTAATTATTATTTCAATTTTAACGTTGTTATTAAAATGTTTTCTGATTAAACTTGGTAATCAGGGCTATTGGAGTGAAAATTCTTAATATAAGCGACTGAACTATATTTTTGCTATTGCAAAAAATTAACGTAAATATTAATTTTTAATCTAAAGCAATAAAATTTTAGTATTTTTAATAATTTTACAATTTATATGTATATAGGTATACATATGTATACAAATGATAAAAAATGAAACAAATTACATAAATAATGTATGATATACATCCTGAGCATTTATTATTCAACGTTCCTAGCTAGTTGATAGTCACTTTCATTTTTAAGTTTTGAAAGACTCCTGCCATGTATATCATTTTCACTTGATTAATGAATCAAGAAAATCAATGTAATTGTAGATGCTGAATTAACTGCCGTTTGAGTTGGCACGTAGAGACTAAAATTTCTCGGATTAAAGTAAAGTAATTACTATAATTTACCACCTTTTTGGCAATCAAACTTTCGTTTGTTCCATAATCTCTCTATTCGTCCAATTATTCTTCAATTGTAATCCAAACCGCATGGCTCTCGAGTCTGTTTGATGTTTAGGTTCGAATTATGCTTCCTTCTCAATCGCCTCTTTTGGCTAAATATAAACGAGCCAAATTCAATCGAGGATCCCTATTGTGACACATGCTCTGTGTTGTCATTAGGGACTGTCGTTTATGATTTTTGACTGCAGGGAACGCGCGAAGCGTTTTCGCATTTTCACGCGCGAGAATGTTGTTTATTTAATTTCGCGTCTATATCAGGCAAACAAGCTCGAAGCGTCCAGACAGCGCGATTACATTTTTGTCCCTCCGCGAATGACTGATGATTTGAATTGGTGCATGTAACCATTTTGAAATGTCTATTCCATATGCGGTAACGTGGAAAGGAAATTGAAGTAAATGAAAGATACTTCAAAGTCAGTTCATAATTATGACTGCCAATCGAGTGAAAATGACATGGTATAAAATCTCAATATTTGGTTTTATTGGGAAGTTGTGCAAACAGATCTCGCCAAAAAGTTCAACTGTTTACTTCAACGCTGGAACTCCTAACTTTTCAATGAGTAAAATGTGATTTAAACCGGAAATAGCATGATATGAAATCTCAATCATCGGCTTTATTGGGAAATAGTGCGAATAGGTCTCACCACAAAGTTCCGATTTCACTTTACTCTACAGATGATTTTTCTCCTTATTAAACTTTTAATATTTTCCTGACGACATTTCCGTTGGCTGTGCTTAGTAAGTTAGGAGAAAGCAAAGTGTCCATAACTATATGTACTTTCTTACTTTTATTGGGACCTTTTATTGCTAAACGGAAGCATTAACTCGATAAGAGCCTAAGTTTTGCCAAAATACTAAATCTCATTGTTGCTGGTGGATAATAGCCAGTACGGAATGACTGGGATTACAGCATTTGCTACTGTTAGTGTTTTATCTTTTGTATGGGTTTCGTAATAATTCCTGAAAACAAATTATAATTAATATTAACCTCATAAGATGCTTCAGTTGTTGACCATGGCTTCTGTCCAAAAAGCACCTGTGAATATTTTTAAAATGGTCTAAGCAAATTCATCTCGGACATTATGAAAGGCCTCCTATGTTCTTAACCTAGATACTTTCCTATATTTTCCCAGAATGATCTCAACATAACTCATATGTGTTTGTGATTAGGTCGCCGCATTCCAGACTCTCTTTGGGTATCGATAGTACAGAAAACTTAAAGAGTTTATTCTATGGCTATTTTCCCCTTACCCTTTCATTTTTCATTTATCCACAAAAAATAACAACAAAGGCTATCAAAGCCGTGCTTAAAAATTGTAAATCTAGAGTGAAAATCTATACATGGGGATCCCAAGGCAAAGATGTGGGAGGAAAAAAAAACTTGCATAAAAAGAAAAGCAAAAATGATTACTTTCTCCCCGTTATTTTCACTCAAAAACCCTGCTTGCTTAAAAAAAGGGGAATTAAACGATTAAAAAAAAAAGGGAAAAAAGAAATTTTCTTCCCAACCCACCCTTAAAACCTCTTTCCGTACAATTCGCCCCCACTTATATATATGCAGGCAGCCAGAGGAGAAGAGAGCATCCCCATCCCTTCCTTGCAAAATTCTCTTCTCTCGGAGCTACCCGTGCTAATTCGATCGGCCCTACGAACCCTTATTACCCACTGCTCCATCACAGCTGAGGCCTTCCAATCCTCCCCCCCCACCCTGCCCTTTATAACACCCCACCCCCTCAAACAAACCCCGTCTCCCTGGCAACGCACACATTCACACACACGCTCAGCAGTCTGCCTCCACCTCCTCCTATCCCCTCGGCCCATCGTCCGTTCGATTAGTTTTTTTCAAATTGGAATCTGTAGCTCCCACAAACGTCCCTTTTTCAACCAATGTATGCCCCCTCCTCTCTCTCTCTCTCTATCCGTCTCTCTCTTGTCTGCCTCCATTCCCTATCGCATCCTTCCTCGCTACAACCTAATATCTCTCCTGTTCCTTTTTCTCCTCCATTTATCTCCTTCTCCTAATTCCTTTTCGCTCCTCCCAATCGCCTCTCAATCAAGCTATCTCCTAAGTTTTGCCTTATTTTTTCCTACCCACATATCTATACACAGTTTACGAACTTTCTTCCGGGAATTCATTCATCGTTTTCAATGCTTAATTCGGGCAGCGTTACTACGTATAAAATGTATTTGTAACAAACAGAACTCAATTTGGGAAAGACAGTATTAAAAAAAACGAAGACACAATAAAAAACAATTGACTAAATTATCAATAGCACCACCACCTTCCTGGGATATCCATGATAAAAACTACTTATGGTAATTTTCACGCTTAAATTAAAAACTCGACCATGGTTTCAACATATTATGTCATATGTCATATTATGTCCTATGACACGATACGATGAAACCCTGGTCGATAGTTGAGTTTTAAATTAAAGTGTGGAAAATACCATTTGTATTTTTTATTAGGGATACCTGAAACTTGGGCCAAGTCAAGCCTAGAACGTTTTTATGCCATCCATCGGGTTAAGAACAAGATAGGAACACCTCACTCTTGTTCCTAACACTGAGGATGGCATAAAATCGATCATTGTATTTTATACTGCATTGCCCAACCTGAGTTATGTTTGTGGTAGATATCTCATTGAGGAATATGAAGAAGAATGTGTTTGTGATATATTTATAATTTAATACAAAAATTTTTTTTGAAAAATTCCGCGAAAAATTAATTAAAAATTTTTTATGGTTGACTTCTTGGAAATAATTCGAAATTAGCTCAAATTTTATAGGAAAACGTTCGAAATATAGGTCGTTATAAGTCGTATTTGTCGCCTATACAGTTACAGCGATTTTGCAACGCAGCTTGTTTGTCTCGCAATTACTATAGTGAGCTCTATTTCCTTGTATCATTCCCTGTATCCTTCGCTCTCTCTTGTCTTTCTCCATTCCCTATCGCATCCTTCCTCACTACAGCCTAATATCCCTCCTGTTTCTTTTTCTCCTCCATTTATCTCATTCTCCTAATTCCTTTTCGTTCCCCAATCGCCTCTGAATCAAGCTATTTCCTTAATTTAGCCTCGTTCTTCATACATAAATATGTGTAGTTTAAATTCTTCATCCCCGGAATTCATTTTTTCATTTTCAATGCTTTATTCGGGCGGCGTTACTTTATAATTCAAAAATATCGAGTGAAAAATAATAATTTTTATAGAATAGGTAAGGTAACACCTCAATCGTGAAACAGCAAATAGTCTATGATGGCCGCAACTTAGGGATCCCGTCACAGGTATAAATTCAAATATTAAGCGACATATTTAAATTGAAATTGCCGATTTTGCACCTGTGACGTGCACACTACGTTACGGCCATCGAAATCTATTTGCTATTTCAACATTTTTTTTATTTTGTATTATTTATAATATGAAAAATCTTCAGATGTAGCTCGAATTTTATACCAATGCTATTGGCTATGAAACTCTTAGCTTCGAATTATGTACATCGGTCAGATTTTTCGTATATAGAATTATAACGATATTGCAACGCTGCTTGAAAGTCTTACTATAACCATTGTGTACTCCTAACTCTATTTCCCTCTAGTTTTCTATATCCTTCGCTGTTTCTTGTCTGCCTCCATTTCCTACCGTATCCCTCATTATGCCATCCATTTTTTTCCTTTTCACTCCTTTATCGAATATGTCTGTTTGTACCGTCCTGCCTCTTTTCTGCATTTAAATAAATTCATTCATATCATAAAATAACGAATTCTGTATTTAATATTTTAAAATGACTTCTGGCGGTATTGCTTTTTGTAGATGGCATTGTAATTTTTAAATTACATTCCCGCGTTAAAAGTATTGAAAAAAATTACAGTTAAAAAGCGTGCTAATATCAATATATCCAAATAAATATGTGCGGGAAATGTTACGAACCAGGCGTTTGAAAATAGGTCGCTGTACAAAGTTACGGGTATTTTTTTATGCTCTGGACTTAGATATTTGTAATGGAGGGAATAAATTTTACTCTGCTTATATGTTGAACAAATTGTTAGTTTATATCTGGGAATTCTGACTTTCCGGATTAAGTGTGTGTTCTTTATAGCAATTTCGTGAAAATCGGAGAACTTCATAGCAATGGCTTATCGTTGAGAGATTAAATTACTTATTTCACTTGTTTCGCGTTATGTTTTTTTCCATTTGGTGTTGATTTGTATTTTTATTTTTAATAAATGAATTGTTTAATTGTACTTGCAAGCATTTATATCTAGGAGAAGCTCAAAAAATATATCGAACATGCTTTTGTTTTCGAGTTGTCTTTTGGTCTCTTTTTAATGTTTTCAACTTTTATTTTATCTATTTATCTTATTATTATTATATTATATCAATCTATTATCTATAAATTTGCTTTTATAAGGAAATGATTGTTGAATAATATTTTCAAATATTTATATCTTAGGAAAGCAAAAAAAATTTCAAGCATGCTTATGTCACCGAGTTATCTTCTGCTCCCTTTTTATAGTCCTTCTCACCTGCTCGCTGTCTTTAACCCTTTGTACCCTGAAAAACCCTTTCCATTGGCAGTGATACCATCTCGCCACCGTCCCCCGCAATCATTATCCTCCCACTCCAAACACCACGCCCCAACTTCCCTTTGACCCTTCCTTGTCCCCTTTAAAACCCCCCCGTACCCTGAGGGGACGGAGAGAATAAAAAAAAAACGCTAAACCAATGACCTCAGCATTCCCGGGGGTTGCCGTGATGTCCCCCCTCCAACCGTTATTTACTTATCAGTGAAGAATTTATGTTCAAATTCCGCGCTCTAATTCAATTATCATTTCGAGCTGCTTTTCTTGTCCGCAATAAGCCCCCCTTGTCCGTTCTTTCCGAGAAAATGTAATCAAGCTTACGTGTGTCCGTGGTTTTATGCCGTCGTGTGCGGCGTAAAAACCTTCCAACGTGTCCAACCACCTTGATTTCACAGGTTGGACGAATGAAATCTGAGCAGGAGAGTTAAACTTAGAGGGGAAGGATTTCTTTCAATCACGAGATTTTTCTGCTTTAATATACTTTGTAGTAATCGAACTTTTTGTGATGAAAAATATATATAACCATTTTTATTTGGTAATAAAAATACTTTGGATTGCTTTCTGCCTCATAAGTCGTGTCTAAAATTAATGTGGTGATCTACAGGAATCCTAACCGCGTATCATACTTGAATTTAAGCAAATATTGCCTGAAGATCAATATCTATTTTGAATATCCGATATTCGTATGAGAGCATCATAATTTTGTGAATGGAAACAATAGCATGAGAGCCTTTAAATCAAGATGGGCAGTAAAAGTTTTTCTGCATGGTAATCATAATAGATTTGGTGAGGAAAAAGTATGACGAATAAATTTTTAGGCACGGTAATTGAGGGGAAAATATTATGCTATTTTCAATAATGAGATCATTGGCCTATTCATTGGGTCATTTTCATCAGAAGATACGTCCATGCTGATTAATGTGACATTGTTTTTTTTAAACTGAGAATAAAATTTTTCCACCTTTATTCACCAGCCACTTTATAACTTGCTTTCGTTTATAAATTTCACTATACGATAAATATACCCTTTATTTCTTCGCTTCATTCCACTATTTGTTTGGCCATCCTTCTTTCCTGCTGTTTCAATTATCGCCTCTCCTCTTTTCCCTGGACATGAGCTCTTCTCGCGTGAAACCGATATTTCCTCTTCCACCTCTGCTCGCTCGGATCAATTCTGGCCAATGCAGTGCTGTCCCCTGGCGACTAACGGATGTCGCAACTCCATCTTCCAATATTAGGTTTATGTGCCTCACATTCCTGGGGTTTTATGTTATTTTTTTACCTTCGCGACGGGAAGTAGGAAATTGAGTTTTTGCCCCTCGTTCTCTTTTATGCATATTCGGTCAGTTGTCCACTCTGCTACGCTGCTGCGTCAAGTAATTGAATCGATATTGTTGAAAAGGATGCCACAAAAAATTTACGCCATAAAATTATTGGGAACAATTTCATGAAATCGATTCGGTTACTCTTGCGGTTTAAATTGCTCCCTTATCTTTTCCGATGGTGTTACGAATTCCTGATATTTTTTATCAATCATGTGAATAGGCCATTGACACTTCAAAATTGTCTACTTTCACCAAAAAGCTATTGCTATTGTATAATATTTTTCTCGAAAACTCTTAATTATGCTCATTCATTCTTAATGCTGAGAGTTTTCTCGGTGTTGGTAGAACTTATAATCAATTTAAAATGTCATGAAGTCAACGTTCTGGTATTTATTAAAACCGTCGTAACGGATTCAGAAATTTTTAAGCGCGAAACATGTTTGTAAAACTGTTTTCAATTTTGAAAGTGAAGTTAATAAATTTTATGAAATCATGGTGATGGTTCAAATTGAAACCTATACGTTTGTTGAAAAATATTACTCGTAAAATATGCATTTCAAAGTCAAAAAATACAGACCAAACTCGGAAAAGTAAGAAGATATCATTTTAATATTGGTCATGGAATGTTACACAATACGCTTTGTGGAATATAAGTATATTTTCATTAGTTGATTTTTGTTGGCGTGGAATTTATAATATGCATGAATTTCTTGCACGCATAAAGGCGCTGGCGTGCGTCGTTGAATCGGTTAGAGCCAAAGATAGTGAAAGTAATAAAATTAATGCGGAAAGTATTTTAATTCACAAGGTTTGATGCGCTGTAAAAATATTCTTCTAACAAGTCTTGCGACACTTTTGCTGTAGTTACTCTTTAATGAATTTTTATTTAGCTTATGTAGCAGAGGGAATATGATTCAAGTGAATTTTAAATTTGAATACATTATTGTGCTTACTTTGAACAAATATTTTGAAAAAGAGAAGGTATAACTATTGTATCGACATATGCAATTTATTGACGGGCATCTTACGAGGAATACGAATGAGCCCTGACAAGGTCTTGTACAAAGTGGAATAAGCGGTGATCATTCTTAAAATTGTCACATGACACCGAAACATAAATATTTTTACAGGAATAATCGACTAGAAAAGGTTTTGATCCTGTTAATAGGAGATCACATTTATCAGTAATGATTCATTTAGATGTTATATAACATAAAGGAAGGCCTTGGATCAGGGATCTCCAAAAAATGGCCCGACATATGATTTCATCCAGTCTACCAAACAAATCTCTTTCGTTTACTTACAGTTTTTACAATAGGATAATCTAATCTGGAACCTGATTTTAATGAAATTTTGGAGTCAAAACGACAGTATCAATCGTCATACTTATTTGATTGCGTAAAACTAAAGGTAGGAATCAATTTATTTGCCCTGCTTTTTTCCAACATTTTGTTTAAATTTCTGTTTATTCTCTATTCTTTGAGGAAGTTTAATTGCTGACACCAATTTATTTTTTATTACTTTTTATTTCTGCAGGCCGCATAAGTGTGGGAAACAGCTACATAATGTGGCCCGTACATTGAAAAGTTTGGAGGCCCTTGACTTAGAGATGTAGTGATTCCGTGGCTGGAATAAATCTTGCAGCGCATAAATGTCGATCGAACTATCTTTTCAGATGGAGAAATTACTTTAGATATTCTCAACCCTCTATACCAATTGTCTCTTTCAATCCGGAACGATTAAGGTGAGCTCCCTTTTTTATTTACCGGACTCAGCCGAGCTGTATTTACCCCGATCGGCCTGACTTCCTTGCTTAATTCTATATTACCACCCTGATAAATTTGTCCCGGGTTTGCTGCACCCGTGCCTACCTTTATCCCAGACCTCAACTCGTCGGGGTCTTTATTTCCCTTCGATTAGAGATTTACCGCTTTAAACCCTCGCTATTTATTGGGCGCACGCGAAAAAATAAAAAAGGCCGAGAGAGGAATATACATTCGAGAGAAATCCACCCCGCGTGTGTGTGTGCTTTCCCTTTTATGTGCGACTTGGGAGATTTTTCGTGGAAAGAACATTGGGAGGGGATTAAAAAAAAGTGGGATGGGGTGAAAAAAAATAAATCGGTAGCAATCTAAGCTGTCAGTCGTTGTGGGGTCCTTTATAACTCGAGAGCGGATAACCAAGAAGTGCTGCAGGGAAGACAGAGAGAGAAAAGGGAGAGAGAAGCGGGGTAGAGAAATAGCCCTGGGAAGAGACGCCATTTAAGGGCTTGACTGACTGTGTGTGTGTGTGAGTCGGTGGCTGGCCTCTCCCTTCTATTTCTGGACCGTTGCTCTCATACGGAATGATTCTTGCTTTTGGCCCGCCGACCTCAAAGCGTCCATTCTTTCTCAATTCGGGAATCCTCACAGAACAGCCTCCTCTCCATCTCCACCTTTGGTCTCATCCCTCTCTCTCTCTCTCTCTCTGAGCAACTGTAAGCGTTCTCCTCTTCTCTCTCGACGACTCGCCGAAACTCCTCGGGAAATTCTCGTCTCTTCTCACCTGATGTTGCCGGACCTTCAGACCCTTTTACGGTCCCCTGACTCATAAGCTGCCTCTTTTTCTTCGTGTCTTTCGTAGCCGAGGAAATTTTGTCTGGGGAAACTGTTTTTAAGGAAAATTTGGAATAAGAACTTTATGAATTGAGGAATAATTTTAATTTAAATAAATGAAAGATCGTGGCACTTTTCCACAACCATTTTATACTTCGTACTACACGTTTCGGCTCACTGAGCTATCATCTGGTACAAAAAAATGCAAAACATTTGAAAATCACCTTTATACCCTTGAGAAAGGGAGTTGGGGAGTATTTGACATCTTTGAAGAAGGGGGGGTGTGGGAATAGGCGTACAGAGTAGGGACAGTGGGAAAAGATACAACTATGGGGTGTGGGTAACACACGTTGGAAGGAGGACTTAAGTCATAATTGTAAAATAACTAGAGAGATAATTTAAATGAAAAATCAAAAAAGAAGTAGAAGCTTTTTTTTGGGAACTTTGCACTAAATGCAAAATTTATGATACATTATGCTTGGAAATTAGATTATTTATTCTTTGCCTTCACGATTAATAACTTCCTCGCAAAATTATGTTTTAAACGTCGGCCCATATTTTGAATTAAAAGTGCCCCTATTTTGTATGAGACGTACATTTTACTTTTTAATCCAATCAGCTTAAATATTTCATCGAAAAAATATAAATATTGAATGTTTTCACGATTGTGAAGAGGTTTAGATTTTGCTGAACTATGTACTCAAGATGGTGGCAATATCTCTGATATTTCCTCACTTTCATCGACTCACCAAACTCCTCAGGAATTTCTCATCTCTTCTCACCTGATCTTGCCGGACCTTCAGCCCCTTTTACGATCCCTTGACTCATAAGCTGTCTCTTATTATTCATAGCTGAGGTCAAGGTGAATGTTCCGTGAACTCTTTTCGAGGCTAATTCGGAATAATTAATGTTGTAAGTGCTGGGAAAATTTACGGAAAATTAAAGGGAATTTGTTAATGCCATTGGAAACACTGTTTAAAAACTGGAAAATTGCTGATAACTTTGGCTTAAAAATTGGACAGTTTATGATTTTATATTTTAAAATCAATATTTTCCATGCGAATTTATGTTTTGATGCTTTTTGATCCTTGTTTTGTATCGCAAAAGTGCCTCTTCGTTTCTAGGAGATATCAATTTTCTCGGTTTAATTAAAACTTTTAAGTTGATTTTACGTTTTCACGATTGTGGTTAGGAAATTAAAATTTTGCTGAACTACCTTATACTTAAGATGGTGACTACATTTTGGATCATTCCATTTTCCCATCGATTCACCAATTTCACGGAAAACTATTGTCTCGCACTTGATATATGAAGGTAAAAGATATTCGTTGTCACGAAGAATTTTTAGCAAATTGATTTCTGCGATTTTTATTTTGCTTGAGAATTACGTGCATATTTCATTACTTTTAAAAAGGTGTCAGTTCCAGAAAACCAAGCATATACATTTTTTATCTATTGAATATTGATAATAGATAAAAATAATTGAGAGTCGCACGAGTTCATATTCATGATTTTGGTCCCAACCTTAGCAAGCTAGATTGTTTACGAAGCTATTTTTTAGATGGCTCTACAATTATTTCAAAACTGCTCATACATGCCTATCATACGAAAACATTCTCAACTTTCGGAATAATTTCGTGGAAATCGTCATTTTAATTCGAAAGAATTTCATCGCGGTCTCATATTAATTTGGGATAAAATGCCAGCGTCAAATTTTGGCGGGCAAGAAGTGTCAAAAGTCATGAAAATAGTCCCAGGAAGTTGGGCGGGGAATTTATCCTCGCGCTTCCCCTCATTATGTCGCCATCCGGAATATGAAAAAAGTGAAAAAACGTTCCCCGCAGTGGAACGATTTTTTTGCGCCGTCCACAAAAAAAATGGGAGTTAATAAGTCTCATTCCACTTTTCGAAGGCTTCCAAGAAATGCAGAAGCGTAGCAAAATTCATTACCCCGCTTTCCCTCCTCATATCCGCTTAATGTTTTTTCTACAGCTGGTCCACTCTGTACCGAAGGGTCTGATATTCATGGGTGTGTACGGAAGAGTGATAAAGGCGTGCAGATTATGAATGTAGATCGCTTGAAATAAGCTCGAGCCGTTTTAAGTAAATATGGATAGAATTTCCGTCTACTTATTTTGATGAACTTCTGTAACTTCATTAAATTTCAACATTTCAATTCATATGCAATAAAGGTACTTATGTACAAAATATCATAAATGTCTGCACATATGGAGATATCTTGTGGAATGCGAAGGATTTGTACCTTCAGAATATAATTATTTCATACTTTACAGTAAAATGCCATAAGGGCCGAAGCTTGGTCAATTAGTCAATAGAATTTATTAAAGGGATGGGGCATAAAGTATCTCTCTCATATTTGATCCCATTTTATCGTGAAGAATAAGTTTCTAACCGAATCGAAGGAAGGCTACACTACACATGTGTTGTAAATATTTTACTCCCTGGATTTTCGTAAATGCAAATTTTTTGCTTCCCTTATAAAGGAGAGCAAGTTAAAACATCAGCGGGAAGATAAAAATTAGGCTTTTTCGGCATGTGTGATAGAGTAAGACAGGTCCATGAATAAATAAAAGTGATTGATTGAAATGTGATCGAGCCGCTTTTAAAGGAAATTGATAATTTTATATGGAATGACGGTATGAAATTTTGACTTGTGTGTGTGTTTACATTGACCTGAATATTTCTGGGCGATGGAGAGATACACGTTAATATCACTAACGTCAAGACTTGAACTCATTGCTTATACAATTCCGGAGATTTCAAAACTTTACATTGAAATACGTTCAATTTTTATATATGTTTATAACTTACAAGAGAAAGCATTGACAATCACAATCGAAACTATAAATAGAAATGGAAAAATCTAAAAGTTTTTCAACTAATCTGCCTGAAATTATTGCCCAACATTGATCATCGTAAAATGTGCTGCCTTTTAAAGGAAAACGTACATATTCTGTCGTAACTTGTAACAGTACGGATCTTCGTACATTTTTACTTCCGTTGTACTCCTTATAAACGACTACGGAGTAAAATATTTGTGAAATTTAAAAATTTGAATAAACAAGTAACAAAAATATTCATTAACAAAGATTTTAAAAAATGTTCCCTTCGCGATGAATCAAAACGCCAAAAGTTGCAATAATTAGATTTAATACCATTGTGAACTACACTTTATCCTAATCCAAATTTAGTTATTCAGTTGAAGTGTTCTGATATGTAGTTATATTTTAAATCCCATTATGAGTGGAGGGTGGATATTTTTGGGTTATTTTTGCGGTTCCAATTCTAATTATTGCCATGTTTACTTTTATATTAATTAATATGTGATGAAATCCTCATGCATTTTCGCATATATTCCGCCCCGCTGACTATCCTATGATAGATTTACCACCTGGAAGAGCAAAAATTCTAGCCTGTGCATTCGATGCCGTCACACATTTCCGAGGCGCGCATGCACGCTGGACAGACCGAATTAATTTGCATTAGTCTTTCAGTAGGATTGCCTACCACTGACTCTTCTAATTTTTTTTCGACTGCTGCACCCTTTTACTCTTTCTGTCACATTCAACGACATCTTTCACAACCGTCCCCACGACTTCTACCTTCAAAAATTTTCCCTTCCGATCGCTTCTTCCCCTGTGGTCTCTCACCTTGAATCGAACTTGGTTTTTTCTCTATTAAAATATTTTCGATGTATTGGCGCAAAATATAATATCGTTGCACATGATCAAAACGCATAGTACTGTTTTTTCCTTGTAATAGAACTTTTCTATAGTCTATCAAAATATTAGTTCCCTCACGCACAGTCTTCACTCCGGCTGATTCCTATCGTTCCTATGGCGTCTCTTATCGATTTCACTTGTTTAAATTTTGCTTTATTTTTGTATTTATTCCTGCATTAATAAATGAAGTTGCAACCCGTGGTTGTGAGCAAAGCCTCAATACTTATCTAGAATGTATCCACAGTATAATAATTGACGAACATGGAATTTGCCGCGACACAATAATTTTAGAATATTATTCACTGACAAAAGTTGTACCGTTGGAGGTATGACCAGCTTATTGCCCGGTGTCATGGTTTACTCACTTTTTTGTTCTTTATAAATATTCTATCTCACTCTTACACGTTCGGATTTCCCTCGGGCTCATGCAGTGTCTTTTTGCGAGTCACCAAATCTTATTTTCATTCTCTTTTTTATAATTTTTATATTCAGGAATGATTATGATGCCACACTAAAGATGTACTATTCCCCCTAAAAATAGGGGTATAAATGGATTATGAGACAGAAATAGGTGAAAAGGATTGTCAAAGTCATTTTTTGTTGTGCTGCATGTGAGGGAAAGGGAGTACAGTGTCTTTACGTGAGAAAACACGTGAAAGTATATTTTCCTGAGCCTATACAATAAGGATGAAATACGCTATTATGTCCACGAAAAAAGTACCGCAAAAGGTGTAGAATATTCCCACTAACAAGTAATCTTTCCTGTTACAAATTTTTCATGCATTTTTCAATAAAATTCACGCTCCTTATTATGTTACAGATCTCTTACAATGATCTTGCATGTTTACCTAAAAAGTATCACAAAAACCGCGAAATATTCACACCAACAAGCCCTGTTACACAACACAACATATTTATCTCGCAAGTTTTAATTATTTCGCGCTCCTCAAAATTTACGACGCATGCTACTTCAGTGACCTAAGGTACTTTTTTGGTCTCTTTTCATAATATTCCATAAGTCCCTCACGCGCAGTCCTCACACAGGCTCCGTCTCATCATTCTTACGGCGTCTTTTGTCGAGTTCCCCCATTTACTTTTCATCCTGTCTCGTACCATTTGTTCCCCTCCCCTCTCTTCCCCTTCCTCTCCCCTCCCACCCCTCTTCTCACCCCTCCCTCTTCACCTCCCCTCCTTCCCCACAGCCTCCGCCGGCTACACTGAGATCGATAAAGGGAACAGCCTCCAACCACCCCCGACCCTCCTCCCCTGCCCCCACCGCCCCCAAACGTCACCCCCTTCCCATCACTCTTCCCACCTATCCTCCTATCCTCTTCTCTTTCGCTCCTACCATCCCTCAATTCCTGCTCTATCCCTCTATGGCTATACATTGTCCACAATTGAGCGGGAACGTTAATGGTGGTCCAGAAGGGGTTACGTAAGGCAAGCTATTAAGGATGTGGAAGATAAGGAAACATTCTTATCACCTATCACGTACTATCTTCCATTGTGGGCCAAAAATTCTTCTATATCTGCTCCCTACGCTTAAAGTTTGTCCTTAGAAGAACTAGATGACGTGTAGAAAGGATAACCGTGGCCCATAAGGCAAGTTATTAAGGATGTAATCGAGAAGAATATATTCTTCACACCTATCTTCGTAATATCTTTACTTTTGCTCATACTATCGCTCTATTCCTGCTCAGCTATGAATGTATTTTGTCCTTAGAAGGACACGTGGAATGGCAGAAAAGTATAGGGTGGTCCATAAGGCAAGTTATTGAGGATGTGGATGAGGAGGAAGATTCTTCTTTCCTATCCACTTTCTATCTTCCATTTCGATCCAAATATCCCTCTATTTCTGATCCCTATGGTTGTATTTTGTTCTTATAAGGAATAGAGGTTGAGAATAAAGGTAAAGGGTATCTCCGAACGGGTTACATAAGGCAAGTTATTAAGTTTATGGAAGAGAAGCAAATATTCTTATCTCCTATCCTCGCATTATCTTCCCATTAGGTCCTAATATTCCTCGATTTCTGTTCGGTATTGTAGTTATAATTTGACCTTAGAAGGATCAGGAGTCCGAAGAAAGCCAAAGTACGGTCCCAAATGGGTGATACATGGAAATTTGTTTAGGATTTGGAAAAGAAGAAAAGATTCTCCCACTATCCTCCCTTTCGGTTCTACTATCCCTCTATTTTTTCTTATTATGGTTATGGATAATTGTTAGAAGGACAGGTGGACGGTAATTACATATTTTTTGTGGATCAATAGCCTCTAAGTGTACTGGAAGTTAAATTATGTATGTAAAAAATACATATCCACCAGTCGATCAATTATATGCATGCGAAAGGCATAAAATCTATTGTTGTATAGAGGCGGGGTTGCACCAATTCATGATTGATTACATTGTCAATAGTCTAATATATTCTAATAGTCTAATAATATTTTCAATAGTCTAAAATAGCATAAAACCTCGTAGTAAACCAAGCATTTCATCACCGTGAAAGTTTTTCGGCTTACCTCCGTGGAATCAAGATATAAGGAAATAAACTTCACTTTGCACGTACCGTGAAAATGTATAGACAACGCCCATGGCTTAAAGGTTTCAATACTTTTATCTATCTATCTCAAGTTGACGACAATGATACTCGTGATACGGGAATTTTTTTTCACCAACGGCATAAAATACATCTACATGGCTAAAGTAAAAGTTGGTATACACTATGATCACACACCCATTAAAAAATTAACATTAAGTTCGCAATTTTCCAAAATAATATTAATTTAAATAACAAAAGTTAGGCAGACCGCAGAAAGTTTACGCATGGAGTAACCAATTGCAGGGAAATGCAGGGAAACTAACAGAGATTTTAACTAGCCATTTAAATTTGTTCAAATCTATCCAAAAAATAATCTGCAACACCATAGTGGCATTTTTCAGGTAGAAAAAGTTTGAATTTATTTTCATGCACAGAAATTGTGAGGCTATTTTTTATTTCTTCAGGAGTTCCTTTTACGTTCCAAACTGAGTATTATAAACACCAACCATGGTTTAAATAGAGCTTTTAAACTTTTTTGAAAACATTTTCAAAAAAGTTTAAAAAGTTTGATTTCATAAAAGGGTGAAAAGATATAGAAAAGTAGCGCACTGTCAACTTATTTTAATTTTAAACCTCTAAAGCACGTGCTTCAACTGACTATAAGTCATATCATCACGTACAGGCATATTTCAATTAAATAAAGAAATATTTATCTTCCGAGTGTGTGTTAAAAAAGCACTGGGGTAAGGGTATAATTTATGGTGAACAAGGGAGAAAAAGAAAGAGGATAGGATTTTTAGATAGAACGAAAGGGAGTATACCTTAATTTGAATTTAAGAGGGAAGTATATGAGAGAAGATGAATCGGAAAGAATAATTTTTAACTGCTCAATGGAAAACTACCTTAATCGGTAGAGTACTTAAAATAATGCATGTTTTTTTTAGCTCAAATGCACTTGGACCTAGTGTGAAATAAAGTTGCAATACCTTACCCCTGTATCTCCGTCAAACTCAACGTGTTTTCTCCTTTAACTCTGTTTCCCGAGATGCTCCTCCTCTCCTAGTTCAATTTCTGTGCCCTCCCATCCTCCCGATCGTTCTCCTAATTGTTCTCTTCGCCTGACAACAATTGTCGAGGGCTCGCCCACTTTTCTCGTCTCTCACGTCACTAGCATCTCTCATCCCACTCAGCATCCCTCTCTCTCTGGACCACAATTTGTCTTCTCTCTCTCTCGCTAGTACATCATCTTCCCTTTTTCCATTATACTGGTCTCACCCCTTTTTCCCGCCGCTATTTATTCCTACGGGTTCATTTACAGGGCGGTTCCTAACGAATTATATGAAGGTCAAATTTTTGAATCAACTGTCAGAGAGTTCAAGCGTTAGCAATGACTGCAGTAGGTGTACGTTTTGATGAAACGAAATGTCCATCTCAGTGTAGGGCAGTGAATTTTATGACTACTCTTCCTCAGAATCTGTCGAGTATTTGGTAATGAAGCAATGATAACAATTAACGAATAAATGTTAACTAATGTTTGGACAGAAGTTGAGAATATTTTGTAAATCTGTCGAGCGACTAAGGGCACACACATTAAAATTCATTAATTATTTTAAAAAACTGTTTCATAAGTGACTGACAACTGACGTTGTCTCTAACAAAATGAAAATGGTGTTGTTTATCTTAGACCTTTAGTTAGGAGATAAAGAGCCTATTTTGTTTATTCAGCGTTTTCATATAAGATTGACACGGCTTCCGTATTTTATAGGAAGATAGTTGGGAATTTCTAGATCTAGAACATAAAAAGCATTGTTGATAGATAAAAATTCGTGACTTAAACCATTAAATGAACAGGGTAAATGAACATCAAGGAACACCAGGATACCAATTAGTAAAGAAATGTTAATTTATCGTTTATAAAACTGTTTAAGACGATAAATTGGAAAGATAAAATTCATGAATTGTAAGTAATTCTGTTTTATTTTAAACCATGCTCATAACTGCTTCATTATTTTTTCATAACCTGGCATGATTTGTTGAGGTTCCAACTCACATTTATTTTATGGCTTCAACCATGAGTTAAATAAGTATCAGCCCTACCTGCTGTGAAAGGATGGTTTGTTTTTCATAAGTAATAAAACTGCTTATTTGCGTTGGCGACCGCATTTATGAAATAGATGAGGGTATTTTGTTTCTTTTGCCACTATCGAACCATTTTCCCGGAGGAAACAAACAACATTTTATAAATGGTTGTGGTTCTGTGTGTTGTGGTCACAAAATTAATGGATTTTTTTGTTGTATTCTTCACAAAATGGTTTGCAATCTTTTTCGAATACGTGTCCTAGCATATGAATTAGTTGATGATTGAAATAGGATATTGAAATGCTCGCAACGAAGTTGCTGATGCTAACTTATGGAGGTATTCTTACTAAAAGAAGGTTAGTTGCTTATCATTTTGAAATTCAAAATATGCAATAAAGTTTGGCTCGAAAATTATTTACGAGGATGTATCGAGAATATAGTACGAGGTCTTATTGAAGATAACGCACTAACGGGGTATGCTATGTGAATTACGCTGGCATTACCTACCTGTTGAACCTAGGGATAATTGCCACGACGCGACGCGACGTTACTGATTTTACTTCCGCTCTGCATTTGATACTAAGCGTTAACCATTTTGCATTGTACAACCACTACTAACTACATCATGAGCAATAAAAGGAATCATTTGAAGGCACTGTTTCAGAGGAAAGTTTGGTTTATTTTTTATCCTCACTATATATTTAACTGGCCAGAAACGTGGGTGAATCAAAATTATCAGCGAAAAAAATCTGCATTGATTAATATTAAAAAAAATCAAATTGGACATAATAATGCATACATTTATTTGTTTCCCTATCTGGGATATGTTATGCCCAAAGCCTACCGGTATTATGAACTGAAAAAATGAGTAATTTTATATTTATGATGATTATGTTGGTGATAACAAGCCATTTTTCACTAGCTGCTATGGTAAAGAAAATGAAACTTTGATCAATGCATGGAAAAAAGGACTTATTGTTAAGGACATTGTCACAGAGCACAAGTGAATTCCGTACCATATCGCTGTTTTATATTACACTGTGTACATCGTGAGAGTAGAATACTTCGAAAAATTGATGACCACTGGAGAGAAAAAAAAACTATTGGCTCCCGATTGGAAGTGTGCCCCTGGTTAAGAGGAAAGCTCTGGAAGAGAGAAGAGAATATAACTGGAGGGGGAAAAGAGATGGTGGAGAGAGTGGTGGAAAAAGATTAATGAGTATAGGGTGAGAGGAGATGCTTCAAGAGGTCCGGGGTGGGAAATACATGAGAAATAGGGAACTTCAGCGAAAAAAGTGTGCGAGGGATGAACTCGAACACGGAAACGGAGGAAATTGTTAAAGCTCGCAAAAAATGGGAATGGAATTTGTTGTCTCGGCGTGACTTCATGAAATCGATTTAACATAATTGTGTCTAAAACAAGCAAACAAAAAATGTCTAAAACGTTAAACTCTTAGATTTCTTATAAATGGGAATAGGACTGATTTTGACAGACCTTTGGCTGTAGAGAATAGGACTACTTTGTAAGATTTATATTTCTGTCCTGAACTGAACCACATTTAGCTTCTATTAAATATCTACTAAAATATATACTGAGAATGTAACCCGAGGGTGGGGATTTGGGAGCTTCAAACGCCCCCAAAAGTTTCCCTTTGCGGTGGCGAAATTACACTTAAAAGTCAATTAGCAAATGTGTACTTATTCCTTCTCTCAAGTGCTGAAAGTTGCGAACTGATGACTAGGGTCTTAGATCTGAATGACGATCAAGGCAGGGCAGTACTAAGTACTGATGCCGGAAAACTTGAGTTCAAAATTTTCGGGCCAAAGTCTGAACAGTTCATGCTCCAGAGGAAGTTTATCGAGTGTGAAGTGAAAATATTGACAAGAATTGCTTCTTTCAAAAAGACAAAGACATGGTTCTATCCGTTCAGTTAACTTCTCGTATTTAACGCAAACCTATTCAATCACTATGGAAAGTTGTGGTGATATCTATTCTGATGAAAAAATATTAAGGTTCACGGTAAACAATCAGTATGTGGTGTCGCTAATAATGATTAATGTGACGCGAGTATCAGATAAAGCAAAGAGCCCGCAACTGAAAATATACTTTTTAAATGGTTTTAATAACATTAATACAATGATATAAATATTAAGTTTTTAACATGGAGTTTCTTGAAAAGTATAGAAGTAACACGCAGATAATGCAGCAAAACACTAAGTTGCAATTTAGTATCAACTAGGGTGCTGCAATATGAATATGATCGGATTTAATAATTAATTAAAATTATCATGTCTCTCTGGATCATTGAGGCATCGACGGAATCCTATCTTGATGCCTCATTGAGTACAGATTTTTATTCATCCTGGTGTATTAGATTAACGACTCCTAAACGCTGGAAAGAAATGTGGGTCGCCAACGCTCAAGGATATTAAAAGATTCAGTATAGATTGACTAACTCTCAGGATAAACTCTGCGATTTGTGGCAGTCAGAACCGTTCTATGCACGGATAATCGAATTTTAAATAAAAATCTGTATGAAATGTTCTAAAAAATATTTTTCGTAAGTTAATAGTGGAATAACTTCGGAAAGTGACGTATGGCAGTGGAATAGTTGGGAATAAGTTATTTTCTTTCCTGATTTCCTTCTCTCTATTTAGGATTGCATGCTCTCAAATTACGAAGCATTATATTTCCAGTGCACAAGATTATCAACTACACAAATATACACTGTTTGGAGAGGAGTGAGTAAATAAAGACGGACAGAATCACAATGCAGAAAGGATGTGCAACGAATAAGAAGTCCAGAAAAAGGTTAAGTGCGTATAAAACACCTGAGAAGGATCATTGAGCTCGCTCTGGACGATATTTTGTCGCAAAAGCTACCCATTTCCTGGTTTCACTAGTATTTATGTGAACAAAAACGTAATAAAACCATCATTTACCCTCTTCAAAAGCTCGTTCTCTCTTATGCAATGCCATTTCGCTCACTCGTCGTACCCCTCGTTTCACTTTTCCAATTTTCACTTCCATGAGCGGAGTAAGAGATTTTTCTATCGAAGACCTCATTTCTCTGAATAGTAGGAAAATAGAGGCAAAAATCTAGGGACGAGATCGGAGCAAAATGTGTAGTGGGCAGAAGAGCGGAGAAAAGTGGGGCCTAAAGACGAAATTAAAAGGAGGAATGTGTTGTAGGTACTACGACGAAGTTAAGTACAGAAAAGACCCACAGATTTGCGCGGAAAGTAATGTTCAGCTAATGTAATGTATATGAAGGTCAAGAAATACACACTATTTATGGGAAAAAAATGTATACTATTCTGGGTAGGGGCCACAATTATGGAAAAAAATACTGTAGACGGGATTTGTAATATCATATCGTATGGTAAGGTAATTTGAGGAGGCGGCCGACAGTTTTCGTCATGAGTAACTACCAAAAAGGAAATAGAGCCACATATTCATGCACAAGAAATTTGTAAGGAAAGTAATATTTAGCTAATGTGATGGATAAAATTTGTCTCTACCATTTCCCAGTTCTAACTCCCTCAAAGAAACTCACACTTGTAGATTTCACAAGCCAGAAGAAATATTCTCT
This sequence comes from Ischnura elegans, assembly GCF_921293095.1. NCBI lineage: Eukaryota > Metazoa > Arthropoda > Insecta > Odonata > Coenagrionidae > Ischnura > Ischnura elegans. The sequence continues at coordinate 12,076,412 of NC_060257.1, forward strand.
ATTCCCGTATGGGCGAAAATCATGACATTTACAGTATAAGTAAAACATATTGATAGAGCTGTTAAATGATTGCTGATCATTTATGTGAGTTTGGCAGTTGCAAATGTGTGTGTGCTCCTTTTTGTGAATTGATATATTTAAAAATAAACGTTGATATATTCCACATAATATTTATTGAAAACTCTACCGGTTTCGACCTTCCGACTCTATGGCTGTTTTTCACTATTTTACTTTGTGGTCGTTCATGTAGACTTAACCTGACTCCTCAAATTATCTTACCATACTATATGATTTAAAAAATCTAGACTATAGTGTTTTTCTGCTACTGTGACCACCAGCCAGGAGAATTTAACTTTTTTCCCATGGTTGGTGTGTGCGATTATTTATTGACCTTCAAATCTATCGCATCAGCTAAACATTACTCTCCGGGCAAGTAAGCGTTTTATTCCACACTGTATTTATTGAAAAAAAACTACCGGTTTCGATATTTTCAGGTCATTATCAAGAGGTAACAGAAAAAATCGATGTACAAACAGGGCGATAGATATATATCCCAGTCAACACAACAATTGTGGCCACAATGTGGCCGTACTGTGGCCATAGTGGGTTGCCATTATGGCCCCATAATGGTTTTGACCCCCGGCCATAGTGTGGCCCGCCATAATGCGGCTTAAGTATGGATAATATGCTCTCTTTATATCAATTGAATGAACCAACTTCCTTTTTAATAAATTACCAACTAACCCGTATCAATAGAAACCGTAATATACTTATGTTTACAAATGTTTGGTTTGCCAATCGGTGGCCTTCCTGAGACGATCCGCAGTGCGGCCATTGTTGCACATGTTTGGCAAGCCAAACTATGGCCTTCCGCATGGCAACCATAGTCGGGCCATAATATGGCAAGCTGTGGCTAGCCATAGCTATAGTTGCCACAGGTAAACCACTATCCGGCCACAGTGTGGCCATAATTGTTGTGTTGACTGGTGTAATGCCGCCCTCACAATTTCCAACATGACGCTCTCTGTTGACCTTTCGCGTATCCAATTTTGTATTGCACTGCTATTGTGGCCTTTTTTTCTCAGCTTTACATATTTGCATATAGCGATGAGTAGCGGGGTTTGTCAATTGATGTGTTTTTTTGTGAAATATTCCGTGGAAAAATAATTATGAAGGAGTAGTTGAAAGCGTACCGAATGATTTGAGAGTGAATTCCATCGCTTCGATATATACACTCTTCAAATCACCCTTCCCTCTGTCCGCCTAACGCGTCTTCATCTTTCCCTCCGTGGCGTTTCGTACGCTTGAAGCCCATAAGGCACGCGCCAGCTTTTTTTTTTGCCCCCCCCCCCTCCTTGCTGGTGACGCGCAACCACGCCCATCCGACCACAAAAGTATATTTTTCTCCCCCTCACACTCCTCCACGATCCTCCCCCCCCCCTATTTTTTCCGTGACTTATCACGCCACCACACCCGTAATTCACCTGCCGACCGTCACCACACAGTGCACAAAAATGACGAATAAATTCGAACCGTAAATGACTGACGATTAAAAATTCCAACGTCCTGTCTTGGATTTTACCCTTACTCGGACGGTAATACTAACCCTTTTCTAACCCAGAGCTGATTCTATAAATGAAAATAGAAATAAAATTTCAAGATTTTTCACTGTGAAAACTTGAAAATTTATACTCAACGATAATTATCCTGGCAGCTAAATATTTGTCGTTAAAATGTACTCTACAAAATAATGGGTTGTCTAGATATCTCATAAATAGAGCCGAAAGTTTAAACATTTTTGATGCTGCTTAGCAGCAACATTGGATTATAAAGGGTTAACAAGTTAAAGCAAATCGCAGTGAAGTTATGCATACATATTGTCAGTTTTACGGATTAATATAAGTGACATTAAACGTATGGTGTATGTGGATTTTTATTAAGTTTTTCTAATATATTGCAAAGGCAATGCGGTTTTGTCTAATGCAACAAGGAAACAATATCTAATATTTCAATGGAGACCATTAAAAAATTTACCAAACTATTAACAGATGTAAATAGCTCGTTCACCGTAGGAGTAAAATTTGACTATAATAAGTCGAGAAGTAATACGATTGATTTCTTACGGATTAATTTTTCTGCGTTTGTTAATTGATTGAATTCCAGTGACGGATTGATGAAAATTAGCAAAAGTAACAAATTTTGCTAACACTATCCGAAAATAGCTCCAAACTGCATAGCACCAAAATGCAGCACTTTGCACCTGTCTTCTTTCCAGTAGTGACTCCTGTAACGGATGTTTATGCAAGCCAATGCATTTTGATTTCTCTAGCTAGAAGATTTTGTTTACCTGTACGACTATATGCACTTAGAAATTATTTATAATACAGAATTAAACACTCGTGGCAACGCGGAGCATAATAATGCTATACACTTATTTCTAGTACAAACGTCCTCTATTGACCTTTCGCGTATCCAATTTTGTATTGCACTGCTATTGTGGCCTTTTTTTCTCAGCTTTACATATTTGCATATAGCGATGAGTAGCGGGGACTGTCAGTGGTCCAGATTCTCAAGAATATATGGGTTGTTTGTTTTGGGAGGCATTATCTGGATGTATAATGTAGTAACGAAAATATTAAGGCCATTTCTCAAAGTCAATGCGGAGCGTATATATTATTAATTTAGGTTCGCTATCAAATGCTATTAAACTCCACGTTTTATGAATTTTAGCCGATGAATTCATGTAGCAAGAACCTGTTGGGTACTATAATTGTTACAGGTCACTTTTTAAGTTTTCCTCAAGGTTTGAAATATTTCCATCAATCAGTCATTTTTAGCGGCTGTATACTGTCGTTAATTACTCGAATTCTCTTTGTGATGAAAATAAATTAAACCTATTTACAATACAATTTATAAGTGTAATAAGACAATAATTTAGTTTATAAGCTGAAGTCATACACAAAACCGTTTACATCTATAAGTTTCACTGGAATTTAATGATTAATCTCCTTTTTCTCAAAATAAGTGCTACTTATGATAAAAATTTAAAAGATTTGAAAACGCCATGGCGCTCCGAAGATTTTCATTGCAGGGTATTGCAAAAGGTTTAACGTTAATAATAATTCATTAAATAATTTAATGAATAGATTTATGTTAAACTATGCACAAAATACAAATAATATTAAAACCTACCTTTCTAGCCTGTACTTTTATGAACATTTACAGAGAGTATTTCAGCGACATCTAAAATGAGAGAAGGCAACGCTAGTTTAAAAAAATTGGACTGAAAATTTTTCACAGCACGTTAGCTTCATGATTCATTTTTTACTTTTAAATGTATTTTGCAATTTGAAAACTGCACGGGAGTGTAATATGACATGCATAAAATTAAATTTTTATGTAACATGATTTCCTGAAATGTGCATAAAATCTGCAAGTTTCCTGAATATTTGACGATTTGAAAACTGTACGTGTTAATAATATGATATTTGTTCAATGCGATTCCTTGAAAGGTTTATGAAATCCGCAATTTTTCCCGGCTTTCTCCGTATAGGTTTGCAAAACGTTCTAGAGCTGGGATATCCAAGATCTACCTTTACAAGGCTTTTCCGCAGCCGAAATGTTCGACTCAGCAGATCTGTGCCCCAACCCACACTGTCTTCTCGTGAGATTTATCTCCGAATACATAAATCGCTTATAGCCTTCTTTTTTTTACTGCTTCGTCCTATTTCGAGGAGTGCGTTTTCCGGCTTTATCCTTCGAGAAAAAGGACCCATTGATTAATGGATGCGATTCCGCTTTTTAATAAGCCACCTATTCTCCGGCACTGCCCTGACCTCTCTTTTTCCCATACCTTCTCACACCGAAGCGGTCCTCGGATCGTTTATACCCGGCGGCGGACGGCCTACAGCTACCTACCACTACTCCCTTTCTGGATTCAATTGCCCATGCAAAGTCGCGGAGTCAATAACTTTCCATTCGTTTTACTCTGTCCTGAGGGTGGGACCGTTTTTAACGGGAGGTTTATAGGAAGGGGTTAAGGGGTGAAGAAGAGTAAGGAAAGGGAATAGGGTAAAATGGAATGAGAGGTAAGGGTTGGGCAGATGTAAAAATAAATTTGTTTTTTTCTCCTCGAGTCCCGGACCCCTCTTCTTCCTCCCCCTCTTCCCTTTAGCCTCGTTTGCTCCCTGCATCCAGGGAGACCGAATAAGGAAAAAGGGGAGTTTCTTCTTTTCTTGCCAACCTGTTGCGAACACAATCGAAAAAGATTCAAGGCGTTCGAAGGCCATAAATAAGTGTTCCCTTCTCTCTCTTTCTCTCTCTGCGACTCCGGCATTAGCGATGATTCCTTAGGTAAGGTTCTCCTGTTTGGAAAGCGATTAGGTTTCATATCTCTTCCGGTCCACGTTTTTGAAATTCAAATGCGCATCTCTTTATACAAATGCGGCGATCATCGGAAATTATTGCCGTTGAATGCTATCCAAGAAATCATCTTCTTACGCGTATATCTCTTCCTCCACCTTTTCTTTCACGGTTGCCGCTGGCGCATCTGTATAAAATGTATAAATTCCATCCAATATTTGGATTATCAAGCCTTACTTTGCTATTTACTCCAAATACATCTAGTGGTTATTGCAAAATATGTAGATAAAGTTTACCCACATGTTTTCGGTTAGGTTTTGCAGATGTGCAGGCATTTAATTATGCTTGGATACCTATCACTTCCCCAAATAACGTGCCAATCAAGAAATATTGCAGTTAAACACCGAAAATGATGCCTATCACTTCAATCTTTGAGTGATATTCCTCAATAGTTTATTCAAGTAAAAACTTATCTATTACTATACATAATCTAGCTACTCAAACATACTCCTTCCTGTGGCTTTTAGAATTACACGATCGAAAAAGGTACGGTTTCTCCGTGCGGAACGTGATAAGATTTTATAATTTCAGATCGATGAATACATTTCTAATGCGCATCACTTTATGATATTAAGGTGTTCATCATGAAATATTTACATTGAATAATATCCTAGGTATTCGGTTCCTTAATTTATTATTATGCCCTCCCTCATGGTGGTTATCCAATATATCCCACTAGTTATTCCACTTATTTGTGCGATATTTATTGAATAACACTTTTTTAATTTTCAGCACAGAGCATATAATGGACTACCAATACTCTGGACGACTCATGGCTTCAAATGCTTTGCCTGCATATCACTCTTTATTTGTACCGAGCATTCGGAAACAGGGCAGACCTCTGAGCACTTGACTCAAAGTTTTTGTACTTCAGAAATGGTGGGTTTTCGACCTATAAATCATTAGTAATTTTGGTTCCTACTGGCATCCGGGGTTAAAAATATCGCGGCACAACTTTTCTCCACCCTGTATACTCTTCCAAATTTCACAGTCAGCTCAACAGCCCAAGGCAGGCAAAGCTTATGAGGTCATGTGTTGTCGACAGCATCCGGCTACAGGACCAAACGGAGCGCTTGACTCAAAGTACATCAGTAATTTTGGTTATCACTGGTATCAGCTATTCAGGGTTAAAATTTCCTATTATACTTTTTCTCCACCCTGCATGTAAAAGGTCCGTTAATGGCGGGGTTTCATCTCTAGAAGGTTCATTTTATTGTAACACTGCGTGCTATGGGGCTAATATTACGCCCCGAGAAATCCTTCCATATTTGCAGCGGGCGGAATATTACGCTATCCATATTTTGAAATATTCCAGTTGCCAAATGTGAAAATAGTGGTGCTAACCCATGTATGAACAAATTAATATAAAAAAACTAAATTTATTCTTTAAAATGATACCAAATAACTATTCCTCCAATAACAGTTTGGATGATAAGAAAAAAACTCAAAAGTATTCGAATTGGCCAGCACTGGGGTAGAGATCTATAGTACTAAAATTCCACAGAGAAAAAAGCATTCGCCTTGACCGTGATTCAAACCCGGATCCCCGATCGGGTGATCCGGGTTCGAGTCCTGGTCAAGGCGAATGTTTTTTTTTCTCTGTGGAATGTTCGCAGAACTTGTGAATTGCGGGTAACTAAATTTTTAACCGTGGCTAGTAGCGGTATCCTTCAATTATCAATAGTACTAAGCTCAGCACGGTAAATGTTAAAATTATTTGTAAAACATAACTCAGTTGTATTGTTATAAAACGAAAAGGGTTATATTTAATGGAGTTAAATGTAACATAACTAAGAAATATTTAAAATAATTACTAGGTTGCCATACGACCCTGGTCCTTCTATTTTTAAGAGGGAGACACCGCCCTGGAACCCCATACTCTACTCCTTACAGCCTCATACTCCCACATCACATTCTCTCCGGACCCCATTCCATTTTTCCCTTGCAATCCCCGCCTTTTCCTCCTTACCCTACCGCTCCTCTTATACCACCCCCACCTTCACGAACTCCTTCCACGCCCTCTCCTTCCCTGCACCTCCCCCACACATACATATATACTCGTCCTCAGCCACACTTGTTGGCTCTCCCTCTGAAAGCACGTTCCTATCCTCCCCGCGGTCAATTGAAAAGGAGAGAGAGAGAAAAAATATGTATGTGTGTGAGGTTGTGCATGCTTACAAGTGCCCCCACGGATCCGTTCACGTACCCACCTCGATTTCATCCCTTTTCCTACTCTTTGAAAATCGCTCTAGTCGATCTAGCCATGCGTCGCGTCTGTCCCCTCCCCTCCGTTCCTGAAAGATGGGCGTGTTCCATAATTTCTCTGAACCATATGCTTCCGTATCAAGAGCTTGGAAGTGGAATTGAGGTACTTGATTGCGAATTTCTCGGAACAAAAATGTTGTCATCTGGTGACTTGTCCATTGAATCACAAGGGATCAATATCAGTCAAAAGCGATAAAATAAGAGAGATATTTTGCCGAACGGATAAATATGGGAATTCGTTTATCTCCCGAATCATAAGGACTTAAATAAATGCTTAATTAAATTCGTAATTTTGTTTGAGAATTTTCTTTTTATATGTTGGCGGCTGGTATACTAACACCCCCTGCTACACGCCTTTTTATGCGGCTTGTGGGATAGTATTTGATGAATGTTAACTTATCTAGACGTAGATGAATATGATCACAAATTATTATTATTTTGAGTGAATAAGCGAGAAAATCGATCTCAGAAATTCCTCTAAATCATATGCTTCCATATCAGGAGCTTGAAGTGGGATTGTGGAACTAGTTACGGATTGCCTGTAGCAAAAATGCTGTAGCCTCTAATCTGGAGTCGTGTCTAGTGAATCACAAGATATCACTATAATCACAAATTACTATTTAGTGTGGACGCGCGGGATAAATAATGCCATAAATTCCTTTGAAATGTATGCCAATGTATCGTGAGTCGAAAATGGGCATTTAAATATATAATTCGGCGTTTTCTGGAATACAAATTTTGAAGATATTACATCGTAGGAGAAAAAAATGTAGAACAAAATTTGCTAATATGATTGAAATCCCAATGCTATGAAATTCTCAGAAAATTGCCTGCACTCGCCAAAATCTTTCTGATACTCCCAAAGTATCTATTTCTATAAAATCAAAAAGGCAAAAAGTAGCTCGGGTTACGGGGGTAATTTTTTATATTGTCCTGAAATGCGATGTCCTTTTACTCTGAGAAAACCAACCTGGCCGCTCCAGACATGCGTTGCGTTTGCCGAGCGGGCGTGTTCAGTTTCTCTGAGCCATATGTCCCTACGTCAAGAGCTGGAAAGAGGAGCTTAGGAACTCGTTAAGATTTCCTGGAACAAACGTGTTGTAGGCTATGATCTACTTGTGTCCTATATCGTAAATCTGCAGATACCAATAATATCGTGACCTTAATATTTTATGCCGTCGCGTGGAAAACACCCCTAGTTGTTCCTTTGAACCATATGATCTTTTACCAAGAGCTGAAAAGTGGAAATGAGAATAATTCTGAATTTTATGAAATAATATCGTTAAAGAGAAAATCGCTATGGGGAATCTGAGTGCCATGAATTCATCTACACCTACATAATACCCCGCAAGCCCCCTGATAGGTGTGTAGTAAGGGGTGTCGTGCATCAGTGAACTCACGGAGTTAATATTTCCCGTAGACGCATGGAAATATGAATGTAAATGGCTCTTATGATTCAAAACCAAATTCTGATATATTCTCAGAAAACTTTCTGAACACCTATGGGAGTAATATAAAGACAATATTGAACTCGAGTTACGACCTAAATTTTGAATTTTTTCCAGAAAACCTGTTACCTATATCAAATGAAAGATTCAGGATCTTGAATATAATTTTCACTTAGGATAGTTTTGATCCGTTTACTATTGCTGAGCTTGCAGTTGATCCCCCAGAAAAAATCAAAGATTCCTGGTAGAATTTCGTGCTGGAACCTCAATAACTATTATGGCTCACTCCTAATCTTCTTGTCCCGCATTAAGACCGAAGATGGCCTTTTAACTCTTGACGGAATTTTTTTTTCACGAAAAACCGCTCTTGCCCCCGTAGAACGATTTTCCGTCAGTCCTTTTCTTGGAAGGAAGGTGTGCGCAGGAACTCTCCTGAACCATATGCTCCAGTACCAAGAGCTGAAAAATCAAGCTGGGGAGAGAGTTGTACTTAAACTGGTGCTACCCTGTAGTTGCCTAAATATTAGACGAGTCGGACATTGTACCGAATCATATGATTCACCAGGTATCAATATGGCCTTGGAATGAATATTTTAGGTAGGCTAGGAACGGTCATAAAACATTTGGTGAAACTCAAAGCCCGTTATATCATTATTAGCTGACCGTACTACCAAATGACAAAAACTTTTTTGCGTTCAAATGAGATCCTATTGTGGCGCCAAGACGACTTTAGAAGTGACCATGTTACCCGCACCCTACGTCTGTTACCCCATTTTTATAGCTCATTTTAAGACGAGAGTGCAAGGCCTGATTCCAATTGCTCTATCGGTTTGATAAAAGCTAACACGTAAACAGAAAACTATCTCAACTTGCCAAACTGCCTCAAATTTCAACAACCTCTCACCGTTTCCACAGTCAAGCAGATAATCACAAGCTTAGGCTTCGGTTTTAATTTTCGATTCCTTCCTAAAACAGCTTGATATCATCTATCTTATAGAAGCCAGTTTATCATAAGTACAGATTTCGGCAAATGTAGCTTTGATCCGTTTGTAGAAATTTGTCTCGAAGGTAATGCCTCAGAATCGGCGAAGGTTTCCCTGACGTACAAGAAAGTTGCGTATTTACTACAGAAGACCAGGAATATATTATGTGTCTTCGTTCAATTATTTTAGTTATACATCCTGGGTATTGAAAGCATTTTATGATATGATAATCACTTATGTATTCACAGTGAAGCGTCACGTCTGATTTTTCTCTCTCTTCCAGAAAACCGGGCGTAACCAGGAATTTCTTGCAACGCCTGGTAATGCTCATATATGAATGCTCAAGAAATCAACTCAAGAGTGAAAAGGGGCGATTAAGGAAATTACTCTGGATTTCCTGGAACAGAGTAAGTAATTAAAATAATATAACTTGTATTATAGGAGATCATGAAATAGTGCCGCGATTTGTGATCCTGTCCTGATGAAATGACTTCCTGCTCTCCCCGCTTATAGTTCACTGTAACAATGGCAAAAATTTTAAATGTATATTTCCCTGTTGGAGTAAAGTATGAAAATTTTGGAGGTGTAATCTAGAGGTTCATATAATTGACAGAATCGCTCGAAGGTCTACTAAATCATTTTAAGTCCAAAAATTGAGATATAGAAGATAACCAAGTCAAAGAGATAAAGTTGAACTCCCTGCTAGAGAATGCTGGTATCAATCCTGTATTACTCAGAAATCTGCTCTCTCTGCATATAGGTCCCAACAGCGATGCTTGTTATCTACTTGGAAATACTTTGTCGTGATGATCAGTAGCTTCATGTAATAAAATATTAATTCGAGTAGAAACCCAGGGGTAGCCACCATCTTTCAATTAGTTTGTTCAAGTGTCAAAGTCTGCATCATCCTTTATTATCTATGAATATTTATTATTGCTTCAAGTTATGCGTCGCCGTTACCCTTCTATATCGTAGCTGAAGAGTACATTCGATACGAAATTCCAGTGAATATATGGTCAAAGATTAAAAATTAAGACGGGGGCAGAGGCAAAGTTTCTGGACTACCTGAAACACAAGAGGGTAGCAAAAATCCTGAAGAGTCAGATTCTACTATAAGTGCGTCAAAGTTTGTTCATTACCCATTTGACTATATCAGGAGTTAACAGCTTAGAAAAGGTAGTCTAATGGGTTCGAAATTTTTTAACTGTTTGAGGTCTCACAATAAATGAAATCACAGAAAACAGCTGCTGCTAGTAAATTTGGTACCCATTCCAAATCTAATTCTGGAACTTGCATGCGTAAAAAGTTCTCTTAGCCAATCATGAATATTTCTAAAATCCAAAATTAAATTTTGGTGAAGATCGAGTTGAGATGAACATTTTTGTATATTCCGCAGCAAGATACTAGTTACCCATATCTTAAGGGACTCTGGCCTTCCGACTTTATGATCTTAACCAAGATAACTGTCATAATTTTGCAGATCCTAGGTATATATTGTACGGATCAAGAAAATGCTGCTGCAGAAAAGTAATTTGGCGAAAACCTAACGATGATCCCTTTTCTGTCAAAATATAGGATATGAGTTTTGAATGGCTCTATTAACCGCGTATGGATCTTCCTGTAGATAAAACTGTGTCCATTCTTAGTAGTGCTGGATTCCTTGGAACAGGTAGTTGATTTGATGATTATTGAAATAGCTTGATTTTCGGAAATTCAGCGGCCCACCAAGATTATCCAGCTACTCTTAAAAAAAGTATTAGTGGAGGAATATCAAAAGTCAACTAATCAATCAAATGATTGCCGTTTCTAGGTTCTAGAGCACAATAGAAAATCTGACAGTAGAAAAATACTTGATTTAAGAGGATAATGATGGGTTAACTTTTTCCTGCTTCATTAGGCGCCAATTTCTGACATGTTTAACACCTTATTGCAGCCAGTATCATCTGTACACGGTAGGAAACTAAAATGAAGAATTCCCTTGTACTAAATGTCGGTGGTAGAACTGTCCAGGTAATCTGGTATGGCATAACGTAAGCGGAAAATGTTATTTAGATCCCTTAACACAGCAGGTGTCAAACTCAAGCTCAAAATCGGCTGAATGAAGTAATGATTGCCTCTGTATATACTACGAAGAAATTCTACGGGACCAGTACTTTAAGTTTAACTATTCTTCTATTTGTCGAACGAAGTGCTGATAAATCTTTTAGTTACCTACGGGGATATTGCTTTTCAATAAGCTTCTTCATAAAAAATGGTACATTTTCCTGTTGGAAACAGCAGTCTGTCCTCTCGCAACCATCCATGAAACAAGTCCAGCTAGTGAATCCTCTTGGTGAAAAACCAACGAACTCATGACTTCTGAGGCAATATAAACTTAAAACGGGATAAGTCTGCTGAATTTCACTCACCTTTTCTCTGTGCTTTTCGCCCACGTGGTTTCACGTCAGCTTGGCTTGGATAAATCTTCGCCCGGCTCTGGAGTCCAGGATGTCTGGAAACTGGAGTGATGATCCAGCGGACTGCCTCGGAGCGCCTTTGAGCCAACCCACGTTGTTGGCCGCCGGTAGGGTGCTTCTAAGAGTAGGCTCAGGGTATGAGGATCAAGGGTCAGTAGGTGAGGAGTAGGAAGCCTAGCTAAAAAGGATAGACTTCGGATACTGTCCGCTACGAATCTATGAGTAGGAAATGGGTGAGGTAGTGGTAGGGTGTTGGGAAAAGGGTTCCTGGTGCGTCACTGGTGCTGTTACGTTCCCTGGAGGAAGCAAGCTGGTGTCTGGGGGAGCCGCAGAAGGGTTCAGGGTTCTTGCGTGGGATCGTAGGATTGGAACGTCGGGAAGGATTTCGTGAAGGATTCTCATGGGTGGTGGTAGCGCGTGGTTCTGAGGGGAGGGTACGGTTGAGGGGGTACGGTAGGGGTAATGGAGGTAGGAGGGGTTTTGCGTAGGGTATGAAGGTATGCCGGTAGGGGTCGGTAGAGGGGGAGGTATGCAGTGGGCGGGGAAGGTGGTTTTTTAAGGAGATGAAGGTGGTGGTGGAGGATGGGTTGTGCGTATTTTTTTCTAAAGGAAAAAGAGGGAGGAAGGTTATAACGCGGCGCGCTGGATGCTGTAGGCGGACCAGAAGCAGAGTGAGGCTAGCAGACCATTGTGGGCTCGCTTATATAGGGAAGTGAGGGGAGGTGGAGGGCCTGGGGAAGGGGGTGGGGAGTGGAGGAGAGGGTGGGGTTGGAGGTAAAGATCTGCGAGCGGTGCGGCGGGAGGGTGGGGGGGCGTGTGTAGGCGCGGGAGAATGTGTGGAGTAGGGAAGGAGGGGCTGGGCGTGGAAGGCGACGTAGTAGTATTCCGAGTGAGAGCGGCAGTTGTGTTAGTGGCGGTAGTAGTAGCAGACGTAGGGAAGAGAAGGGATGAATAAAAGGGAGAGATCGAAGAGGCAAGAAGAGGGAGAAAAGAGGTGTGGTCGAGACGGGTGGCTGAGGAGACGAACGGAGCGGAGGAACAAAAGACTCGAATTTTGGAATCGAAACTGTAGAAGTGAAAGTTAGTATTGTATTCATTAGTTATCGTTACAACTGCATTCTCAATACAATCGAATAAAAGTTGCATCAACAACAATCGAGATAACTACAATCGATTAACAATTGATATCACTAAAATCGAGTAACGATTGTAAACTGCAATCGAGTAACAATTGAAATCACTACAGTCGAGTAACAATTGATACCGCTATAATCGAGTAGCAATTGAAATATTTCTACAATCTAAAAGCAATTGAATCAACTGCAATAAAACAACTAAGGCAACCAGTTAATTTTTGCTATATTTGATGATCAACTGACTTTGTCCATTAGTAATCGTATCAACTGCAATCTAAAAACAATCATATCTAATAACACCAAATAACAGTGGTATCAACTACAATCGAGTAGCAATTGAAATGACTATAAATGTGTGACAATTGAAATCTCTATTTTGGAGTAACAATTGAATCGACTATAATGGAGTAGTAATGGAATCAACTTCAATAAAATAGCTATCGAAATAGCTACAACAATTGCTCTTTGCTTATACATTGATGATCAACTAACACTGCTGGAAATAGTTGGCGCAGACGTCTTTGCGCTGTTGCCATTTCTAGAAATACTACGATTTACATTTGTGGATATTAATACTAAAATTTTTGACATGAATCAAATGTTGTAATTATTTTGATTGTTCGGGCCGGACTTGGTGCTACTTTTAGGACAGAATTGGAGCAGTAACTGTAGAAGTTACCACTGTGCTCATCAGTAACAGAATCACCAGTGAGAATGGAAACGATAGTGAGGAGTGTTCATGAATGGCGGCTGAGTAGTCGCTCGGAGGCGTGCGGGAAGGAGAAAAGCTCGCTTTTTGGTATCGAATTGAATTTGAAATGAACTTTAAAAGTACGCAATCATAATGCAACAAATTACAGCAATTATTATTTAAGATACACTTTCAGGGCATTGTCTTACCGGAATATATTCCATTATCCATGACATGTATTAAAATATAGCTACAAGCTCGTACTGATTAATGTTATGTAATTTGTAATAACTACATTTTAAATTTATAATCATATATTTAATATGTAGGCATCACAACTGCATTTATCAATCGCTTAATATGTAGTAACTTTTATTTTTTGATCCTCTATTTGTTCGATTTTTCGACCTTGTAAGTGAATGGAAAGAATAAGTGTATGGATAAAATAAAAGGTAAATTATCACTCATAATTACCATTTTTCACTTTTGTATTCATTAGTATTCGTATCAACTACATTTAAAAAATAATCCTTTCTACTACTATTAAATAACAATGGAATGAAATACAATCGAGTAAAAATTGATAGAACCGCAACCGATAAAACTAGTATCGAGTCAATACATTTATTAAAAATTATAATTAATTAATTCTTTAGTAAAAAAGGCACATACATTACTGTAATGGTAGTTGATGTAGAGAGTGAATTAAAATTTTGATCAGAACCTCAGAATTAGGCGAGTGATAGTACCAGAAGTTTGGAGGAGTAGGGATGAGTAAAGGGAAAGATTGAAGAGGAGAGGAAGGAAGTGAGAGAAACGGGAAGGGAGAAATGAGGTGTGGTCGAGGCTGGCTGCTAAGCATGCGTACGGTAGGACAAAATGCTCGAATTTCGGAACTGAATTTTGGAACTACAAAATTAAAGAATCTGTCATTCGAAATTTAAATCTCTTATTCGGAACTTAAAAAAACTTCTGTCAAATCAATTTTAATCGTCCGATGCTGAAACAAATACTGTCAAATTAACTTTAATTAAAAAAAAAACTAGCGAATCAAATACATTTCTTGTGCGACCATTGACAATACATTTCCTGAATTAATTAACGAATTTAAATTTCAGGTATTTAGGAAAAAATATAATATCATTGTTTATAATTATCATGAGGATATTATCGGTTATAAATAGATGAATAACTATTTTATTAGGAGAATTTACCTCAAGCGTCTCTCGTTAGGTAAAACTGGCTTTATCTTATATTAGTGAAAATGGGGACACGATATTTCTTTGGCCGAAATGTATTTGGATTTAATTATTTTTGTAGATTTTTCCAAATTATACTTTTCCTAGCATGACGACCTTGAGATGTTTTACATATGATTTATATAATAATTAAATAATTTAAGAGAACGGAATGTGAGACAATAATTAATATTTGTACACATATTTAATATCGTTAAATTAAGATATATTTTGGCTGGATGAGGTACTGGATTCAAGAAGAGATTTTTGAGATGAATCGAGGTTGTAAAAGTGAAAATATTCATTCCATTTACAATTTTCATGATGATATATTGCATATTGCCACACAAATTATAATTAATTTACGACTACGAAGAGCGATGTCATTACATTTTTAAATTCAACAGTTCATCCAACGGGAACTAATTTCATTAATGTCATAAATGGTTGTAATGCACGCATAAACATAACAAGATATTGAATCAATTGAAAATAATGCCCACATAAGAGATGTAAATGCTGGAATTAGAGGAAAATATTTATTTTATATCAATCTCGAAAACAATTTTTACTTCTTATTGTATGTGGACAAGGAAGGAAAAAGTTGTTGGTCAAAAAAACGTATAGAAGCTAACTGTTACCGGTTACCGATACAGAGACTCTATTTGCTTTACTAGTGTAGGAGGCAGTGGGAGTAGTGGTGGTTGTATCAGGTGTACCCTTAGCGAAAAAACTGTTGGATTTTAACAGTTACTGTTGGATTTTCTACAGTTACGGCTGCATTTTCTACAGTTACTGCTGCATTTTCTACAGTTACTGTTGGATCTTCTACAGTTACTGTTGGATTCAACAGTTGTCCCAATTAACTGTTGAAATTTTTAACAGTTTTTTCTTAACAGTTTTTTCGCTGAGGGGAAGAAGAATGAATTGGATAAGTGGTTGGAAAAATTATTAGCCATAGTTACACCATCAGTTGCTTCCTCAGTTCCCACAAAACATTTAATAAGGAATATTGATACTCTTTTCTCATAGAATTTAAGTGATTCCTTAATGATTTCTTATTCATCAACTGTCGGACGAAGAGGAACGTTAAGTTCCATATAATAAGCGAGAAATTAATGGAATATTCACTCTTAACCAGTGCAGGCGGATTCAAGAGTGTGACAAGTAGCGGGCTAGGTGGGGGGGATTGGGAATAAACCTCCCTTTGTGAAAAAACTTTAGATTTTAACAGTTACTGTTGGATTTTAAAAGTTACTGTTGGATTTTAACAGTTTCTGTTGGATTTTAACAGTTACTGTTGGATTTTAAAAGTTACTGTTGGATTTTAACAGTTTCTGTTGGATTTTAACAGTTACTGTTGGATTTTCTACGGTTATTGTTGAGTTTCAACAGTTACTGTTGAATTTTCTACAGTTACTGTTGGATTTTAACAGTCACTGTTGGATTTTCTACGGTTATTGTTGAGTTTCAACAGTTACTGTTGAATTTTCTACAGTTACTGTTGGATTTTAACAGTTACTGTTAGATTCAACAGTTGTCCCAATTAACTGTTGAAATTTTCAACAGTTTTTTTTAACAGTTTTTTTTACAGTTTTCCGCTAAGGGTAGACAGGAATAGGAGGCGCAGAGGTAGGATGGGAGTGTTGAGGATCGACAAGGAGGCGTGGTGAAATTTTAGTCATGGGATGCGTGCGGAGGAATGGTTTGCTTGATTTGAATGAAAACTAAAAGTGAAAGTACACATTTTATTTACCGGTAATCGAAGCAGTATTTTCAGCGACCTACTTTTTGAGGATTTTGTCTCAGGCTTTGCAAAACTTTATGTCTTCTAAATAAAATAAGGGGCTAAATTGTAGGTACACTAACACTATTTATCTCAGTTTTCTAATTTCTAATTACTTTAAATGTCATTGCTAGAGTTGATTTTTGTATTTTCCGCAAAAAAATGCAATGATGGATTCGTTTACCGTCTGAAATTAGAAACTGACCTATATTGCAGGCGTTTCCTAAAATCTTCTTCTGTAAATGAGCGCTCTTTTATTTGTGGATTACAATCAATTGTTGCTGTAATGTGACTTGTATATGAGGTAGTTAAACAAGGACTTGGGATGGATTTAATGTACTCAAATGTTCTCTGTCCTCAGACTGGATGAATGAAAAGAAATTTATCAAAATAATAATTAAGAGGTTTACTTTTTTATTCGTGAGTAATTGAATCACAGGGGAGAATTTAAATTCTAAAGAGGCGTGGTCGAGATGGCCGGCTGAGGAGTCGTTTGGATACGTACGAAGGGACGAAAATCTCAATTTGAATCGACACAGTGAAAGTGAAGTTAATTAATCTATGCAACAGTAATCGGAGAAATAATAGTTATGTTTTGAAGATGTGTTCTCACGCTCATTTCATGGGAACACTTTTGTTGCTAGTTTTCAGCTCAAATCGAAACTATGTATTTTCATTAATTCAACCTGGGTAAGGCCTTTAAGTCAGCGCATCATCAGTAAATTTTGTTGACGCTCAAAATGAAGCTATACAGCTGCTATTTGAAGATAAATTTATTCGATTCGTCTAAACGTATTCGGTTTATCTAATTGCTTCTATAATTAAACTGTTATAGTGATGCATTTCGTTGAAGGGTTGCGGAGCAGGTGCCAATGATATTCAGAATATTTTCCCTGTATCACCTGTTATAATTAGAACATTTTTTATAAATTGGTCCTATGAATACGATATTTCTCGATTTCCTTATTTTGGCCCTATTATCTGTTGGTAAAACTATTTTTTCTTATATTGTTTGAATTATGAAAGTGAAAGGGCTCTTTTGTAGTAATTACCTATTTAGTGAATAGCTGGCAACAGTTATATCTCTCTGGCTTGACATTGAGGGATAAATTCTTTTTATGGACGAAAATGAATCTACGGATATGGAAGCTTGTATCGTATCCATGAGTTATCCCATTGTTAGAAAATAGAAAAACGTTTTTCAAGATATCGATACCTCCACTGCACAAACGCTCAACTATCCCCCATCGAATCAAATCCGCTCATCTAGGAGTCCAGCAATACGATTGCACTCAGCTGGCAATAGCCGGAGCACTAACGCTCACCTCCGAAGCTTAGAGATTTGGAGGTGAGCGTTTATGCTCCGGCTACTGCCAGCTGAGCGCATTCGTATTGTAGAGCTACTAGATGAGCGGAGTTGAGTCGGTTGGCGATTATTGAGCGTTTTTATTTTGCTGTAACTGAACGGGAACCCTTTCAAAAATAGAATTTTTTCCTAACGCTATTCTCCGGCATTTTATGGCAGAAAATGAAACTATAGATATTCATAGATATTTTTAAAAAATCTAATCTGTTTTAGAAAATCATATCCTTTCATCAAAGTTCTTTTAATTGCTAAAATTTTATGAAATGTAAAAAAATGTGTTACCGGTTCAAGCCTTATGTAAATTACTCATCCTTTAATCTTAAGCCTGATTCATTAGAAGCCTGGTGCTTTGTGTAATGATAGGCAAAGCCTTTTTTTTTCTTTTTACCTCCAGTGATGTTTATTTTCTTATCCTGGTTATTTTTTGGGTATTTTTGGGGGCCATTAGCTGGAACGTTGGGCTTCTCAACGAAATATTTTGAGATCAAATCCCTGGCTAAACCTTAAGAGAAACACAAAAATTTTGTCGCGCGGGATTTCCTGTGAAACTTTCTAGCCCCGTTACCCTGAATTGGTGAAATTCATATGTCTGCGGTTTATTTTAGGCTGAAATCTTCTCTCACCTGCCCAAAAATCCTTCACACTGAAAGATTGTGGCGTGGTAACTATAGAACTTATACATGCCAGACTTTTTAACCCTGAGCGGCGAAAAGATATGAAATATAAAAAGAACTCAGTATAAGGTTTGCGAGAATTGGCCTTTTTTTTAGAATCAATATGAGACATATCATTTGGACCCATCCTCTCAGGAAGTTTTTGGTAGAGTTTTTCTTTCGTCCATTTTCCATTCATGAAGATGTATCATTTTTGTTTGGAATTGCGAACGGCGTTTTTCTTTTCCTTGGGATGGGTTAGGATAAAGCGAGGTATACTCACGCTTTTGTGAGGCAGAATTGAGCGGACTTCGTATTTTGTTGGGATGGACTGTTGTTGGCTTTGCACCGGAATGGTATGCAGACCCAGACAATGAGCAGTCAGGAAAGCTCACGGAGTTGATTGGCTAAAGGATTATAAGGAATACATTCAACCGAATTATTTTAGGAAAGTCTTATTGAATAATAGAATGTAATACACCACAAAAATACTTTTTAATAAATCAAAAGTGTGTTTGAAATTAGGCACCCCACAAGAAACGATTACAATATCTGAGATTCTCATGCTTGGGAATATTTGTCAGGGGTTCAGCAACTTGAATTTACTATTTTTAAATAGAATATCTTTTAGGTTATTACATTGTTGATGTGATTCACCATAACGGAAACTGAGTTGGTATTAACACTTATCGGATTTTGAACGAATTTTCATTTTGCAACACAGGAAACACATGAACCATAAATTTGTTCCGAATTTCCAGAAGTACCTGAGATTCTCCTAATTATAATTGTTAAATAAAAATACTTATATACTAGGCAATACAAATATGTGTACTTAGATTCAGTAGAATTGTAATCAACAAATAACATTATCGTAACTACGTGCTTTTGGATGTAAAATTAATTTAATTTAATGTAATGATATTTGAATGACGATAATAATTGCATTTCGTCGGCATGTGCAATGGGCAACTTTAAAATTACCATCATGGAAAAATGTTTTGTTCATACTATATTTCTGCTACATCGAGTTTGCCATATATTTATTGATGTTTATGTTCGTACCCATCATTTTTGAAATGACTCTTAAATATATGAGCTTTTGCATCTTAGGAATATTAAATTACTCCTATTGTATTTTCTATCCTCCATGTATGGCCTCCTTGTGTTCACCAAGGACGCTTTGGGAACCTGTTCTTTCCTTGGACAGTCGCAGTATCATTGCTATATATTTTCCGAGGGGTTATTCAATGCAAACTGAGAACTCGTGCCCAAACCACAAGAGAAAACTTTCTAATCTGAATGTCCGAATACGCGGGTATTTCTCAGCCTGATCCATTCAGTGAAAAGAGCCCCTGGACAGTAGATACCAATGGATACTTTTTTGCAAAAGAAAGAAATCAATGCACTCCATTGCACCCCTAAAAATCCGCTACCACCAGCATAAAGGAAGGGACCATATCCTTCTCCCCAACAATGCCATCATTACGTAACGATCCAAACACCCTTTAGCGATTGGATTGCGTCAGATCAACTTCCCTAGGGAGCAGACGTTGATATTCAAACACAGTGATATCATTTTGATGCTCTTGTTTCTGAAATCGCACTCACATTCAATGGAAATTGAGAAGCCTCCATCAAATATTAGTCCAATTAAATTCTAGGGAACTTTGAAAAAGTGGAAGATTAGGTCCCGCGTTTCCAGGGGCGCAGCTAGAAATTGAGGCTAGGGGGGGTTTCAGGCGCAACTAGTACTGGGGTGCCTTGGGGTGTGGTGTACCCACCAGGGTAAGCGGTAGGTGCGGGGGCCCTCCGCCAGAAAAAAATTAAGATAAATGGTTCAAAATGTTGAGTTTTACGGTCTTCTGAGGGATATTTTGTTAATACTAACACCATTCTATAAGCAATATCAATCAAATTAAGTAAAATAGAATTGTTTTCAATGTTAATGAGATATTGATTTGGTATTCCTAATGATAATCCATAAATGTACCTTCACATATGTCAGTAAAACATCAAAATTATCGTATTAAATATATAGGCGCCTTGAATATGAGGGGGGGGGGGAACAAGCCAATGGATACCAGTAATTTGTTTTCTAAACAGAGTTAGGAACAGAAGTTGATAAAGAAACATGCAAAAACTTGGCATGTTTCTTTATCATGGCCATGGAATACGTGTAAATCTGTGCTCTGTGTTGACATCGAGTGGAAACTCAATTGCACTACTAATAATATCTACCATCTCGTTTGTTTTTTTTACCTAATTTCTTTATCTTAATCTGTTCAGAAAAAATAACTTATACTTCTTTGTTTCTAATCCCCTCATATTCTAATAAGAGAATACATCACATCCGTTCGAAAGGTCATTTTTCATTTAATATTACTTGCATATAAATTACTGTATTACCTTACCTATGTTCAGATTACATTAAGCTGATATTTTTCAAAATTTATGCGTATCTTAAATATGAATAATTACCCTCAGTGATTCTATCAAGTAAATTTGTAAACAATAATATCCCTCTCAATCGTTGGAGTTTGGTGGATGTGAGAAGATACGAGGAATGTTTTTTTTCAATCTCCAATCGCTCAGCAAAAACACCATACAAGCGACATCCGGGTACTGCGCGCATAGGGCAACTGCGCATCCTCCGCACCACACGCTCAAGTAAAATCTGATCTTAAGTTTTTAGGGCAAGGTAAGCAGCAATCTCATTAACCACACTGCCTCAATTGATTCTCCCGCCAAGTAAGCACTGCGGAGCGACAGCCAGAAAATTCGCCGAAGGGCTTCAGCATTGAAATGACTTGACCTTTATGCCGATAAAAGAGAATTTTTCTTTAATGCAATGTAGCTTTAGTGTGAAACATTACACCTATTCCCATTCAAAACAAAAGAGGGGACATGCTGGCTTCAGCAAGTGTTATGATCCATGACAACGACCGTCATCTCAGCGCTGATGTAGCCCAACTGCTCCTTGAGCAATTTTCGATCACCCGCCGCGCAATGTTGACATAGTGCCGTGTGGCTTCCATCTTAACACTGAAGTGAAGAAGTAGATAGGAGGGAAGGATTTTCAAACATGCTTAGAGCTTCAGAACTAAGTCAAAGTTCATTGGAGGTCACTGGCGGTAACATCTTGTGAATAGGGTATAGTAAAACTTGTCCACAGGCACGACCAATACCTCAATTGCCGGGGTGATTATGTCGAAAGGATACCAAAAGTGTGCCCAACATTTAACAATGAAATAGTTTTTGATCATTCACATCGTCTTCTGTTCATGACCCATCGGAGGTTGGAAAAAAACGCCCTTCGTGTTCCTATAAACTCCAGATGCTGAAAGAAAACTCATCTTCTATGAATTTTTACACTAGAGATATATGTACATGTTGGATGGAGTATACCGCTGATAATTTTATAATGGCATTGAAAGCTTTAAAGCCAGCTATAAGTAAGAAAATGCGACAAAGTTGGACAGTTTCGGGGAGTCATGGGTCCAGGATGGTTGAAAAATTTTACCCATGGGGCTCTAAATGTCATGTTTACCCTAGATAACGTTTTATCCGGGTCTAAAAACTCAACATTCAAAATAAATGCGTTTAGCCCCTATAGGCGCCTCAGGCACGGTTATCCGACGTCTCACGAACCTGATACTTAAAAAAAAAAATTCTTACCAATTCGAACATTTTGACACCAAAAATTCTTAAATAGGATCATTTTGAAAAATATGCACCGACCTAATAGGTCCTCTTAGTCGTTGTTTAAAAAGCGGCGTATTGTTAGAGGGATTTTTTAAAATACGTAGGGATGTAAAATATGCCAAAAACTCACCTATTAGAATGATGATTTTATACTTCTCTGCATTAAAGAAATATTATTTAAAATTGAATTAATTAATTAAAAAATTTCCTGTCGCGAATGAATTTTTTTAAATCCCAGTGTTTTGAACAAGCATAGTATTAATTTTTTTACCGTTTTAACAGCGGAGTTTTAGTATTTCCAAGTTCATGGACCTACGTACACAGGTGTTCTGTTGACATCTCTTCTCCATTGATGGCATTTAGTTTCTGTCAGGTTTTTCACTACACCTTTTTGTGTGGGTATTCCTTATTTTTAGTCTATTTTTATTGAAGCCATTGATGATGTATCTGGGAATTACCGTGAAAATATCACCTTTTTCTCTCAAATTAACATAAGAGTTTATCTTGATAAATCAACAGCTAAATTATTTAATTTTATGAAGCCATTATTTGAAACATTATACAAAGCCTCACAAAAAGTTTTCAAGATTCGAGTTTTTAAGATGCTTGGAACAATTACACTTAGGAGATTAACCTGGCAGTATTTCCGTCACATGTTAATTTTGGGCATATTCATAAGGTATTTCGGTTATTTTTTTTGTTTCTCTGTATGAAAATCACCTTTATAAATGTTTTTTTATCATGCTTAGATAGAAGTTTGGAAATTTTTTCGTATATTACAATTTTATTGAAATATTCTATTGCATAGTTTGCTCTAAAGGTAATTCACATTAATTAATTCAAATTTATTAAATGGAATTTCCCATCTGCTAGAATGATAACCA
This sequence comes from Ischnura elegans, assembly GCF_921293095.1. Classification (NCBI taxonomy): domain Eukaryota; kingdom Metazoa; phylum Arthropoda; class Insecta; order Odonata; family Coenagrionidae; genus Ischnura; species Ischnura elegans. The sequence continues at coordinate 12,099,445 of NC_060257.1, forward strand.
TCGGTAGATCATTGAACACAGTTCACCATTTTTTCATTGGTAAAGCGGTCTGATCATCATCATCGTCACTGGTCAACAATCCTAAGACTGGTTTGATACAGCTCTCCACCCCATCTTCTCAGAAGCTAATCTTTCCATATTTGCGAATTTCTTCCCTTTCAGATCCCTCTTTACCTATTGCATTTATTTCGTTTGACGTCTTCTTTTCCGTTTTTGTCACCTAGGTGTCCCTCGACGATAGGCTTCATCAATTTATCACGTCTCAAGATTTGGTCAATAATGCCGTTCTGTCCTCCTATCAAGGTTTTCATGAGGATTCTCTTCTCTCCTAAACTTCTTAGGAATTACTCATTAGTAACTCAGTCGATCCATTTGACCCTCATCATTTTCTGTAGCACCACATTTCGAAGGCCTTCAGCCCTTGGTTTCTCCGCAGCTGTCATTGTCCATGCCTCACCTCCACGGAGAAGGATACTCAAAATGTTAGCTCTGATAAATTGTTTCCTTACTTATATGTTTAAATGTACTGGTCTAGGAAGCCAAAAGAATCGCCAATGCTTAAAATTATAAATGTCGCGAATTTCACCTTAACTGGTTTACCTACGACTAGGCTATCAATAAATTGTTTAATAACTCCCATAAGTTATCATTTTACAGCATGGGTAAATTTTTGCTTCACCATCCCTGAAACAGTAGATTTTGTTCAGTAGGATAAAATTTTTAATGCTCGGTGGTACAAGGGCTTAAAAAAATATTTGCCACAATTGAAGCGAAGTGGAATAAGTATTCGGCTGCGATGTGGGCGGATCTCAATATTCACTTGTTTTTCCGATCGGTCGGGGAAAAGTACGGAAGCTATCCTCGCCTTTTCCTTCCTCACTCAATCGAATTTGTACCGTCTCGCTCACTCTCTACATCCTTTCTCTTTCGTTTCCCTTGTCTTTCCGCGTCTCACTGGCAACGGCGGTACAGTCTCAGCCATTGTATTCTTGCATTCTCGCGGTGACCGATAATGGATTCGTGGAGTGACTTCACATTAATGCACGGATGTGGAAATTCTCGAATCACGGTGACGGAAAGTGAAAACTTCACTGTCTGCTCGTATTGGGAGAACTAACGGAGACTGCCAGGATAAATTCCATTGGAAGTGGAAAACTCTTCTCCATGGTGATATAAAATGGTTGACATTTCTTTTTTTTTATAATTATGACATATTTTTTTCATTTAGGAAATTGGCGTCTAATTGAAGAGAAGAGCTAATCATCTCACCAAATTTTTTACAACATATATATGTTCCTCTTCAGGGATTGGCATTTTTTTAAATATTAACACACACAGCTGATATTTTTGAATACGAAAGCTAAGTTGAAATCAGTCTTGATTGTTACGATTGAAACGATCTATTAATATGTCTATAGGACTTGACAGCTTTCAAAACATTAACACGTTTCTGAAATTATTCAGGAACTTCTGCGTTGAGGAAATTATTCTTTTTTGCTACGATTTCAAGTTCAGATAAATATTCGAATGATTTCAGTGACTTATATTGAATTTAGCAAAACCTCTCATAGCATAAAATGAATTTTGCAGAACGTAGGGAATTAGATTTTATTAGTAACAGATCTCCTAAATGATGACGAAGACTTATTGAAAGAAAAATTATAATTGAAAACTTTAATTAGTTTTTAAAATAATCCAAATTGATCATTATTTTTGTTTTATGAATTCTGCACACGATGGGTGTGATTGGAAGCACAATTCTACTCGCATTACGGCGTACACGTACTGACATAAGCTTAAGCGTCTTTTTTATCTCGTTAAACCCATGCATGCATCCATCCTGAAATACTTATTTTGGGGGTCACTAGCCTTTTTAAGATGCTGAAATTGAACTGCGTATGCGTTCCTTATCTCAGCCAACAGTATTCTGACCTTGCTAACAATTTCAAGATATTGAAATTGTTTTCACTTAAATTTTTCCCTTGTCCACCGTTTTCTTTCCTATACTCGGACCATTCCTAATATTAATATGTGGTCTATTCGCATTTTAATGTCCCAATGTCCACGTCACTAATCCAAATCATGCTCTATTACATGCTAGACTAGTTCAGTCGAAGAGGTCTCGCTTGTCTCATCGTCAGCTATTAGTTCTTTCATCAGCGGCGACCAATTCAACTATCTCAACAATCAAACTTCAAATCGTCGAGCAAAAATTATTTTTTTATAAATCTTGCAGTATGTTCTCTTTAGATAATAATTTCAGGTGCTATTTTTCTTTGCGGAGGTGTATATGGAACGCACGTACAGATTTTAACCATCGCCGCGAAGGTCAACAATCAATTTTATTTTCAAATGTGCATGGTAATTTACAATTATCCATAAATATTTATAGATTATTTTTATATTGATGACAGTCCGGGAAATTTAGATTTCCAGTCAATGAAATCAAGCTTAAGAAAATTGGGTAATTACTGCTCCATCATAAGGGAAACAGTAGAGGCGGCCATTTTGGAGAATGGCTCCTGTAAGGTATTTAGGGGAGGAAAGTGAAGGGGTGACTGAGGAATAGGGGTAGTGAGGAAGATTGGAACCCTTACAAGTGGGGGTTGGGGAATGGGCTTTAGGGGGGTACTCACCGTTGCAGTGAGTTGTTTTTCACACGTGCGATCGTAGTACTCACTTCCGTTACGACAGAAAATTGTAAGGTGTTGAGACATGGAACTAGGAGTGTGACAAATGCAATGGAGTTCTAGTACTCTAGTGATCACATGCTAATAGATTAATCAGGTTGGTAATCGTGAACCGAGACGAGTAATAAAGCATTAATGAGTCAGGTTGATTGTTGGCGGGATCACTTTGTGGAAATTAATCGATAGTAACGACTTAACCAGTTCTAGTAATTTTCCAGCCTTTCAAATTTGCTCAACCGGTTTCAATGATTACACATTACTATCAGGAGCTCTTAAAATTGAAAATTGTGGAACATGACTGCAGCTGTTTGTGTCATTACCATTCATGACTAGTACGAATGCGAGTACTTGAACATCCAAATCTTTCGGATCAGCAACAGCTTTTGCCAAGGTGACATTCTTCACACAATCGAAATCAACATTTTTCATAGGCTAGAAAAAGTATTGCCGTAAAAGTGAGCATACAGATGTGGGTTTTAAAATTACATTTTCTAATTTAAATCAAGGAAACGCTGTATAATTTACTTTCGCTCGATTAAGAACAATTTGAAGACAAAATTTCGAAAATTTCATGCAAGTGAAACCTTTGATTCTCGCTGCAGACTCTATGCCTCGGAAAGTGTGCCTTTAAATGGGAGATTCCAATTCTAATGCGTTAACGACGCAACCAATGCGTCAAGCTCTTTGCTGGGTAAACTCATCGTTTACTTTCAGTTTGTTTCCTTTTGAGATTGTGCCTTGTAGACCTCCGTGTTTCATGAGTAAAAACTTTTTGAATGAAAGATGAGGTCATCAGTCGGCAGTCCAAAGATAGGTTTGCCGCAGGTCTCGTATCAGCTAGTATTTTGAAACTTTCACATCGCATACCAATATTGCACGTTTATCATCGAAATCTCAATGTTCGCCATTTGAAACCTTTTTCTGCAGTTATACCCATCCATCTGTCCTTCAATTATTATTTTCATCAGGTTATCTTTGATTCAGCCAATTAGATTTTTTTCCGTTTTCTTTCCAGTGCTTTCAAAAGCCTTCTCCCCTCTTTTCATTTCAGATCTTTGAAGAAATTTAAGTGTTTCTAAAAAAATAGCAAAGCAATTTCAACTGAGAAAATTGATAGGTAGCATTTTTCCAAATTTGAATGTTGTTTAATGTCAAAGAGCACTCGTTGTCAAAGTCTCATTTATGGGCCCTGAAGAAAACTAGATGATATCGTAATTTTTTTTGGAATCTGTCACCGAAATGGACTGGTTGAGTGTTATGAGTCCTTTAAAATGCTCAAGCAACCGAACCTTAGCACGTTGCCTGTTATTCTTTGAAGGCTCCGAGTCTAAAGTGTGTCAAAGCTGTGTAATGCTCTCTGTTCGCTCTCATAAGTTTTTGACGAACCGTGCAGCTTTCCTTTGTATTTTACTGTGTTCGCGGGTGAAATCCATGTTTGTTGAATCCCATACACTAGCTGTTTACTCGAGGCGTGGCCTTACCAGTGCTAAAAAGGCACCTATCTTTCTATGTTTATTCCGAAAAAACCTTCCGTTAAAATACTTGACGAATCCTAACTTATTCTACTACCACAAATATGTACTGTATGTATTCACCGCAATAAGTTCGAAGCTTTCGTGACTCCAATAGGTTTGAGTTGATAGGCCGCCTTTATGTTAACTCCGTCCAAAATATACTAGTAAGTATATGTTGGAACCAATGTGTTTGTATTACATTTTTTTGTCTGTCACTGGATAGAGCGATTTTTTCTTTCGTGTTTTGTTTTGTTTGTCTATTTTTGGTAGTGACCAGGAAAGTCAGATTGTGAAGACACTCATGTGCCTTTTTTGTACATTTAATTCGCATTGACAAAACAGTTAACTAATTTTCTTTGAAGTGAATTTTTTTGTTGGAATAAAATAAACTTCTAGGAAAACATTACCTTTATGACTAAGTCTTGCAGAAGAAATGGACTCAAATATCATGTTCTCCGTGTCGCTCTGAACGATGTCTGTTCTTAATTTATCACACAATCTAAGCCTGGCACGTTTCTCCTAGGCTAATTCGTGTAAAAACTGTAATTTCCAGCAGTTTTTGGAGAATTGTGCAGCTTTTACCTTACACACGTTTTCTTAATACTTTCCTTTGTATTAAATACTTTATTTTCAATGGATGGATTCTTTTAATTGACTTTCAACCCACTTTACACGAAAACCCGAGAAAAATTGTTAAAACCGTGAAAAGTTTATTAAATCTTTTCTCCGGGGAAGTGTTAAATAGTACATGAAAAGCTAATGTTTTATGATTACTTATTATTGTACTTTATCTAATTTAACCCTGTTTTTAAATATCTTTCACTTAACTGCTTTATTTAATTCACTGTTTCAATCCATCTTCTACGGATCCCCATGTGCCCTTCCGCGTGACATGTAAGACAAAATGCTAGCAGTTTGTGCGCCTAGCGATTTGAGGCTTTCCCAAACATCCTCCTGTTTCCGCCCCATATCACCCCGGATTCTCGTTATCGGAGCATCTGCGAAATCCTCATCTAATCCGACGACAGACCTTGGAGGATCGGCCGGCATGCCACGAGCATCCTTTCCACGGCGTCCGATAAGGATGGCCCCAAGGGGACCACCCTCCTCAGATTAGCGTCGTCATTCCGGAACAGCTTTCTTCTCTCCGTTGAAAAATCAGGGGACAGATAGCAGGTGACCTTTGCCTTGTTGCAGGAAACTAGTGGAGGTCCCCCTCAGGAATCGGCCAGGTATGAGGAAAATCTCCAAGTTATGTTGCGTGCTGTTGTGGAGTTAGTCCTCTTCTATATATGTAGGCATGAGACTGTTGGCAATATTCGCTTCTTCATGCATAATTTTGGAGTAAAGGATTTACTAAAAAGGTACATTTTGAGATTTTTTACAGCAAATAGCAAATTTTAGTTAAAACCACGCAGTATTCGCAAGGGTTTTAACTTTTAACCTGGTAGAGGGCCCGCAGCGAAATTTAACGGTAGAAGACGCGTTGGGTGACATCGAAACCCCAAAGAAAATATTTTTTTTCTCTTTCCTTGGAATGATATAGTTATGTTTTGCTCTTTTTTAAATAGGTCTACCGAATTCAATTCCTACTACGCATTATATTTTACACTATTACCAATTGCCAATGATAGAGAAATATTCAACTGAAGTTATCAATGTAATGATAAATGAAGAATGAAAAACTTTATGTTATGTCCACAGTGTTTATTATCGTACGACGCGTTTCAGCGAATCACCTCGCTATCATCAGGTGCCGAACAAATGGCTAATACCGTTGAATACATTTTATGGGTAAGCTATGAAAAATAAAAGTGATGATAGAGTATAGCGACGTATTTCGCTGGAATAGGGAGCCCCACTACGGAATTCTTCTTTCATTCCGCTGATACGAATTCTTTGTTGGTTTAAAAGCATTTAATAATGGATAAGAGTAACGTAGGTTATTTGACATTTGGTAACATAATTATTTTAACTTTACAACTTTGGGTTTCAAGGTATGTAATGCCTTATTTGACATGATGAATGTAATGATCTACATGATAAAAAGAGAAAACATTAATTAGCTCTCATGTAAGGAAAAAGCTCAGGGGAAGTCCTGTGGCTCGGAAGAGGAACGTGGAAGGATGCTTGGGGTGTAGGTGACACCCCAGGATATTTTTACCCGTTCCGATCCCGAAGCGGAATGAAAATTTTATGGGATACTGGCATATTTTGTCAAAATTTATAAGACTTGAAGGCACAAGTGCTAAAAACACTGTACAAGACAATACAATAGACACAACAATAGACATGCAACGTCTCCAAGAAGAGCAATATCTTCAATTTCGTGGCCAAAAATACGTGGACATATATTGTAAAACTGGGAATGACCATTAGTTTGAAGTTATTTTTTCCTTGACTCGTTATCGTGTATCGGTTTCCTTTTACGTTACTGTGAACAGTCTCACAATAAATGCTCACATTCACCCTTACGATAGAATATAGTGAAAGTAAAATTGTATCATTTCAAAGGGTAAGCTATGAAATGAAATGTGGTGATGGTCGATGGCGACGCATTTCGCTGGGATCGTGAGCCCCATTAAGGAATTCTTCTTTCAGTCTGCGTATACGAATGCGATTTCGTTTAAAGAGCATTTAATTATAGGTAAGAGTAACGTAAACTATTTAGATACCATCGTGTGCTAAGACCTTTAAGAGCAAGCTAGCAATAGGATGTATGGAGCATAACACTTTTGGAAAAGTGGAACATTGGACGCTTAGATGAGAATATTTTGTAGAGGTTGGATTGAGGGTGTGGAAGAGTTTGGAGAGGGTAAAACTAATGGGGAGAATTATAAAGAAAGTAGTGCTGGATTGTAACAATTCACTGAAATATATATGGAGGGGACAGAGGGCAAGGTTAGAGCAAATGCTAACTTGCGGAAGGAGTTACAATCCGTGTAGGTTGGAAGAATATTTTGTACAGTCAGCAGCCCGTATTTGGGACAGGGACAAAAGTGGAGTACATACTTTTTTCAAGTTGAATACCATGCTGTAAGAATTGCGAGTGCGCAGAGTGATATCTATTGCTGCATAATCATACTTCAAGCATTAGTGTTGATTTATTATATTTTTTTTGTGTTCATGTGTTTTTTGAATTGAAGTTTTTTGCTGCAGAATACAAATAAAAACCTACTGCAGTGTCTGAAATTAGTATATTTTAGTTTTAAGTTGATACAGGAATTAAAAAAAAACAATTTAGAGGGAAGTATCCCTAACTTGAGACAACACAAAAAGTTAAAAGTAAATTTCAAATGGAATGGTGGGTTAACAATTTCTGAATTTCAAAGTGTAAAGGCTCTTCAGATTTTGGTTTAGTACTACAATTTGTAGTTATTACCTACAGTATTTTAAGTTGTATTGGAGCATAAAATCAGTCCCAAGTATAGCCAAGTATAATATATACTTACTGTGGTGGAGAAAGAAAATAAAAACATTTCTCCCTACAAAGTCACTTTTTCCTCTCCTTAACTTGTTTTTATAATTGATTTCTTCCTTAAAATGGAATTGTATGATGTAAAGGCTTCTTCCAATTCAGTGCGTAAGAGATATCAATTTTTGGGTAGATAAAAAAGCCATATTGTGAGAAATGGATGGATGATCAATTTTTTTAGAGACCTTGCTGAGAAACGTAGATTTTGAAAATGCGTGGATTTTTAGCCACAGAGAGCAGAGTGAAGGCAAAGAAAATGTTTTGAAATTTCAGCGGAAATTTTATTTAAATATTGCTCATTGAGAGACGCACAATATATAAGATATGCTACAAGGGAATATGGATATGGTTTTTAATGGCTCCTAAAGTTGTCTGGAAAGGGTAAATATGGATAAATGCGAAAAGGAGTGATTTGGGTGTGGTTTGATGGGGCCAGGAGAGTGAATGGAATTGACAATGCTTACGACGATATACATGATGGCAAATATTATTTGTGAAAAAAATATACCCAGTTGCTTCCTCTTGAAAGCTTTCTTTCAATTTTTTTCATTTATCTTTTTCGATGCTTGAAATATTGCGATTTTAGAACTTTTTTAATGAGCAAATTTTTTATCCAACGATTTGTGCATTCCAAACTTCTGTCTATCATGCATTTTACTGACCCCATTTGGTCACATAATAGATTTGTTTATTAATTATTCTCACACGTAACATTAGTCACATTTGGTATTACAGTGTTTGATTTTAAACCTAGTTATTAATCATCTTATTCTGATAATTTTACATTTTTATTCTAGCTGTAAATAACATTTTTTATGATGAGAAGCATCAAAATGCGAGGCATTTGAGATTTGATGTGTTTTCAGTAACTTTCCGAAATGAATGGAATATTTTTTTTTAGTAATAAACGTAAAAATCTATCAGAAAGATAATTTTGGAATTTCAACGATTACGGCATAATTGCCTTTTTTGTTGGGACCACCATAATATCAGTGTTTTGCTGTAAACCTGCGATTTCTGTTTAAAACTGGTCTCAATGGGAAGGGGAGAAATGGATAACAGCGGAAAGGAGTAGTGAGTGGGAAAGGGGGGGAGGGAAGGGTAGGTGGGGCCAGGAGAAAGGGGGTTGGGAGTGGTTGCGACGATATTTTTAATGGCGAGCGAAAGGGGGAGTGTTTTAATGCGACGATTAAGGCAAGTCATTTGTAGCTAGTGTTTCTGCCGGGAAGCGAGGGAAACCTCGTACCTGAATATCCACCCTTCCCTTTCCAAGCCCCCCTACCCTCTCCTACAGACCACCCCCCCACCTCTTCCTCTCCTCCGGACTCGGAAGCATTACGTAATCACTCGCAATATCCCCTCTTTTATATTTAATATTAAGTATGAGTGCGAATATCTTTCTTATTCGTCTGATTTCGTAAGGATAGGATATAATATAAGGGATAGGAGAATCTAAAAATATCTCCAAAGCCTTTTTGGCACTAATACACATCAGAAGGAAGTGCATATTTGAAGATTTAATCCTACTGTCCAACATTTTATGATCAAATGGACGCATTTTTAGAAGTTCAAGTGGTATCTGTTCATCTGAGTTTGAATACATTTGTTTCTCGTTGGCTCCCGTCGGGATAGGAGATAGTATCAGGGATAGCAGTATCTACAAAGGTCACCTTAGCATTTTAGGCAACTAATATTATATCAGAAGGAAGTTGAAATATGAAAGTTTGATCCGTTACAAACATTTTGTGATTTAATCGACGCATTTTCAAAAGTTGAAGTGGTGTTTGTTTATCGGTAATATTTGGTTTGAATTTTCGTACCACTAATTAAACTTATTAGCCTATATGCGTCCACAAGTTTTGCGTAGCGCGCAGTCATGTGTGTGTGCTGAATTTGTGTACAAACTAAACATTTATGTAGTTCTGTGATGATATTTTAATGAGAAATCCAGTTTTTGCATTATATTTAGTATATTTTAAACTGATTTCAAAATTAAAAATACACGTAGGCCTTAGAGCTTATAATGCGTAGGTCTCCTGCTATACATTAACTATCAATATTCCTCAGAATAATTTCTACGCTATGATTCAGTTATGTAAACCTATGCAAAGGCTTTTAACCCTAATAGTGTTCATTTTAATAATTCTTTACATTTTTAAAACTGTGTAAATGCTAACTATATTTTGTGAACCCAAGGGGCCTCAGCTCTTTGCTATGCATAGAGAGAATATATATAAATAATATAGAGTTTATAAAACTGTTTGAAATGGAATGAAAAAGCATTCATTATATTTACCCTTTGTCGACCTGTCTTGTTATTATTCATTTTATTAACTTAGCAGAGTAAATTTTAACAGTGGTTAACATCGAATCCGAATGGTAGTACAGTTGAGGATAGTGATTTTCATTTACGGCTTCACCTTGAAAGTCACTAACCTTCCGTGAATATGTTCATGTTTTTTCAAGAACAGCACTTACATTCAAAGCAATTACATCGTCTCCCACGCTATATTTTTCCACGGTCTCGACGATTTTTTTCTCGCGTTTTATTTTATTTTTTCCGCTTTCAATTCTTGTGCATTATTATCTCTTATCCTAACCACCCCGACTCCACGATCAACGTGGCATGTTTGCGGGTTGCGTCTCTAAATGCGAAAAAGCTGAACATTTCTCGCGTTGTGCGTGATGTTGATTGGCGAAGAGAACGTGGTTTTTAACGACTTCATCTTTTGGTCACTGATACTCCAAGTCACACTCTTGTCCGTCCCTTCGTAATTTTTCCCCATCCTAATGATCATTGCCTCTTTTTCTCCCCAGGAACTTGCCTGGAGCGTGAATTTCGAGCACATTATGTTCTCATACGCATTATAATCGCCTGCATCCTAAAAACTCAAAATCTTTCAAGGTGCACTTGCCTTAGCCTATGATGGGCGAGCAAAAAATTGCGAGCACCAATTTTTGCTAGAAAGGAGATATATGACGTTTTTCATGTGTAAAATCTTCCTTAACTTGCTGTACTTACTCTTGGGACCGCTGTACTTAATGATTTGTCTGGAAAGTCTTTAAGGAGAAAGGAATGGCTTGCTTTCAGAACTGTTGAAAATATTACGTGAGAGACAGCGTAATTGCTATGGAGATGAGTGCTGTTCTTAAAATAATTTGAGTCAATTCAGGAAAGGTAGTGTGTTCCGTGGTTGACGCTGCTCTATGCTATTATATCCACATAGTAGTTCTACTCCTAGTTCATTTTAATGAGAGTAGGAGTTTGTCGCCAATGAGACCTAAAATGCTCTAGAATTTCAGATCTTTGTCATAGAAATAAAAATCTTTCATGTGGCTGTAAACCTTGCTACTGGTTATATTATTTCTAGATGGAAGAACACAAGTGTCGAAACGGAATATCTGAAAAATTTCCCGTGATATTGTTTAAGTTTGCCAAGGAACCTAAGAGTTGCGTGTCTTTATCATGGCGTATAATTCACGTTACTTTGTTGGCAGCTCATTGCCTCTAGGTTGTGCGACCTAAATCTAGATTCCTGACACCTAGTTGGCCCGGTGGTCTCACTGTTATTATCCTATTTGGCTGTTCAAATCCCAACTGTGGCAGTTATTCTAAGAGGAACCTTGATCCCTGCTTATGCGCTCTAAGATACCTTGCTCGTAGCACGTCATCCATCGTATTGGACTAATATCTGTGATTTCCTTTTAGTCAGTCTTGGTATAGTATGAGGGGCCCTCATTGAGGGCCTAAAGTACATGGTATATGATATGTGCTAAGGTTTTATTTCTTCCTCAACTCCATCCTCTATGGCAGTTTATTTTATCCCAGCCATCTATTAAATAATTGTATTTAGGCTAAAGGTTAATATTATTTAGTATCCGAAATTACATATATTACGGCTCATATGATCTGTGAAAAATTGTGCAAATTTTAATTGAAGCTTGCATGTAAATAATCAATGTAAAATATTCTATTAAAATATATTTTTAGGATTATTTTAACGCAAAGCTCAGTTTTTTGTTGTTTGAAAGCAAGTCAAGTATGGAAAAGTGACTATTCTGCTGTGAATCATGCTCTGCAAAGATTTCTTTAAAACTGTAAGTGAAAGAGATGGTAGTCAACTTGTTCGCAGGCATATCATCAAATATTCATCAATTATGAAGGAAACCTGGTTTCCATCTACCCTTCCCCATTTTTGCGCGTATTTTCGTGATGTCTTCACTTACTCCAAAAATATTAAACGGAAAGTCTGGGGTAGGAAGATGTCGCCCAGCCGCGCTCCCTGAGTATGGAAAGGGGTTTTTAAGCTCCGCACTTGCGTTGGAGGCAGTGATGTTAGGCCGAGATGCATGGGGAGTTTTATTAATTGCCGAAGAATCCTTCGTCTGTCTTGCGTGAGTGTATAAGTTAGCTCTATTAAATCCTATCTACTCTTTTCCTATCTCTAAACTTATAATCTTATTCGTGATTCCAGCCAACTACACGCCAACTACCGGGCGAAAGTAGAATCACTGGTCCGGGTATACTTTTGCGCACGGCTCATTCAGAAAAGGTTCTTCTGAGGAGAAGTAGTGTCGTTTGCTTGCGATGGAGAATATTCCGATGACTTTTTTCCAAGAAAAGGGAAATCTAACAAGAATTGCTGTGTGCCACAGTGTTCTTTAAGGCCTGTAGGGACACCGTAGTTCGATTTCACGAATTTCCAAAGCAAGGCGATGTTTTCTATCGCAGGAATGATTGGTGTGAGATGGAGAAGGTCGATCGACGGAATTTGTGGATCCACCGGCTGAAAATCGGGAAAAAGGTGACGAAGATCATGCTGGTGTGTTCTTTGCACTTCATAAAGAACGATTATATATTACCGGGTACGTATACATTTTTCTATTTCACTTTTTTTCTCTTAATTTGTTTCAACGTGGCTGAGATCACGTTGTGAAGTTGATGCGAATGTTAACCTCCTTGTAGTTATCTATGTTTTAACGTGTTCTTTCTCAATAGATTTTCCAGCAAGACATCGATTTTTGAAGAGATGTGCTGTCCCGTCTATGAATTTACCAATATCGTCGATAGAAAAATCTCCAGTTTGAGTACACAGACGGCATGGACGACGAGGAGAGCCAATTAAGGTAGGTATTTCAAAGGAATGTATTATTTAATCTTGTAGTTTTCAGCCGTATATTAAAAATCAAAATTCATTGATTAGCAACCATAGTTAAGGCTAACTGAGTAGTAACAAGGAAGTGGTTATTAGCTGTTTTGGTTATAGAGTGCTGAACTTGCTATCTTTCTCGTATTTAGTGGTTGTGGTAGTATATTGGGACACTACATAAGTTGTGATTTTTTCGAATGAATTGTGGCTTGGAAGTGCAGCCCTATTTTTTATAGATGTTTAAAAACGTTGCCGAAAAATAAAAGTGCATACATCATGCAAAAGCTTGCATTATATCAGCGTGATGTGATGCAGCTATTGAAAAAAATTTATATGGATTTGAAATCTTGCAGTCCACCACCATATTTAGATATTTTAGGTTTTCAACTAGAGGCATGTAATTTAGATAAATATGGGAACAGTCAATCTTGAGTAATTGCGTGAGTAACACTAGAGAAATTGTTAGAAAAATAAGAAATTATGGTATTTATGGTTATTCAAAAATAAAGTTTCCACTAAGGCCATACACTTGGTTGTTTACCTATTGGCCAAATTTCTATGGCATCAACTTATCGGATTGAAAAAATGTTTTCATACATTATATTATCGTTTTATCTCTTATAATTTGGATAAAGATCAGTTTACATATTTATTGTAGAGTCGTTATTTATTTATTTATTATATATATATATAAATATATATTCACATTGAAAAAATAAACTCGTCGAAGCTATCGAAGCACTTCAGGCTTCTTCGTCAGCTGAAGTATGAATGGTGAGGAAAGGAGAGGGTTGGAAGAGGGAGAAGAGGGGTAAGGGGAGAGGTGTATGGGGAGGGGGAGTTAGGAATAGGGGTTAGGATGCGACGTTCAGACCTGGAAGGCTATTGGCTTGAAAGTGCCAAATGCAAGCCAAAGGTCTGAACGTCGCATCCTAACCCCTATTCCTAACTCCCCCTCCCCATACACCTCTCCCCTTACCCCTCTTCTCCCTCTTCCAACCCTCTCCTTTCCTCACCATTCATACTTCAGCTGACGAAGAAGCCTGAAGTGCTTCGATAGCTTCGACGAGTTTATTTTTTCAATGTGAGTGTTTCTTTTTTGTGTCTCTGTGTTTATCGTTATTAACTTGAACTATTTATATTACGTGCCACGTGCATATCATATTTTCCAAAACATTGTATAAATATATATTTATTTATATATTTATTTATTGTAGTTATCAGTTTACATATTTATTTACTGTAGAGAACTAAATCTTCAGTCGTTTCTTTGGTCCATCTTAGCTAAGTATTACCAAATTCAGCACTGAAAGATGGTTATCATTTCATGTGTCTCACAGTAACAAACTCAGTTTTACTTACAAATGATGATCATTGAAAGCTTTTATTAATTTTATGGAATTTATACTTAAAAGTCCCTAATGCGTCATTTACCTTAAACAATGAGGAAGGGGAACAGGAAATTTTTCGTTTTGGCCTCATCTTTTTAGTTGTCTCAATTGCCCGAATTCATAGAGATTTGGAAAGAGTTTCACTGAGGACATTTGTCATTTACCATTCTTCTGTGAGGGATCTTTTCCGTGTTATTGTTTTTTACCAATGCAAAGTACTGTTTTGAATCATTGTAATCTGGTTATTTTTTATTTAGATCCAAAGTGGAGGGTTTGTGGAGGCAGTTGCTGAGTGTGATGAGGCCGATATCCACCAGATTATTGCAAACCCCATTGATGAGCCCACTAAAGATTTTTCGATGTAAACTCAAGAGGTTGCAGCTGCTGAGGCCCTGATATCCATTGGAAATGGAGATGTTAGGGGTGTACAATGTAGTATTGGCACTCAATGTGTGAATGAGACAAGGGATTTTGGGTGCCAGGTAACTAGTGGTGACTTTCACTCGACGGTGGCTGACATGATCGTCAGTGAGAGGAACCTATACACGATGACTGGCCTCGATTCCTTTCTGCAATTGGCCAGTTTAGTTACTTTGTTTTCGGAACTTCAGCCTGACAACATGTGGTACTTCTTAAACAACAAGTGCAAAATAATTTTATCGCTCACGAAAATGAAGCTAAACTTATCCTTTGCCATGCTGGCACATATTTTACACATTGTGTGGCAGTATATAATAAGTTTTTTCATTCCATGGCTTCATCATGTACTTGTATCACATTCTTCCATATCAAGTGTAATTTTATTTGTTTTTGCATTGTTTTGCCTTCCTTAAAAAGGGGGATGAATGACATTAGTTCCATGGTGTAACTCGGCTGTTATTGAAGTCTAAATCTAGTTTGAACATTGTAAATCAGCCCAGATATTACCATCGTATAATTATGGGGAGTTACACCACTTGGACATATTTTACTTATTGTATTGCACTGTATTATATATTTTGTCATTCTGCCTTCATTAATGTACCACAAACTTCCATATCAAGTGTATTTTTTTGCAGTGTTTTGCCTTCCTTATAAAGAAGGATAAATATCATTAATTCCATTTTGCAAACTGGCTGTTATTAAAATCTAAATCTAGTTTGAACATTGTAAATCATCCAAGATATGACTATAACTGTTGGATATTACACCACTTGGGCATATTTTACTTATTGTATTGCTTTGTACTATATTTTTTTTATTCCATGGTTTCATAATGTACTTAAACCAATTACTTCCGCATCAAGTGTACCATGAATGATAATGTTGTCAATGCTAATCATGTCATTTGTGTATTATCTTTGTATACATCTCCCATTTGATATCTCCGACTTCTTTGGAAAACATATATCGACTGATATAAATTTTGTTATCTTGTTTCATTTAACTCCTTCAAGACCCCAGTTGCTTGCTGTCCATGTCACCAAGGTTACCTCTTTTGCATGTTAGAATGTATTTCTTATGTTCTCTATGTAGCTTACTGTGAATGACATCTTTTCACTCCATACTCCTTTTGAGGGAAGAAGGTACGTATTCCATGCAGGGACAATGGGCGTACATAAAATACATGAATTTATTTTTATCTGCGCATATTTTCTGAGAAACAGATGCCATTATGGAAAAGCATTGGTCTAACCTTTGGGGGTATAATTGGTCTTAGCTAAAGGGGCTGCTGGTATCTCATGGGTCTGGGGAGGGAGGGGATAAATCCGCCTATGAGTCAGTATGTGGTTGTATTGCTGTCATCTATGATGAATTGGTGATTTCATACAGGTAGGTTAGTTCTGTACATTTTTCAGAGGGCCCAATTTTAATCCTTAATCTGAGTATTTACATGTATAATTGCAGTCATATACGACCAGTGAATTGTTTAGGTAATACCTAACTAACTAATTATCTTTCGGCTTGATTATAGTTTTTGATCGAAGCTGTAACTTTATTTATTTTTTTTATTCGAGGCATAGGATAGAGAATTGAAGGATATGTACCAGAGAAAGAGGTCAGTGTAGCCCAAAGTGGTCGTGGTCTATGGTTAAAACAGCTCCTCTTTAAGGTACCTGGCACAAAAGTTTTCTCCATTCAGTTATATCCCAACAAAAACAATTTTAATGTAAATTTAATTTATTTTGAAATTAGTAAGAAGCCTGAAATTTTTCCTTTATGACTGCTTACTTGTTAAATTTCTTTCCTTCATATTAGCTTTCTTCTGCCATAATTGTATGGTACTCTTACCACTGACTTGATGGACACTGCAACATCCACAAACTAGTAATAAATGATTGGCATTTTTTGCATTATTATTCATGAATACTAAAGGTTAAATTAATGTAGCATAAAATTATTAACCATTAATAGCTACTAATGTAACTGGGTTGTCTACGAATGGTTTCTACCTATTTCTAAACAATTCCCGCTTTGCGAGAACAATCAAACTTCCGGATCTCGATTTTTTCATCAATTGTTAGGCTAATGAGACCGTTTATTTGAAGCGGTTCCTTGGTAAGGCCACTTGTTTGAAGAACAAGAGCCATTATTTTTAATTCACAGCCATTTCCTTGGTGAAGCCCCACAGTGATCATCAAACCCGCGTTTAAAACGCTCTCCCCTTCAAAGATATTTCGTTGGCTGCAATTTCCACCCAAATATCACACAATTTCTTAATAGGTCACAAAAACTTTGCTACTCATGTTCCTTAGAATACAATTTAGTCCGAAAACGAAGAACGGTGCCGATATGCGCCATCGAATCCACAGCAATAAGGAGAATCACGGAGATTGCAATTGAAATGTGTTGTTATTCACGAGAAGTATACCCGGACTGACGGCCATTTTGGATTATGACGTCAGCGACGACAGCGCCGCTAGTGGTGATTTGGTTTCCGAATACCTTTTATTTTTTTCCACACTGCCATCAGTTTAAGACCGCACATACTGTGATGAAGGATACATTTTGACGTTAGTCTCTTGTTACGATAGTTAAAAAAATGCTCAAATAAAAAAAAATATTTTAGTTTTTTCTAAAATAGTTGAAAGTAATTGAAAATAATATTAATTTTACTATCGGTTTTTATCGAAATTCGCTTTAACTTTAAGGGGATGATTTGAAAAGCGAATACGAGGAAAAATATTTTTCAGCGTTGCTTGTAATGGATTTATTTCGGTAAATTTTTACAGGAAAAAATTGGAAGTCCTGTGGTTCTCAAAGATGTCATCAAATTCAAGTAGACTTCCACCTTCTTTCCAGTCTTTACTTTCGGCGGACATTGCCTTAACTGTTATTCATCTCCTCTAAACATCGAATACGAAAAGCGTAGAGTCGGTAGATATCCCCGCGACGGGGTTCCATAGTATGGTTAAGGTATTCTGCAGCTTCTCCACTCTCTCGCAGTGGGGCAGTGGTGTTTGGATGAAAATGCACATTGATTTTGATAAATTTTCGGGAATGAATTCGCCTCTAGGCCATGCGTTAAAAAAAAAGAACAGCCTCTTATCGAATCCTCTATAATGGTGTTTCCATAACTTCAACTGTATCTAGCACGTAATTTACTCATCCACATATTCAAAGACTCCATGCATAGGGAGATAATTTGCCACATATCAGAACGTGACTCAAGTTGAGATTCTGATTCAAACTCGACTCTACGTAGCTACGTTGGTATTACGATACCTCTCTCCCAACTGTCAGTATTAACCCTCTCAAGCATGGTATCCTCATATGAGGACGCCAATTCACTATCGCTAAAATGTAACCAAATGTGACTGTATCGGTTTCCTAATCTATATCTTGAACGTGATAATATATTAACATATGTATTAACAAAATCAAACTACAAAATCCTGCTGGACATGTTACCATGAATGTCAACTAAACAACCAAAGGTATTATAATACTCAAAGAGGTTCTGAACATTTTTTTTACCTAAAAGATGCAATTCATAATTACGTCGTATTAAATCACTATAACCTGTTACAAGCATAATGTTCTCATACGCGGACGAAAATATAGCCACTAAAAGGTAAATATGTTTATTTATTAATATACTACTTCAATATTATGGTCAATTACATATAGAAACCTGATTTTAAAATATCGCTATTACTCGAAATGAGTAACTCTTGCAACTATAATTACTCCATATCGAGTCACCAGTATTGATGACCCCCAACTCAAATTGAATTGTCACATTTAAAAAATCTCCGCCGGTATCTTTTCGCATTTTTAAAAAGGAAATATCTTTTGTATAATAACCTTCAGGTTTGATGTCCCCATCTAGTAACGCTAGTTTTTGATGAGCAATCGACCGTAAATGACAAGAGCTTATTAATTTAGGTATCTTATTTATTAAACTTATTGAGGTGAATACCTATTTGGTAACTATGCTTCACTTACTTTTTAAATGCGTAATGATTGTCCTTTTCTCCAGTTTCTTTTCAATATGTTCATGTAATTCTCATCGTTTGATAAAAAAAATTCTGATAATAATAGAGACCTAACATAAAATAAATAACCTAAAACCTAAAATAAATAGAATAACCTAAAATTCTACATTCTTATCGTCGTTTCGTTGCCTACTTCTATGCTCAAAAATCCTCGCATGTTGTTACTACCCAATTGAAGTCTTTCTCATGGCTTTTATGCGATTCATGAATAAATTATTAATGATAATGAAGTTAAAGGAAGAATATTTGGGTAATTTTTTATGACAATGACACCCAAACAAAGTTATCATGGTTCATTTCTTTCAATTTCCTCCAAATTTTTGGCTATTATTTATTATTTGAAATCGGTCACTACCCCAAGTTAGGGAGGAAGCCTGGGTGTAGATGTTGCTGGACTCCCTTTGAATGGTAAAGGATGCCGAGGCTTCTGCCCGCTTCCGCCCAGGGGGCGCTAGCGTCGGCGCGGGGGGGTTCTCGTGGGGTATCGTATAAATTGCAGAGGTGACGGAGGGGTGTAGGGAAGGGGTGAGTGGTTTGAGGGGGAGGGTTCGTAATCCATCGGGGCGAATCTATCAGGCTGGGGATCAGAGCTTTGACCTTTCATTCGCTCTCGCAAAACACAGGTGGGCACGCCATCCTGCGGTGGAACTAGTCGTACTGCTGTCGCGCATTCATCCCCTACTCCTATTCTCTTCAACCCCCTTTCCCTCTGCTCACCAGTTTCACCCAGTCTCCTATACCCCAGCGTATCTTTCCACCACCAAGTGCTTTCACTTATGTGTTTACGAAGAAAAAATGCACCAAACGTTAATTTTTGTAAGGAAATAAAAGTTGCTCGAAATTGTTTTTCCGGTTGAATTTCGAAGGCATCTATAGGGAGCAAAATCTCTTAAAACGAAGATTTAGTATAGATTGTTATTGCCTAGTTGGTATTAGTTTTTTCTTGGTGTGAGTGTAAGTATATGTAAACATATAGAATTTCCGTAGTAGGCTTTTTTATCATTGTGGATGTTTACCAATATCAAAAGTTCGGAATTGGCTTTCCGGCTGAACTTTCAAGCCATAAACAGGGAGAAAAACTCGTAAAACGAAGATGTGGCATACATTTTTAATGCCTAATTATTATTATGGATGGATTGTTTAGTTTTTTCGTGATTCTAATGAAAATATAAGTGAATATAATAAATCAATATATATCAACGCAGTAGGATTTTCAAAATCTTTGTGGATGTTTACCCTTGTCAACTGAAAACCATCGAGGTTATTTATTTTGTTGCTTTAATTTTAATTTGGATTATATTTAGCCTGATAATTCAAGACTAACTCTTGCGCTATTTATTTCACCTGAGTCTAATAATTTGGGGAGAATAAATCAGGCTGGTTTAAGGAATAAATTTTCGTTCGCGCTCTACTATTTCCCCCATTTCCTCCCTAACTTTGATCACCAGATTCACCCAGTCTCCTATGCCCTAGTATATCTCTCCACCACCAAGTGCTTTTACTTAGATTTTTAAGAAGATAAAAATGCACCAAAAGCTATGGAAATAAAAATCTTTCGAAATTGGTTTTCCGGTTTATGTATACCTCTCTCACATGTAATATCGCCTAAGTAATTATGTGTCTAAGGGAATTTTTGCCCTTGTCAACCGAAAAAAAATCGGTAATTTATTTTGTTGCTTTCATTATAATTCAAATTTTATTTTTCCCTCATCATCCAAGTCTAAATTTTACTCAATTGACTTAATCATAACCTAATTGTATTGGGTGAATCAATCGGACTGGAATTAGGGTTGAAGAACCATTCGTTCTTGCAAAACGGAGGTGCACACACCGTCCTTCGGCGGAAATTTTCTTATTGCTGTCGCGTATACCCCCTATCACTACTTTATTTTCAACCCCTTTGCTCCACTCCCTTCATCTCTGTTGACTAATTTCACCATGCCATCAAACCCAAGTGTATCACGCAAGTGCTCTCGAAAATGGGATGATGTGCAGGATAGGTGCTGGAAGGAATTAAAACTTTTTAGCTAGATTTTCGGTTGACTCAGGCGACATTCGACGGGGAGGGTATCCAAGTGCTAAAAATCCAGCGTTTTGCAAATATAATGCATTATGCCAGAATGAAAGGAGTGAAAAATTTTGTGGACTGCATTGAAGCTAGGATAATTGTGGCAGGAAGTTAAGTATATACATTAAACATGCCAGAGGAAGAGAAATCTATTGTACTATATTATTGAACTATTTTTTGCAGGTAGAATATTTTTAAATCGGGTATTTCAATTGTGTAATCATATGCGTATTAATCAGTCATGAGTGGCATGAATCTTTTTCTCAAGATTTTCAGACTTTTTTGTGAAAATCGACGTAATTCAATATAGATGGAAGAGGTTCTTTTTTCGGTTGACTTACGCAAACATCTACAAGGAGGGAAATGTAACAGCAAAAGAGTTCATCCATTAGTAGATTCACCCCTAAGACAACCGTAAATTAATTTTGGAAATATTTTTTCTTATCAAGATCTTGAAACTATTCTTTTTTACGGAAATTGGCTTTGGCACATTTACAAGATTTCAGAATAGTTTTTTCTCTATATTAATACTTAAAGGCTTAATTGAAGAAATTAATCCTGAGTGTTCAGCGTAATAATACCCTTTCCCCCGCACTCTTCATCCACCAACCCCTGTTGACTAGTTTCACTTAGCTTCTCAAACCAATGCATCTCTCGGCTTTATCTTTCAAATAGGCACTTGCGAGGTAGGTGATAATTCAAAATTCGGTAAACACGGGGAATAATCATTCGAAGCAAATTTTGGCTGAGCGTAGGCGTCTTCAGGAAGAAGAATATCGTGTTAAGGTAGGATGCAACACTCCTTTTGCACCTATAATAAGTTTTTTATAATTATTTTATAGACCTTTCTTGGTGTAAATGGATGGATCGAGTACTGAACGGAAAGGGGACCTTGAAAACGGTGTTATAGGGTAGAATAATGGAGAAGAAGGAAGAGAATAGGGTTTTTAGATACAATTATAAAGAATAGACCATACGCTTAGGGTCAGATTAGTACCGCTAGATGATTACAAGGCAATTGAAACACGTGTAGTGAGCTGTCAAATAAAATTAGTGGGAAGTACGACATTGTTTTTATTAGTCCATATGTTGATCCGCGATATCACTCCGGAATAGTTACTGGCGTTTATGAAAATAAGTAAACATGTAATATCGCCTAAGTAGTTTGTTTGCCCTTGCCAACTGAAAAAAATTCGCGATTGTCAATTGTAACTCGGTCATCTTTGATCAAAGTTAGCGCAATATGTGATCTAAAATCAATTTGAGAAATCCTGTGCCCTGTAGCCTTCCTGTAGATTTTCCATGAATTGGTACACACGCTATCTATTAAATTAGTAAATAATGGCCACCACCACTTTTACCCTCTGATTTTGATTCTATAATTTGCGTTCGAATTGCCGTGAAGATCTACTCCGCCCATATGCTTATTGTAATCCCCAATGACAAGAGGTTGGGGAATTGTCACCTCTTTTCTTTCCTTACGGCTAAATCTTTTCGCGCTACCTAAAGGGAAAACTGGCAATGTGTTACTAGCCACAATTACAACAGAGCTATCATTCCATTTGACTACGGACAATTCAGATTCCTTGTCAAAAGCATAATCAAATGAGCCGCGAGGTTTTTTACCAAGAGTCTTAGAGTCTTCAAGCGGGCATTTTCCAGTCCTATTTTCCCGAATGGATCCAGTTGCAAAGGATCCCCTTTCTTTTAGTGTTTGGAACAAGGACCAGGAAGAAAAGAAGTTGTCAAAAAATAGCATAGCAATATATTATCATCATATTCCTTCTCTTTAAATATCGGATGACACGAAAACTTAACATCAATGCCTTTTTTCCATTTTGGAAATGAGTCACTTTTGTCTGAGGATTGGATACCTTTTTTTCGGCGCCCTGACGGCTTTTCTTCTGCTTCTTGCGCACTCAGCCGGTGCTCCACTATACCATCGCCTCGATGCACTTCAAATGTTCCCGCGATGTCGTTGCTGATCGGCTCTGCAGTTAGAATGTTGTCATCGATGTCCTCTTCATCCGTCAAGTTGTCAACGTCTGGTGGTATGTAGACAACATCCACATAATCCAGGGTTTCCTCTAAAGTGGCCAGGATTTCTTGAGTGGACATACACCTTCTTTTATTATCCATCTAAAGCAGTCGTAAATAAGTTTTAGTATCGGCAAATTTGCAAAAATAATAAAAAAAGATAATATTTTTCACACTTACGTTGCCAGAAATGTCGATGATCTTGAAGCTGAAGACCCGATTACACACGTCACACCTTACTACTGCGTATATACCTATGGGAGTGTACCTGCGTATATACCTTCTTGAAGCCTACTTCTTGAGTTGGAAGGTAAACTCTATGGATGTCTTCGTAGTGGCGTTCTGTTTCTGAATGACCATTGCTGTTTGAGAAACTATACATTACTCACAATCAAGAACCGACTGGTCTCGTGCAGGGGTGCTCATTAGTTCACAATGTATCTAACGACAGAATGAAGTCACATTGTACCAATCGACAGCTGCGACACCAATGAGATAAGAAAAAATATAATATGGTATTTGAAACCTATAAGTGCTTAGATCCGTTCCAAGATTAACTTCATGGTGGTTTACAATGTAAGCGGCCAAGGTCCCTCCGCACGGTGCCTTTGCCCTAGTCTGCCATACCCCCAAACGCCAAAGGTGCGAAAACGCACCATTAAATACAAGTGTCAAAATTGTGTATCTCTAAATACATTAGATGGTTTTAAAAAATTGTAGTGATTTAGCATTAATAGTATATTAATAATACGAGTGTTTTGATTCATAAATATTTTTATGGCACTTGTAAAAAAATATTAAGTTGATAGCCCTCGATGAGCAAAAAATTTACAAAACTTGAAAAATGATAACTAAATATCCACACTTAAATTTTAAAAGAAAATGGTTATAAAAATAAGTTTGTTATCTAATGAATAATTTAACATGGAGAAACTATTTAAAAAAGGGGTGGATAATTTATTACGGACTAATTAAAAAATGGTGCGTTTTCGCACCTTTGGCCGTAAATGGGTTAAATAATCCCTGCTAACTTACCTTAATGGTAGAATATCTGAATTATAATCTTTTTGTACGGAGGCAAATCGATTTAATGTTTATAATGTCCTTGCTTATTCAAGTGGTGAGTGTGACATGGAGACCAGATGTTTGTTTGGACAAAAGAGGTGTAGGTAGGCTTAAGTTCGGCGGTGTGGCGGAAAGGCAAGGGGAAACCGAGCTGAGAATGTGGTTTACTCAAAACGGTTCCTTTACGCACCATTACGCTCCATGTTTGTTCGATTTTATCGTACAAAGTAGGGTGAGGGGCTGGCAGCTTAGGGCGGAATTAACGATTGCCGTTTTCATCTTGCGCATCTGTTTGGTCAAAGCTTTTAACGTTTACGGGGGACCCGCTCGCTCGCGGAGACAAAATACCTATCTCGAGTCACTGGAGACCGCGAAAGGACACGGGCGCAGGGAACTTATCTCATTCTTAATTGCATTGTCTTCATAGCTGTATCAAAAAATATATGTGAGGTAATATATTGTTGTTGTTGTCAATTGTGTATATGTTTTCAAGTTGTTAAATCGTTGTTATCGATGTTTTTATTATTATTATCATTATTATCCTTCAATTTTCTTCAGTTTTTACTAAGTTGTTTTAGTGTAAAGAGCAAGGGTTCTCACCAAGATAACTATTTACTGTTGAATTGCGTTGAGAAATTTTCTCGTATATGACATGTTGAAATTATTACAGCCTTTTGCAATTTGATGTATGTATTTGGATGAAGGTCGAGTATTTTGAAACTATTTTGAATTGTTTTGTAATGATACCGGTAGCTGAGATGACAACTGGAGCTATATAAACCTGTTCCATGTTCCGTATTCTTTTTATTTCTATTGCCAATTTTTGGTAATTATTACTGTTATTCTCATTATTATTATTATTATTATTATTATTATTATTACTATCGTATTTTTATTAAATTAACTTCAGTTTTCACCGAGTTGTTTTAGTGTAAAGAGCACGGAATCTCACCAAGGTAACTCTTTGCCATTGCGTTGAGAAATGTTCTCGTGATATGGCAAGTTGAAATTATTACAGCCTTTTGCAATTTGATGAGTGTATTTCGGTGAAGGTTGAGCATTTTTAAGCTATTTTGTGAATGTATGGGGATGATACCAGTTGCAGAAATTTGAGCTATAAAATTATATAGGAGCTATAAAAACCTATTCCATATTCCAAATTCTTTTTATTTCTATTGCCAATTCCTGGTACTTATTTATTTTTCCGGATATTCCCTTTTCTATTTTATGCGACAGTGATACAGCAATATCAGTAATATCGCAATAATTACTTGAAGGAATCCAAGGTTTTTGTAGTTATTTATTATTTTTAAAAAACATTGTTACAAGTCGGTCAAGTACTTGGGTGGTGTTTAAACAGAACAAAAAAAATATAGAGTAAAATGAAAGCTATAAAATGCTAAATACAAAAAGGCCCACACTATAATTATTAATTTTTTTAGCCTCCTTATAAAATTAAGAGAATTAATTGGAAAGGGATGAAATATTTCTTCGAGTGATCCACTTCAGTTCTCCATCCCCCGATGCAGGGAGGAAAATTTTAGTGTACATTAGAGCTGCTTTTAAGGCTCTATCTCAATTTTATTACCCTTACTTAAAATTATAACTCAGACAACCATCTACAGGAAGAATAGCCCAGTATTAAACATCCAAGCTTTTACAAAGATTGTTAATACATTATAGGTGCAATAATCTTATTTTCAAGGATTTCAGACATTTTGAGTATAAATCAATGTAGTGCAACACTGTGTATGGAAGAGGCTTTTTACGTGTACTAATGCAGGGAGGGGTTATATATAGTCACCAAATTTACCCACTAATGAATGTTACCCCGTGAAACCAAGCATCGCTTTCGGAAATTGCGTAGGTCTCATTTATAATAACTTAAGTTGGTCACGGAATAGACTGGAGAATTAGAGAAGGAACATGCATTTGTTCACAACAACTTAAATTGCTGTAAACGAAAGCATGTATATTTATTCATGCTCTGGGTATACCCTTGAAGCAAAACACAATTTACAATAATTGGCTCACCAAAAAGCACAAACCTCATGAAAATATTAAGTTATAATAATAAAGCAGTTTGATACACAAATAATAAAGAAATGACACGTAAACGAGGATTGAAAATTAACACACGGAATATGTTGGCTGTATTTCAGGTAGGAGTTTATTTTCGCTCTCCGTTGAGTAAAGCCATGTATAATTTATATTTAAGTGCATGGGTAGAGCCCTTCTGTTTTAGATCCTCAGGGAGAGAATTCCAAAATTTAGATGCCGTAACCAGAAATGGTTTCTGGTAGGTAGTTGTATGTGGAGTAGGATAACGTAAATAGTCGTTTTTGCGAGATGACATCTGAGTGGTTACTGATCTGTTCATAAAGATTTCCCGGAGATAATTAGGGATTCTCTCTCTGAAAATCTTAAAAAGAAGAAAACCGAATATTTTCTTCTGTTGCAAATATTTAGCCAACCAAGGCTGATTCTGTAAAATTATTCATGAACATCCTTTATGAAATGAAATACTTTACTGAAGAAATAGGATCTTTGGATAGTTGTAATGCAAGAAGGTATGCCTTACTGTGAACTGAAGAGGTAAGTACATGAAGGAAGAGGAGACTGACAGAATGCTTCTAAATTACTCCATAGAAACCTAAATTTATCGGTAGAATATTTTAAAAATAATGTTAATGATTACTTTTGCAAGATTCCAAAGTTTTAAATGAAGGGGGGGTTTTGGTTTCTGCACATCTACACTGGAATTGTGCTTAATTGAGAGAATAATTTTGTTTCGCCAATCCTATCTAATTGCCAATTAATGTGAAATGATTTATCGTCCCAAATACCATCACTGTAATGAAATTTGAACGCCACATTGCTAAATGCAACTTCTTTCTCACATGAATGAAGAAAGGGGAATACTTTAAAGCTGAAAATTCCCCGTACAAATTACGGCGTTTCCTCATTGGGCGTCGACTATATTTCGATGACGTCATACGGCGACGTCGAAACCTCCACTACTTCTTGAATCGCGGGACGAAGCGCCGGTGTGTCCTAATAGTTGGGGCTATTGCAAATCACATCCTCCAACCTACACAGAAGTGCATCATGATTAATATTTTTAAAAATAGATACGAAAATTACAGGATTGTGCCACTGAATTACACTACCAGGAGTATTTTCCTTGTGAGCTCTTCAAAGTAATCTCTCCGACAAACGTTTTAACATAGACACATAATCGTACGTAATACCAAATTCTTCGAAATTCTTCGATAACAATAATTTTTCGAAAACAATAACTTCGTGAAAATATGGATCTAAGTCGACGGCACTTCTTTCCTAATTCGTCTTTGTCCATCCCATTTGGCAACGTCGCATCGTGAAAATGGCCCACGCATGCTCGTCCGCACGTGTTTGAATTAGTGTGCGTGCAAAAGTGGCGCCCGTTCTTATCATTCTCCTGGGTGCAATCGCAGTTTGACTCCTCGGGTGTTGACTTCTGCTTGGCGACCTCTGTACTTACATAACCGAACTATCCAATATGGCCGCGCTGCGCACGGCACGCATGTCAGCGTGATTTTTTTTCCTCATTTGCGACGTTAGTGTGAGTCGCAGTCACCGGGCGATTCCGCTGCTGACTCCGTTTTAAAGCTGAAGCCTTAATCGCCCTGGCCTCGGGTTGTGTGTGCACATGCTTTTCTCCCGACACCCCTTCTCTGTCGACGCGAAAGCACATTCATTTGTTTTTTTAATCATCTCTCTCGCAGGCTCAGTGTCAAAACTCATATGCGATCGTATATGTCTGACTTTTTAAAGTGCTGAATCGTAACGTCAGTGGAGAGACCAAGTTTTCCATTAAACTCCACTTACCCATTAACGAATGAGTTGTGACATCGCTGGTGTTGGGTTTTCGTAATGTTTAGCACTTTCATCTGCCTTTTGCATCCACATTGCTTTACGAGCAATTTTTATAAAGAAAAAAATTACGTCACCTTGCTGCAATGCAATCGGTTGCGATGATAAATATTTGTATTGTTGTAGTGAGTCGTTGAATGAAACGGCTTTACCTTGGCTAGAGTAGTCAAGTAAGCTTCCAATAATGGTCATGAATGCTACGTTACACGAACAAGTCATTCTCTTCCAAATAGCATATCTGACTGGTATTCGGGCGATCCGGGTTCGAATCCCGGTTAAGGCAAATGATTTTTTCCAAGGCTAATTTCTTCCTTTTTTGTTTATCGATGTATCACCGATAGCGTAACTTCCGTGGAGTTTACTTATTTTGAGTTCAATCAATCAATCACAGTGTATTCCTTATATCTGTAAACACCAGCCTAATAACAATTTCTCCTTACTACGTTTCTTAGAGTTTTGAAGTGATAATGTTGTATGAAAGCATTTCGCAATTACAATTAGATCTGTGTATTTACTCCAAACGGTGTTTAGGCTTAAATTCCACTTGGAGTTTTTTTCAATAGATATATCTTTTAATTGCATTTAAAAAACACGTTGCCTCTAAGCCACATGGCTTGTTTTAGGGCTTAGGACATATATGTGCATAAAATACGGCAAATAGGGGAAATATTTACAAAAACACTTAAATTGTTGCAACAAGTTATGCTATTACAGCTAACGAACCCTATAGATAGGTCATACATTTAGAAATTCCACCTTTTTCTGGACACAGGCATTCGCACCAAATATATTGAGCATAACCAGCTAAAAACTTTTATTTTCCTCCAATATCCATGCATAGACCTCTTTCTTTACTTCTACCGTTCCTCTAAGATCCCCTTGCAAGTAGTAGTCTAGTTTGTCCAAAGACCCAGGGGAGCAGGCTGGTCTTACGTTTCTCATTTGGAGACAAATTTCTATTAGCAAAAGAAGGCCCATTTTGGTGGAAAACTACACTTCATATAGCATTCTCCTTCAATCGTATTTTTTATTTTAAAAATTTTCCGAGTTTAATTGAAAATAAGAAGACGTTGGTAGGGATGGGATATGATTACGAGGGGAGGATATAGACGAGGAGGATGAGAAGGGGGATGAAAGGCTAAAGTAAGGTGAGGGGTGGGAGTTAGAAGTGGCAAAGGGGGTTGGAGGGGAGAGGATAGGAAAATTGGTGGAAAGGTTGGGGAATATTGAGGGGGAGGGGGAGGGGATGGTCCAGGGACCAGGTGTTATCCGAGCGAGGGTTTTTTCATCCTCAATCCGCCGAGCGTCCCTTCTTCCACAAAACTCGACCCTTACCCCCGACTTCACCCCCCCCTGCACACCCTCTAACCCCCTCAAAAAGTCCACCCCATCCTCCTCGACTTGGCTAGGGCTTTCAGTCGATCGGTAACCCATGTCTCCATTGCCCACACACTTCCTACAACACACACAAAAGCGTAAAAATAGTCCCTGCATATTTAGGAAGAACCTGCACCTAAAAATACAATTTTAATGTGAATTGATGTGATGGGCAGTTATGAGTTGCAATTGACAATTTTGCATTACCGTTAATGAGGTGCTTTGCCTTGCCAGCCTACCAGAGGTTCTATTAATAAAATATTCTCCGATTAAAAATTAACTATCATCAGGTATCTCCTATTTATTGCTCCATCAACTGTGAAAAATGCAGGTAGGTAATTTCAGAATAAAGGTTTCGGTGATTCCGAAGTATTTCATTGAGATAATTACAATTTTCTTATCTTCTTGCATTTTGGCAGCCAACTCTGGTGCTATCCCCAGGTATCTCTATTTTATACAGTCACTAAGAACTCAAAATGTGGTAAGGAAGGAGGTTTTCGAAATGTAGTGAGGTCCATCAAATGACGTCATCATCGTCACTGGTCAACTACCCTCAGATAGGTTTGGCGCGGCTCATCGCTCAACTCTCCTTTCAACTTATCTTTTCACAACAATTTATTTCTTTTCTTTCGCACTTAATTCGAGGCATTCTTTTTCCATCTTTCTAACTTGTTTTTAGTAGACTTTCTCTTCCTGGATGCTGACTCTTATTCTATGCGCCTACTTTTTCTCTTCCCAAGCATTCCATTCGAAATTTTTGAAATCTTTTTTCCCTTCCATAGTTTGCTCACCGTCATCCATTCAATTGCTTTGCTTCAACGCTGGAATACGGCATTTCCCAATTCGCTAACTATCAATTTAACCTACTTTTCTATCCGTTTAATGGGATTCGAGCAGCGCTCCTTTTAGATGATAAAACTGAACAACGTAAGAGTTCAGGCTGAACTCATAGTATTCTCTTTACATAGTAGAGAAACAAGTTTGGAAGCTGCAAAAATTGTAATTTATGCTGGGAACTATTTTTTATATGCTTGAAACATTAATTTGGAATGTAAGGTTTTATTGAAAAACTGGTTTTTATTTAATTATCCAAATGCACACGGTATATGGTTGATGATCAGTGGAAATTTGCGATACGTCCTTTATGCCTCCCATTGTTTTTGTCTCGGACGACTTCAGTAACCGTATTCTGGATGGCGTCCTCTTAGTGACGTCTTAATATTTTGGGATTTCATATTCTGTGTCCATGGAGAAAAAACATTTTGGAATGCTAATATACGTATATTTTTAGACACGATTTAAAATTTATTTTCATATCCTTGTCTTTCATGCAATTATAATTATTCTACTGACGGTGTGTGTTACTTTTTGTAAGATGAGTAATCTGGGAATATCCTTTCAACCATAAATTCGTATCTGAGCAAAAATAATTGTAGAGTCAACTTAACTGGTTTCCACATCGCTGGTCTCTCGGCTACACAAGAGGCAGAACTCCTACCATTCCTCCATCTTTTGATATCATAGTTCAAAGTTGGAGTTACACTCTTCTGTACTTTTTAATTACCCAGCTGGAAGAAGTATATTGAATAGATAATTGCGGCATTTCTTCGCGGATCAACTGATGTTTCTCCATGGAATTGGATTTCTCACCACATTAAGAATGTTTTAACGCTCTAGAAACCGGTTTCATTTTACATAAATACTCGAATTGAAGTTTTCAAATGAGGTATTTCGTTCTTTCCTGATATTGGTAAGGAAAACGATTCCATCTGGAAGGAATTGGGTAGAGTGTGACAGGTAGAATAACGGACTTAAGATATGTTGCGTTACGCAAAGAACTTAAAAATGATAAAGTTTTTCAAGACATAAGTGGTTATATAAAACTCTGAGGACCGTACTTATGTTTCTCTGTCTATGCTACCTGGCGTCTAAATTGTTGGCCTCTAACCCTGTAGTCTCGGGGTCAAATCCCGGAGATGGTGGACATTTTTTCAGTGGCTACCCCATTCCTGCTTGAGTGATTTGTGGACCGCTCTTCAAGCTCAGCACTTGATCCATCGGACGGAACGTTAAGCCCTGATCCACTCGGCGCCTTTTGATGAGAATAGACTAATGATGACACTGGGAATCTCTCCATCATTCCTTCTCCACCCTTCCCTCATGGTTCAAATGACTTTAGCTGCTAGTCACCTCCTCCAAATACCATATCATGACACATATTGGCTATGCGAGATAAGTGTATTCATTTCTCTTTTTACAGACATCTGCCACATGATTACATGTTCCCAGTAGTTCGAATTAAAGAGATGTATATATAGCATTCAGTTGTGAAGAATTTTGCCAGCTATTTTTCTTCTACTTTACATTTCCATAATAGGTACCATCAATATATACCGGCTTAAAGGCTTTAACCCTTGTTTCCGACGTATGTGTGAAAGCGAAAAACAAAAGTATACGAGTCAATAAGGAATTTAAAGAAGTTATCTGGCTATGATGTAGCAAATGTTCGTACACCTCAATATTGTTCTTGATCGAATAACATATTTTGGAAGTTTGCTTAAGTGCGAAGTACAAACCCTCCTTCACCGCTAGCTTCGCCGCCGTTAAAAAATTGCAATAGTGTTATTTTTATTATTAAAATATTGGAAGCAGCTCATTATAAATAATGCTCTGGAAATATGTCCACGTTAAATTCCAGCATGATTAATTTTTCAATATTCTCCGACACTTTCGCTAATCTGCACCTCTGAGACCTTGGTTTCTTGCTACTCCGGAGAGTACCACCCTAGTTTTCTGTGCCGTATTTCCTTCTTTCTTTAGGCCTCTTCTTTTGTCCTTTATTCCTTTCCACATTCTTGATCGTAAATGGAACCGTTCTCTTCACCATTTACCGCTTTTTCTATGATCTATCATAGCTTTTACATGAAGGAAAAGTGATATTTGAAGATAAATTAAATCAGTATTGGAAGAGAGCATATGTTCTCAAATGAATTCCGATTATTTTTATTTTATAATCATATTTGATGAAAAACGATTGTAATTTTATTTGATAGTGTTTTATCCATCCTCCTGTGTTACGACATGGTACAATTGGTACAATTAATATGTGCATTTTCTCTCCCCCATCGCAAATATTTTTGTATCTCTCCCGTTGTAGTTTGATACCATTCCAGAGGTTATCTATGTAATTCATCGTTTTTTTATCATCTTTTTCGACTGTCAGTTCGTCCTTTCTGCACTCAACATTCATTACCATTCATTATAGGTACCACCTGAACTACCATAAGACTTTCAGTACGCAATTAGAATTCCTTATTCGTGATCCCAAAAGCTAAACGTTATCTAACGATTTTTGCCGATGCTGTCCTGGCTGAAAGAAAACGTAAAGACTAGTAAGTGTGAATTTTCAAATTGAAATTAAAAATAGAGCATTCTAGTTTCATTTCATGGAATGCGAACTAAATGAAATTTCAGCCATTTTTGGAGGCTAATTATGACTAATATTTGAACACCTTATTGGAAACAAAGAGGTGACGTTTCAAATTGAATATAATTGTCTTATGTCTTAAACCAATTTATAATCTGGTAGTAATCACTCTGATTACCGCTCACCAGCTTGCTAATGCTGCGTCACTAAGGAATTGGATTGCAATTTCTTAGACACTAGATAAGTGCGTGTTTCTGTGTTGCAATACGGTGCTGTACATTGGTCCATTTTCTCAGACCTCTTCGTAAATCTGCCCTTACCCCTCAGTTCCTGGTTAGATCCTAATCCGTCGGGGATCTCTCTAATTTCATCGTGGCATATCTCTTTTTTCTTTAATCAACTTCGTCTTTTCTGCATTCCCCATATAGAGGGAGAAACCCCCTTCCTTTGCCATTTCTATGCCCCAAGATCTGTCCTTATTCGCCCGGCTCATCGCGGCGTGCCGTCCGGCAGATATTGATTCGTATATTACGCGCGATTCATGTTTAATCAGATTCCTTTAGCAGCCATGAATGGCTGTGCTAATATAGCAGCTTTCAAAGTTATGTGCCTGCAGAGCATCCCCCTTGCCTCTGGAGTGGACGTGGGAAGGGTTTATGGAAGGGGAAAACTGCGAGGGTGAGATGGGGAGAAAAATACTAAAGGCCGTGGGAGATGGATCTCATAAAGATGGACCCGTATTGGATGGAGGAAGCTGTGCGATTTCCATGATCTCCTTCGGCCATCTTGTTACGTTGGGAGTCAGGAGAAAGAAAGTGAATAAAGGTTTGCAAGTTTGGGGCTGTAACGCCTGACTTTTATACATAGAAGGTGTTGGATATTGTTTGGTTTTTCTCTTGATTTCGAGCTAGTAGCACGCTACCCTAGAGGGCAAAAGTGTGTATGCTGACTGCGTGGTAAATAAAATCTTAATCCAATGTGAATACCTCAACTTACATATTCATTTGGACATGAAAGTACCCAGGGGTGGATCCAGGATTTCTTTCTGGGAGGGGGGGGGGGGCACAAGCAAAGCCGTATCCAGAATTTTGTTCTGGGGGGGTCACAAGGATACCTCGTAGTACAAAACGAGCGCAATGATAATGGGGCCATACTAAAAATCTTGCATATTTTAAAGGGTCTGGGGGGGGGGGCACGATCCCCCTTGCCCCCCCCCTAGATCCGCCAATGAAAGTAGCTAACGGAGTATATGCATGAACTTGTAAATGTATTATATTAGCATCTTGTTACTTTTCATTCCTCGTGATAATTGGGCTCCTTTTCATTCTATTTAAAATCCTATTCCAATCCTTCCACTTCCTCATTCACCAAGATTCTACACTCAAACATCGTCTCTTTGCGCGGTTGATAATTCTGCAAGAATACTGCTTGATAACTTCCGCTAAGACTAACATTAAAATAGGGAAGCAAAAACTGATACAGGTGGATGAATTCGGTTATTTGGGAAGCAAGAAAACTAATGACGGAAGATGTAAGAAAGAAATAATCAGCAGAATAGCCCAGGCGAAGAGAGCATTCCACCGAAAGAAAGACCTGATCACAGCGGGAAACTTAAATATGGAAGTAAAGAAACAATTTATAAGAACCTACATTTGGAGTATGCTCCTATACGGAAGTGAGGCATGGACAATGACCGCAGCGGAGAAAGCAAGGATAGAGGCCTTCGAAATGTGGTGCTACAGAAGAATGATGAAGATCAAATGGATCGACCGAGTTAGTAACGAGGAAGTCCTAAGAAAGTAGGAGAAAAGAGAAGCCTCATGAAAACCTTAATAAGAAGACGGAACAACCTTATAGGCCACATCTTGAGACATGATGGCCTGATGAAGACAATCGTCGAGGGACAAGTGGAAGGCAAGAACGGAAAAGGAAGATCTCGAACAAAATATATGGAACAAGTAAAGAGAGATGTGAAAGAGAAGAAATACGTAGGTGTGAAAAGATTAGCTGATAGGAGAACTGAGTGGAGAGCTGCGTCAAACCAATCCTTGGATTGTTGACCCGTGATGATGATGATGATGAATACTGCTTGAGGTGAATCCCAATCTTTTTCTGAATACCACTCCGTAAATCGTGCATGATCTCCGAGGCACGATGTCATCAAATCCAAGTGCACACCTATCGTCAATAACGATTCTTAATCTTTTTATCAGATTGTTTTGCGAAGCATCGGATGTTAACACCTTTGAATATTTTCAACAATGATTTGAAACTTATACGGAATATAATTCCAGTGTGCGATTGAGAAAGAGGTGATAGCGGTTGCAATTGGTCTTTTAGTTGATAATATTTGATCAAATCGTTATTCGACTAATAGCATTATGAATCTCGACCGATAGCATTTTGCTCGATATTTCCATTTTAGGATATAAATTAAGCAATGAAATTATCGGAACAAAGAAAATTTTACGTCATAATGTAAGCCAAAAACTCAGATACCTGCGTGAAAGAACTAAGGGGCGGGGAGGCAATTAGAAAAAAAACTTTTGCGTGGTGGAAATTACATATCTAAAATATAGCCTCAGACACCCGCGTGAATGCTACATGGAGTGGTGAGGTTTGCAGAGGAAAACGGCGAGTTGTGTAAAACAATTTTATAATTATCGAAAATGATGACAAAAAAGTAATAAATCACCAAGCATTAAGTAGTTCGGCTACATGAATGACCGTTGTGAATAATTCTTTATATTTTAATATGAATACGTTTTGATTGGTGGTACACTCTTTGCTTGAAAACTTGTTCCTAAATTATCGACTCAATAGGCATTTGAAGTGTAGGAATTGAATGTGCCATCCGTGGTATTTGAGAAGTTCTTTTCGCGTTTAGGAATTTATCATGAAACCGAACTGTCAAAAGTTTTCTAATAATTAAGGCAATTACTTCAATATCTACGCAACAAATTCAACTATGGCCCCCGTCGTCTCCATAGATTTCGGTTTTCCATTTTCATCTTGCGATATAAATTAAGCAATGATAATAATCTAAATAAAAAATATTTTATCCTGTTATCTAAGACATCAACTCAGGCGTCTTCCAAAAAAGGGTTTATGAGCAGGCAGGAAAAACGAGGGAAGCAACGAGTCATGTGCGCGCCCGTGGTAAATTATCGAGGATGCCAGGAGGAGTCATGAAGGACCTTTAGCGGTTAGGCCGAAATGATCTGCAGCCGACGACAAATCATCGGATTGATGTCTCCGCTGGCGATGAAGGGTTAATCGGTGAGAGGCGGGGGCGAATGTTTCCGCAGAATTTCTGACCGAACGTTTATACTCTCTGTGCAGCGAGGGCACGGAATTTGAACTCGGTTGCTGGATCCCTCACACAGAGTGTCAGCGGGCGGTGGACGGGGTAAAAGGGCTTAAGGTTGCCCCGGCGACGGTTTTGTCGCCCGGGTGAAGGAGGGGTAGGGTTTTGTGGCGGGCGTGCCGGGAGATGGTGCATGGCCGCTAGATTGTGCACGTCACTCCGCTAGCTGGCCGGCCGGCCGCGTCGACGGGTGCTGTTTCTCTGCACAGGTGGGTTCGGGTGCGGTAAAGGGTCATTGAAACGACCGTTTGGAAGGAAGGGTCCTTCTCAGTCATCGTGTATGTGTCTGTGGTTGGAATATTTAGGGACGTGAATATGTGCGGGTTTGCTGGGTAAGAGATATTAGAGCGAGAGAAATTAATTTGGGAATCACTCCATGCGAATCTTACAGCACTGGACGGCCTCGGGAAAATTCCCCATATCATACGTACCCACGATACTCCAAGAGTATTAGTAAATATATTTATTTAATGGCTGAAAGGAAATGTAAAAATCCGTTAAATTTCAGAGAATTTTACTGCATTAAGTCCGTTTTATGGAAGAGCCGAGAGTTATTTGGCCCTGATTATGTAAAATCTTCCATCGGTCGCATGCAAGAAAATTCCCACAAAGTGTACTTTCTTGTAGACAGTGAGGTCACATTAACTCATTTATTATATGTATTCCCATTCATAAAATGACACTTTGTTCTGAAATCATCGTTGATTGGAGAATAAAGAAGCGAGTACTTATTTTAAGATTACTCATAGATTCCAAACATTCCTTAGAAATCGAAGCTTCTCTATGTTAACAGATTCATTACAAAGCCTATGTTGGAAACTGGATTTTTTTGTAACATTACTTGCAAAAACTTACAAATAATTACTAACATAAAATTCGAAAAAATATGTGGCTTTTTCGGTTATTATTTATAAAGCATTCCACAGATTAAGATAGATTTTGTATGGAGTACTAACGAACCATTCTGACAACCTCCCCGACTTTCATGTATTTCCCTCTTCAATTCAACAGTAAGGCCTACCCCCTTTCATTCTACCAAAAATGTCTACTCTTTCCCTTCTTCCTCCTCGTTTACTCAGCATTCTTCCCTCTAACACTGTTCTCATCATCCCCTCCTCGCTAATTACTCGCTCCATCCATACCATCTGTCTCCTCCGTATCACATCTAGCAGCTGCCTCTCATCACCCACCATATTCAATGCCTCGTCGTTCCTCCTCCTCTCCGTCCACTTCACCCTCTCCATTCTTCGCCACACCCACATCTCGAGCATCTCTAATTTTCTCTCGTCCTTCTCCCCAAGTGTCCATGTTTCCGAACCTTATTTCCAAGTCAGACTCTTCACTAATTTTTTCTTTAAACTCTTACATAGCGATCTTCTCATAAGTTCCTTCCTACTAATAACATGGTAAAAGCTCCCTGTGTCCTACGTGCCCACGGTACCCCAAGGTTGATTTTAAGAACATAATTTTCATCGAAATGAAAGATTAAACGTCGTATAATCTGAATTTTATTCCGAGTTTTTCGAGAGTTTTATCGTATGACATCGGTTTTAACTCAAAGTCCCTTCCCAAATTCGGTTATTAGGCACTGATGCGCAATCTTACATCGGTCACGTAAAATTAATTTCTGGGAAATATCAAAAAGGCTCACTTTTATTATGACGGTGAAAATATTACTTAATGCTAAGATTGAAACTGTAGAGCACACACGAATCGATGCATTACTTGCTTACCCTCTTTTAAGATGTCGAAATGTGCCTAAATGTTCTTTGGCTATAGTTTAACAAAGCAAGGGAGGTCGTGGCACATATTTTAAACCTGGATTTCATATATTCCTTGGTAATTGAAGCTTTTTTGTGTCAACAGATTTAAGATAAAGTTTATGTGCGCAACTGGATTTCGTCGCTAGATGTCTTACCCGAACAGGGAATCATCATAAGTCATCATTTGTCAACAATCCTAAGATTGGTTTGACTCAGATCTCCTATCCGCTAGACTTTTCATTGCTTCGTATTTCTTCTCTTTTACATCCATTATAATCTGTCCAATGTAACTCATTCGGGGCCGTCCCTTGCTCTTCTTCCCCACCACATGTCCTACCACATAGTCTTCATCAGGCCAGCATGTCTCATATAGCGGCCAAATAAGTTGTCTCGTCTTCTGCTTAAAATTTTCCTCCCATTCTTCTTAGCACTTCTTCGTTACTTGCACGTTCGATCCATTTTATCTTCATCTATCTTCGGAAGCACCACGTTTCGAATGCTTCCACTCTTGACTTTGCTGCTTTCAACGTCCAAGCCTCGCTTTCATGGAAGAAACATGCTCCATATCTAGCATCTGATGCATTGTTTCCTTATTACTATGCTTCTATTCTCAGCTGTAAGAAAGTTCTTCTTTTTGTAGAAAGCCCTCTTCGCCTGCACTATTCTACTGACTATTTATTTCTAAAAACAGGGAATATATCATTGAAAAAACTTTCTTTAATCTTTGAATTCATACTTGTCCATCGTATACAATACCCATGCGTGACAAAAAGTAGAAATGGGAAAGATTTATGAGGAAAAAATAATCTTCAAAGAAATATGTTGCATTATTTGGGTATGACCAAAAAAATCACCTAGGTAACTTAATTTTCACTTTTTTGTTTGATTATGTCAATATAAAATGCATGCTTGCATGGAGGGCCTTATAGTGAGGGAAATGGGAATAATACTTTATTTTTTTACTCATTTATGATGCTGTCTGAAGTATTGCTAGAACGAGCAGGTGCGGAGGCCTCTCATTCGGCATTAATTTGGTTTTTGTGCATCTTTTGGGGAAAAAATGTGAATGGGTCCGCGTTTGTGCAAGGGAAGAGATATTCGAGCGAAGGAAATTAATTTGGGAAGCGGTGGAATCGCCTGGTGCGGGATAGCCCGGGACGAGTCGGACCCCAATACGGAAGTGCTGTTAATATCCCACGTTTGAAGGAGGTGGAAAGGTTTCTAAAACGTTATCGCATTAAAATATTTGTTGATGTATGACTGCACTAACTGCAAAGCTAAGTCTGAAGGGCACTTTTTTGTAACATAAACTGTTAAAAGTTAATGTATAAAAGTATTTCTTTTTCCATTGAAAGTTAATTTTAATTATACCTATAGCTATTTTTATCAGGAGATATCAAATTTTGCGAACCAATTATCATATTAGATATCAAAATTTATAAGCAAACGTTTTGTTTTTCTTTACTTCGTTGCAAGGTTGTCATTCAACCAATTGCCACGTTGTGGATTTCGGGTTCTGCTAAAATCCAAGGTTTCATCGCACTCTTACTTACCACATTTGGGTGAATTCATGTAACATTAGCGTACAAATCATTGTTATTGGAAAATAAATGAATAATTATGGATATAGATGCAGAACGATACTTTCACGATGGTACTTTATTCTAAAATTTTAGAGGGTGTTTAAAGAAAACGTCTGCAATATTTTTTATATATATTTTAATACAGTTACACGTTACCTGGTTGTAACTACTTGTAGTCTTGGAAAGGATTGCTTCGTGGGGTTTTTGCGTGCTTCGAAAAACTACTTTGCCATAAAATTACTTACATAAGCAGTGTATAATTAAAAATCCCATGAATTTTCCTTTTTTTATGTATTTGAGGCCTCGAATAGAAAAATTTTTCTCTATTAGATAAGATCAAAATACGTATCTTTCTCTGCTATTTTGTTTTTCTCATTGGGTTTGAAATGGCTGCATTTATGCTTCAGAAGATTGATTGCATCTGTATTGAGTGTTTTAAAGCGAAAAACGTTAAGGATGATCCAATTTATTGATCGACTATGAAGACTATCCTTACGAATCCTTCAGTCATCGTGCGGTGAGTGCATTTAGGGACGTGGATATGCATGGGTCCAGGAGTATATGAGAGCGCAGTGAAAGAAATATTGGAGCGTAAGGAATTAATTTGAGGGATCTCTCTGTGCTACATATGTCCGGCAACGAGTGTACCTCCAAATCATTAGGATAAGCTCTCTTTCTGACGGAGAAATTCCGCCATAAAAATGGCGAGGATAGACATAACATATTTTCGGTTGAGATTTATTTAGATTTCATTTTTTTAAGCTGACCAGGAAAATTTTGCGATGCTTTCATCAAGTTGATCTGCTATCGTTGATCCTTAGCTCTGATACCACTATCGACTACTAAATCTCATAAATGTTTTCCAGGAATTATTGTGTTACCTTTTGTTCCTCATTTGTTCGTAATTTATTGAGGTTTCTTACTTGGTCACTCTTAAAAGGCGGCTATTAGTGTTACAAACGAATTCCAAATTTTGTGAGTGTGGGAACGTACTTAAAATTACAGGTAGGTCCTTTGATAACTTATCCTATGTATATTAAAATAGGGGTGGCGTGGTGGCTTATTGGGTAATTCGTTTAATCACTTTTAGGAGAGTATCGGGTTTAAATACCGGGTAAGCTTTTGGTCAACCCCAAGCATTGATCCTCTCTAAGCTTCGTGTTTCTCCTTGATAGTGTGTAATACCTCTCATCCACTATACGGCTGCTTAGGAAACGACTTTGAGATATCCTCCTATTATATAAAAACATTGTTTGCGGAAGTGGTGGAATGAAAACTTGTATTTGAGACTCAACTTAATGGTTATAATCTCTTCAACTTCTTCAGGAGTCCCTACATTTACAAACTTTACCTCTGACGCTATTCTTTCCTCACTTGACTATTCCTCCTCTGTTCAACCGCTATTCTCCAATCGACCTGATGCTTTTAAATAAAAGTCTTCGGTGAAACTATGTGAACAAACGGAATTCTTCCCCTCTTTCGGTTACATATTCCTCCTTATCCGTTACTCCATAGCTGTGCTATTCGTTCACTCTCATCCTGCCTCTGTATATCTCAACGCTCTCTTTTCTACAGTATTCCTTCCTTGCTTTTTTCTATTTTATACCGATAAATCGTCAGCATTATCACGTTCCTAAGTAGATGGTTATGTACTACTGGTGGGAAATAATTATGGATTTTATAACGTATTAGTTTCTTGGATTTAACAGTGCGTTGTAGTTATTCGTTGATACACACCATCACTATATGCTCGTTAAGTTTTTTTCACTCGTCCTATATATATATTTAGAGCGTTTCCTGGGATGTTGGAGCGTGCAAATCAGTAGCTCTTTAAAATATTCCAATGTCCCATGAAAAGCCTTTTCAAATGTTTATTATATCAAGCATGTGTCTCTGGCCTTCTAACATCCTTCGCTAGGCTTAACCGCAATCAAATCTTCCCTAAAACATCACTTCAAAAATTCACCGCTTTCTGACCCCTAACTCTAAACCATCGTTTTGTCTACATTTTGCTATCTATCTATATGATAGCAAATCTATCTATCAATATATATGAAGTATTTATTTATTTTATAATCCAACCAACGCAGAGGGCTGTGTGCTGTTTCTGGTGGTTAGTAATAGATACCTAAATTACGTGGAGATGGAAATTCATGTTAATTAAAATACTTTTGCAATTATAAATTATTAGACATTTTATAGCATTTCCTATTATAAAGAAGCGGAAAGACCACTAGTCCTCTAAAATATTCCATCTTTCGGCAAAATACCTTTCCTAATGTTAATTATACCAGGATATTTGATCTCTGACCTCAATATATCCTCCGATGGACTTCACGGCTATTGTTGCAACTTTACTATAAAAATTCACGGCTTTCCAACCCCTAATTATGATTCATTTCTATTTATCATTCTTATTTTCATTTTTATTTAATTTATTTATATCATTATATGAAGTCTGAAATTCATTTTACTGGTCGGACAATGGAAATATCTACGTGCTTTTTTGGTGGTGAGCAATTAATAAATAAATCAATTTCGTGGAGAAGGGCATTCTACCCCGTTAGTGGGAGTAGGGCATTACGAGGTTTAAGGATGCTTATATCCCATCAAATTATGTCAGAAGCGCTGGCGAAAAGAAAATTCTGTTGAAATTCACCGAGTCCTAAGCACTGATTCAGTAAGCCAGCAGTTCTTGGATAGAGAAGCTTTGAGCGCAGCGGACGAGTGGTTAGGCGGTGTAGCCTGAGGGGGAAGGAGGAAGTCATTACTCGATGTACGTGGGTCATATCGCACGCGTGGTTGATCGGGATTGGATTCATATTGGCGCCGGGCCGAGTGCACGGGAATCGTCGGCTCACTTACCGCTTCGAGCTCCGCTGGAGTCGAGCGGTTTATTGAGGCGAGGTCTGCACTCTCGTCTGCGTGTCTGTGTAGGTTGGGGGCATCGGTCACGTGACCCAGGGAGGTAGAGCCATTTTGAGTGACAGTGGCGGAGGGAGGTTGGTTTTAGCGGCCGAGAGGTGACGATCACGTAGTCGCTAATGCGTGGCGACCCCAGTCACCAAATTTGAACTCTGTGGCCCGAAGGGTCATGAGGCACACTTCCCGAAGTACGTCTCCTAATCGTTTCGCGACTGCCATTTCTATTTTTTTTAAACCAATCATTCGACCGCGTCATCGTCGTAACATTCCTAAGTAGTGGGGGATATACTAATGAAGAAGTAAGGGAATAAATATTC
The DNA here is from genome assembly GCF_921293095.1 of Ischnura elegans. Lineage (NCBI taxonomy): Eukaryota > Metazoa > Arthropoda > Insecta > Odonata > Coenagrionidae > Ischnura > Ischnura elegans. Next base: position 12,141,987 of record NC_060257.1, read on the forward strand.
ATTCTCTATGGTATACGTTTATTTGCTATTTGCTAGGCGTTATTATTCGTTTCTCAAACAAACCATTACTATATGGAGTCAATGGTTTGCGAGTTTGCTCTGTGGAATCGTGACATGATAGAATCTATAATAATCTTTATTGTATTTCATACATTTTTTATTCAAATACTCTTTCCTTTTCGACCTTTTCAGGTCATTATCAATTAATATCTCTTGATATTGACGTGAAAAGGTCAAAATTGGTTGAATTTTTTAAATAAATACTGTTTGGAATTCAACTAAGTTTACTTATTAATCTACCATTACTATATGTTCATTAAGGTCATTCTTAACTTGTCCTATACATTATATCATTTCCTAGAATAAATAGATATCGTTATTACTTTAAAAAAACCTATTCGAATAGTAATTATACCAAATACTCGTATAGGTGTTTAATGTTAAAATGCACTGTTGATACTACGCTGAATTTGTAGAAAAGAAATCTACTTTGAACAGTTGCTCATAAAATGTTGAATAGGTGCGCAATAGCTTTTGTGTTAAGACGCAGCATTGAAATATAATTCCAATAATTTTTAGCAATTGCTCGGAAAAGAACGTGGCTTGTACTATAAACGCGTAACGTGTGCAGTGTTATTTAGGGCACATATAAGTGGTGGGGAGGTTGGTTTTAGCGGCAATGGTGACCATCGGCAACGATCACGTAGCCGCTAATGCATGGCGACCCCAAGTCACCGACTTTGAACTCAGTGGCCCTCCGGGTCGTGAGGCACACTCCCTGGAAGTACGTCTTCTAATAGGTACTTCCATTTTATTTTCACCAATTATTTGAATCCGTTGTCATTCCATCATTCCTAATAAGACGGTGATATTTTCATAAATAGGGGGTGAAATAATTTTTCAATTTCTAGAGTATACGTTTCTTTAACTGGGTGTTGTATTTAGAATACGCCGGTGTAAGAATGGGGATAGTTACATATGAATAGGATAAGAAAAGCTAAAAAGACAGCTTCTAATGGCAAGCAATACCTGCAAAAAATTACATTTGAGAATAAGGAGTTTGAGGGTGCCAAGGAGTTTACCTGTCAAGGAGTCAGGATTAATAATGGAAATAAGATATCCACCGAGATAAGATTAATGGTAATGGTTGGTAACAAGGCATCTTTTGCAAATGAAACAATTCTAAAATCAACTCAAGGAATCAAGGAATACAAATCTGAAGATCTATAAAAATCTTGCCGGACCAGTTATACAGGGTTTGTCCGGAAAGTAATAGGACTGAGTCGATTAAAAAAAAATTATTGAGCCAATCGTTACAATTCTTTAAAAAATTTCAAAATAGGCTCCTTCTGCGTCGATGCAGCGCTGCAAGCGCGATTTCCAAGCATTGAAGGCATCACAGAAGACATTCTCCGAAATAGCCTCGAGAGCCGAGGTGAATGCTGCTTGGATCCCCTATGTCGTCTCAAAATGCTTGCCTTTCATCGGCCATTTCACACAAGGAAACAAAAAAAAAGTCTGGGGGGCCACATCTGGGCTGTAGGGCGGCTGCGGAAGCGTTGGGATGCCGGCATTGGTTAATTAGCTGTTCACATGAAAGGCGATGTGAGCCGCAATTTCTAGTCGTCAGTGAGCACTTTTGGGACCATCTTAGCGCACACATCTTGCGCATGTTCAAATGCTCCGTCACAATGTCATGAACCAAAGATTTTGATAAATGTAACATCTGGGCAATTAAACGAATGCTTAGTCGACGGTCTGAGTTCAAAACTTTGTGCACACGAGTCAAAATGTCGATGTTTGCCGAAGTCACAGGTCTTCCAGCACCGTCTTCATCAGCGACCTCTTCCCGGCCCTCCAAAAAGGCCTAGTGCCACCGAAACGCACCACTTCTTGCTAAAGCAACATCTGGGTAAGCCTACTTGATCATAACAAACGTCTCTGTCGCATATTTACCGAGTTTCACTCAGAATTCAATCGCGTACCTCTGCTGTAACGAACGCTGCATTTTCGGTTTGCACCACTCACAGAAACACGTCGCGCAAAAAAGTCTGTCCTGACTCTCCAGGTGCTCGCAGACAACTGACCAGCCGCTCGTTCGTTAGCTAGAAACACCCTCTACCAAATTCAGTCGGTGCAAACACGCTCCGAAGTACAGTCGCGGTGGAAGAAAATCAGTCCTATTACTTTCCGGACAAACCCTGTAACTTGTGCAGCTGAGAGATGGACATTATCAAGTCAGGATGAAGATACCCTTAGAAAATTTAAAAGATAGATTTTAAGTAGTATCTTCGGCCTAATTTGAGAGGGAGAGATACGAAGAATAAGAACTAACAAAGTGATAAATTAAACGCTTGAAGGAAAGGATGTAGTCAGATTTGCCAAATCATTTTGGCTGGCATGTCTGGGCCATGTACAAATGATGGAAAATAATAGAATTCCCAAGCTAATACTTAATAGCAAGATGGTAGGGGTCAGAAGAAGAGGTAGACCACAGAAGAGGCGGCTACAGGATGTGGAGGATGATATGAAGGATATAGAGGACGAAAGCCAGAAGAAGAACTGAATAGAATCGTAAAATAAGAGGAAGCCAAGGACAACATCGGGCTGCAGAAGATTTTTTTCTTTATACAAACCGCTGTTATATGTTCATTAAGATTTTTATTTTCTTGTCCTTTACAACGCAGCATTGTCTGGGATGAAGGAGTGTACAACTCAGTAGTCCTGTAAAAATCGTCCATTTCCCTTGAAAAAACCTCTTCGGATGTTAATCATATAAATTATATACTTAACGCTATTTTTACTAACGTTACCACGTTGAATATTGGGAAAATATTACCCCCTGGAAAACTTGAGTATAAAATGTGCAGAAACGTTTCTCGGGTTTTCCACCGGTTGATGTTCCAATGCAGATTCAGAAGATCCCCTGAGAATGAACATCAAGTCACTGCTCGAAACGTCGGGAGACTCGTAGGACATCAAACGGTGGAAAACCCGAGAAACTTTTCTGCACCGCCGGGAACACCTAAGGTCATGCATTGAGTATAAAATGTTTAATATGAGCGAAATGTCTTTTGTGCGTATAAAAGATATATTAAAGCGTTTTAATGCACTTTCTGGTAATTCCTTGGAGAATATCCCTTTTGTGTTTGAAACGCAAAACGTGTGCGGTGTTATTTAGGGTTGCACACAAGTGGCTGGTTTTGCAGCATAGTTGACGATCAAGTGGCCACTGGCGCATAATGACCCCAGTGACCAAGTGTGAACTCTGCAACCCTTCGGTTCATGGAGCGCACTCCCAAACGCATGTCTCATAATCGTCTCGTGTCTATCATTTCTATTTTTCCATTCCGTACCGAGAATTCCTTAGCACCAGCTAGTCAATCGCGTTATCATAGCATAAGTCCTAAGTAAATAAAAATTCTACTTGCCCTATGATGGGCACACAAATACACTTATCGTTAGTTGTATAGAAAAAATTAGCGAAACAAATGATGAAACTTACGGGGAATAGTTTAACATATTAATTATTAATGAACGTCTCATCGTTATACTTGTATGTTAGAATTTATTCTCATATGAAATAATTATTAAAATGATAGTTAATATTTTTCTGCGTATGTACTATGCTTGTGTTAAATAATTTAGAAATAATTAACGTATAAATCGAAGCACTTCTTTCATGCAAAGACTTTTTGATTTTTCAGCATGTCATAACCATTTTTAGTATTATTAATTATGGAAGGCACTGTGTTGGATTTTGATACTGAATATTTATAGTTGAAAATGTAGCTAAGAATAAGCATCAGATTTTTATAATTAATTGGGCACCATTAAAAATTGCCTTGTGCTATAATAACACTTTTTGATTTTTTGGAACGGTATTGGTCCCTAAACCGAACCATGTGGGACCTCTCGGTTATAATGTGTCTTATTGCTAATACCATTTTGAATTTTAACATATTACTATCACTGAGATAGCTTTGGAACCATTTCCAGGCAATCTCTCTAATAGAAGCATGATTTAATTTCACTAATAAGTTTTTATGATCGTCTGTGTCAAACGTTAACTCTCCACATTAAAGCAATCATGCAACTTAATTAATATTATTGAGTGCATCTAGTGTATTTGAACAAAAATCAAGCCAAGTATCTTCCGTACATTTGCCCTTTAGGAAATCAAATTTATTTTCGCTGAAGCAATCATGGAAGTTAATAATAAATAATAATCTCTTTTTAATATTTACCAGTATATTAGAGAATACAGGCAACAAAGATATTGTATGAAGTTGTTCAATTGCTTTGGATAAATTCCTGTCTATAAACTTAGATTTATTATGGATACAAGTAATTAAAAACTTCTTCTCTAACTTCTTTTACTACAACAGATGTGACATTTAATCAATCCCTTTTGGTTTCTTCGTCCGTAAATCCATTTAGTAGTTGATCGCGTTGTCACTGCATTAGTAGTTACATCAACTAGTTAGACATGATGCAGAAATAACGCGGTCAATTACTACATGATACGGATTTTAGAGAATACAGGCCAAAGGATACTGGTCACTGTTCTGGTCACAAAGGATACTAGCTGTTCAAATCTAATCTGTCACCTTTTTATGAACTCTTATTGCAAGGATTATTATGAGGATTACTGTATCACATCACAGCATATTTTCACATGAATTGCATTTTTATCAATATGTGAAGCATTTTTTCCTTTTAGATGCTTCTATTTGATTGAGGATATTGTTTTGCACTGCTAGCTACACAGATAACTTAAGTTTTCAACTATTTCTTTGAGCTCCAGTGAAAATAGAATTTTTTGGGTAATTTGTTGAATGGTAATTTAAGTTCGTTCTATCATTACGTATAAAAGCCAACATCGCGTCACTAAAATGTGCCAACGAATTACATATATTTTGATGATAGAAAATATGCAAGAAATCAGAATAATTGAAGGTTTAAAATAACCCATGTCTATCGTTAATGAAATGGAATACTTTGGTGTATTCCACCAATTTATTTTTAGGTTACAAGACTACTGCGGCGTCATTCTCTAGCGCCTGAGGATGACGCCGCTACATAGAAACTAGTCGTTCCTATAACTAATACAACAATGTTTTTCATTTCATCAACATTAAATGAACTTTCGCAATGTGGAGCCTGAGACGATAAAGATGACGCATGTCTGTATTTATAAGTAGCTAGGGACAACCGTCCTCCAAGTGGAGTTAGCTTTTTCGGTCTTTCAAAAGAACTTTATGGATTGCCCACGTTGCCATTTGAAAGAAACCTGCGCTCAAAACAGAAGGCCGGAGTGTAGAGCCAACTTGGCGGAGGCTTATATTTCTGGGCACTGAAGGAAATCTCTGAAACGTACCCTGGTATGCAAAGCGTTGGCTGACCGTCCCCGTTTTAGTTCGGTGGCGCTGTTGGAGCTTAAGTCAGGGGGCCAATATGGCGTCGTGCGCAATAACGGTTTGCGGAACGGAGCTGTTCAATGGAAAATCGAACTCAAAAGGTTTTGCGGAGAGTTCGCGGTGTTGGTTGGTTGGTGAATAGGGCTGCCATTCCCTTGGAAATCGACCGTATATGTGTCGCTGACCCCTTTAGCACAGCGGAGGCGAGATCGAGAGATAAGTTCTAGCGCCATTAATGAGGCCGATTGGCTAATTATCGGCTCTCTCCGACCGTAACCTGGTGGGCGCGCGCGGTGGTAATATGACAGTCGCTTTAAACGTCGGAGACTCCACCGTCGACGGTAGTTTTGGGATGCCTGGTAAGGGTATGAGCTCACGTGAACCCATCAACGACTGCGAATCGGTTGATCGGCTCAAGAATCTAGAGGGACACTGAAGTAGTTGTCTATGAACGGTGGCACTGCGATAGGGTTGCAGGAGGTGTAGTGAATTTGATCAGGGACGCCGACTTACAAAAAATATTGGGGGGGCCCAAACCGGGGATCTTGCCCCGGGAAATTTTGTAAGTAGTGAGTTTTAAGTTTTTTAAGCATTTTAAAAGAGTCATATGATCAATATTAGAACCCTGATAACTCGAATCTCGATATCTGGACACTCAGGAGAAAATCCACAAGCCTTGCACATTTTTTCCTCACAGCCATAACGAATTTTTGAGGGGGCTCGGGCCCCTTCAGGCCCCTTGGAGTCGGCGCCACTGAATTTTATACAAATTATGGAATAAATATGCGTTTAACGTTGGCATGTCCTATTAGAGCTTTATTAATCTAATTAAAATGAAACTCTTGTCAAAAAAATTATAGTACAAAAATTACATTTCATACAAACCACGTACTACTAAAAGGAAGAAAATAACGGACTAGGGCCCATTGTGTTATTGATATTTTCAAATATGATAGATGAAAAAGTTAAAATAAGTTTGAGAAGAACATTGCTGATATTAAAAAAAAAATATTGTAGAGAATGTAATATTATATTCGCTTTCGCCATGGGACGAGTCTGATATACATTAACCGGCAAGTATCACTTTCATACACTTAATTAGATTAAATTATTTGATAAAAATTATATGTAAGATTAAGGTTGACAACAGTAGTTTATAATCAAGGATGGGCTCAAGGATCTAGAGGGAGACTGAAGTAGGTGTCGATGGGTGTTCAGGAGGGATAGTAAATTTGATACGAATTATGAAAAGCATTTGGGTAAAATGTTGAGCTGCCACACTGGGGCTTAGGTAATATAGCCTTTCAAAAATAAATCCTTGTCAAAAAGAAAAAAAAATGTATTTATAAAGTCATTTTCATTGCCTGATGATGCGTCCTGTAACGGTCGCGAAAGCTTGCACGACAAAGCGCCACACGCAGCTGCCCCCTGAAGCCGTTAGCAACAAGACAGTCGTGCCGGTAGTATTACGTGTTTCTGAAGTGTGGGCTTTTACGAAAAGGTGACAAAAGTTATTATTATTATAAAATGGTTACAAGTAGGCCATTGGCCTGGTGGTAACATGTACATATGATGCAAAAACAATAGAAAACATTATAAGAAGCCCTTAGTCCCTACTTCTTCAACCGCTTTTTAAAAATATGTAAATTTTTCGGGAAGGGCTCAAATAGTTTTGCTGAAGTTCATAAATTCTAAAACGAAGTTTTGCAAATAACACTGGCTCCCATTATAGAAGAAATACATGGAGAATAAGAATAAACAAAGCGTTAGCGCACTTGTGGAAAGAAACAAGCAAATATTGTGGGAATCATCGGAAGGAGGAGGTCAAGACGTTTCGACCACGTGCAAAGAAGTGAAAATACAACCGATATCGCGCTGGAACAACGAAGTAAAGAAGAGTATGAAGAATATGGGAGCCCAGCTTGATACAGCAGGTGAGCGTGGAGTGTGTAGGTGCTTCGATGGTGCGGCATAAGTCCATCTAGGCTTCCGATGGACACAGAGACAAGGAGTAGTGTTTGAGTAAGATATAAGGATTAAGGGAGTTGGATTCGTAGATGGAATAAAAGGGACGAGACATAATTGGGTATTGAATATAGCAGTCAAAACTGGTGATATTATAGATCAGGCTAATTCATAAAATACTTCGTGCACACCTATCTTACTCGGTGGAATTCTTCAATTATCCCATTCTGATTTAGCTCCTGGCTCTATATCGAATGAATCAGTTTGCAAATATTCAGGTATTATTGATATTTTTACTCAACTCAGGATACTAAACTGCAAGTTCTCTAGTATTTAAATTTAACCTATGAGAAATAAGGGATGTTGACTTAAAAATTAAGTAATTGATAGTTTGGATAGCTATTTCTAGATCTCTGGTCATCTTGATGTCTCAAAGCTTTTTACGGTTTCCTCGGGCGTTCATCATAGTTACATTAAAAATGAATAATTAGCAATCATTTCTTCTGCTAGCGCACAGTGGTTGGAAATCGGAAAAGCCAGTCTTAATTACTAAATGCCTTTTTTGCGATTAAAACCTTCTCTTACTACAACAATAATTTTGTCGAAAAACGGTGTCCACCATTTTTAACTGTATGGTAAGAATTCATCGAATATATTCTTTAAGATAACATAAATTAAAAGAAGAAGCCACATGATAACAGTTTATATAGTTTTTTTTATTCCGTAAGGACCCACCTTTAACTTCAGCATCAATTTTTTTAAGACTTTCAGAGAAAATTGAAGATGAACATTGCTATAGCAATTTGCTCACGTTTGAACCTGTGTATGTCAGTAATGGGTGAGAAGCATGTATTAGCAGGTAGATTTACATAAATTTTAATCAGTTTTGAGATTACATACGAAGTTCCAAATTTTTATCTAAAAAAACATCATGTAACTTTGACCGACTATTCCCGACCTTTGTGTTGCGTTTCTTTTATTGCTATCATAACCAGTCAGTAAGAATTTTTTTCACGTATTAATCACGTATTTGAAGTAATTGTTTTACCATATACCTATAAATTATTACAGAAAGGTCTTTTTCTGTCATACCGTATATGCTCTGTTAATACTACACCTTCAGGGATAAATGGATTATCAATTTAAACGACAATCTCAATCTCTATTACCCACCACTATTTTCTAATTAATTTGCCTAAAAGTTTCGATTTTTCCATGTTGGTTACTCGCTCAAGGTGTATCGAATTCTCGTGTTTTTTATTCTTTTCTTCAAAAATAATTTAAGAACCCGTTAAATCCATAACTAAACCAAAGAAACAATATAAGCGGGCACAAATATTAATAATGAAATCTAATTATGAAGAATGTTTTACGCTCTCCAAATGAGACATCGTGTGTAAGGAACTTAAAAGGCGAACATGTATCACGAATAGTATTCAAGAATTATTATTATCGGAGAAAACAAGTATAAAGAAAGTACTTTATTATACACTTTCTCTATTTAATACCCAATTACACCATTTCCTTAACATACTTATTCCCTGAAAGCGTGCTAGTGCGTAATTTTCGCATGGGTTACCAAGTACGTAAGTAATACTGATGTAAAGAAATATAATTCTGCATTTCGAGTCAAAAATGAAATGCTGTTGATGAGGAAGGGTGCTGCTTTCCTTCTTTGGTTGGTGGGGGTAAGAGTGGTCGGGGGGGGGGGGGGTGGAAATGGTGGTTTGGAGGGAGCAAAAGGCAAAAATCGCTCCGGACTGCTGGAGAGGACATGGCATTGTTTGGCCGGGAGGGTGGCGTGGTAGTCTGTGGGTATTATTGGCTGCCGTATTGGCGGAGCCTTCGATGAGTTTGCACGATCGGAATAATTGCCCGCCTAGCTTGCTTTCCTCACCGTTCACCGTCGCTAGTTCCCCGCTAGGAGTGGGACTCTCTCGCTCTCGCCTTTGGGAGGAAATGAAAGATATGGGCATGCAAAAAATGCGCGATTTGGAGGAAATATTGGAGGCATCCGATCCAGAAAAATATCGCCGAACCTTCTTCCTCTTCCACGAACCCCTGTTTCCTCTCAACGACTTGCTTTATTTCCGTCCTGATCTCTTTTTTTTTATTTTTTATTCGGCCATGTTTCAGCAAACCCTCGAGATATTTGTGATTGCAAATGTTTTTCGGCTGCCGCCAGTCTCGTTTCTAGTTTTCAGTCTCTGCGATGAGTTTTTATTTTTTCTCGTGTGGGAACTCATTGAAGGAATCTGCTGTTTTCTGCGGTTTTGCAAATATAAAGCGTCAAATTTTCACCTCAATATTATAGTCTATTCTGTCATGCATGCGTGATCGGTATTGGAATTAGTATTAGTAATACGTTCGCTGTAGAAGATTTGCTAGTTCAATTTATTAAATTAAAATTCACTTTTAGGTGTATTTAAAAGCCTCAATTGATGTAGATTTTTATTTGTTATTCTGTAGAAACTCAGTGGAGAAATTTTGCTTTTTTCTGAGGTCATTTTGTAATCTGAAAGTGCCAAATGTTCACCTCAATTTTCTAAACTATTCCATGATGCTTTCGTAGGTGTTGATGGAAACTGTTATTAATGCAAGATTTTACACTTTCCCGGGGAACAGAATATTTAAACTACTAAGAGCGCTCTAGGAACCCCGCGAAAAGTTTAAATAGAATGCTAACGCATATTGCTAATGCGTTAACTGGCGAAGATTTTTTTGCTATGTTAAACTTTTATGTTTTGAATATTTGTAAGGTTGTTTTATGTTTTATCTGCAGAAAAAGCCTCTGGCTACTTATCGGTGTTATACTCTTTATCCTATTTTTCCTTTCGTTTGAATAGAGTAATTTTTGTAGTTAATTTTGAATACTGTGTAAGTTGTTGAAAATGGCCGATAATGCCATATCTTTATATCGGTATTTAAAAAATTATATTTACACTTCATTAAATTTCATTACATTTTTGGTTCCTTTTTTATTGCTACGTCTCCCTTTCCTTTGAAAGATTTCCAGTTGTTCTTCAGCGGAAATTTATCTTCTAGGGTATTTCTGCGACTGAAACATCCCATTTCGAAAAAACTGTTCTGCGCAATTTTACAGATATGATTTTTTTCAGTGTTTCCAGAAGGTTCACTTACGAATTTTAGTGACACAAATTCTATCAAACAATTAATATTGTCGCGTAGAATAAATCATAATGAAGGAGTTTAACAAGCATTTGAGAGTGCGGTTTTTATTAGTTAATGTATCTTATTTGCGGAATTATAAAAAACTAGGGAAGTTTAAAATCTCATGCAGTAAATTTTCATTTAATTGGCAGTTGTAATTAACAATTAAGGTGTAATTTGAACCGGATTCCGAACCTTTGAGTGCATTTTATATTTCAAGTAAGCGTGAATTGTATGTACTTCTTGTCTAACTTTGATAGGCTGCGGATAATCTCATTTCCTTTTCAAATGCCAAATACTTATTTTTTTAGGAAATAAAGAACGCTATTTCCTGAGGTACTTTGCAAAGGTGAAAACCGTTTGGTATTCCTATTCAATCGGCCATCGATCATAATCGATCCGGCCATGTTCCACCGAACACGAAGGTATTTTTGATTACTATTTTTTCGACTGCGTTCAATCTCATTGACTTATTAGGATTTTGTTATTCTCGAGGAATTTAATAAAAGAACTTTGCTAATTTTCCAGGGTGTTACGGAGCCTAAAGCAGTAAAATTTCGACCATTCCCTGATAGCCGCGTCATACCTCTTTGCTGCTTTCTTTCGTAAGTAACTTCAATTTCAAGTGAAAGACCTAAAAGCCAAGGTATAGTTTTTGTAGTTTTGAATTTAAGTTCAGATAACCGTTGGTGGTGTACAGATTATTGTTGTAATTGAGGAACACAAGTAAATCACTGAATCTATAGTTATTTATATTCACTTATCAGTAATTCACTTGCATCGATTTGTTACAACAATATTTTATACCCCACAAGCATTATCTGGTGTTATCATAACCATTATGTGCATGCTATGTATTATTTATAAATAGAAAGCCTAGTAATTTATGCTATTAAGTTTTTCTTATGGAAAATCTTAGTTCACGATATAGTAATATATTTCTCGTAATTCGGTCGTGAAGAATTCACCACACCATTCCACCAGTGGCGTAACTAGGTATATGCTTTGGGAGGGGAGGAGTTGGCCACCCCCCGGGCATCGGGGAGTCCGCGAAAATTTTTGAAAAATGACATGCTTGGAAATACATTTCGCATCGTTTTGGCACTAAAGATTTAACTTAAAGCCGATGCCGTTATTACATGTCAAAACTAGAAAATAGCATTAATATTATTTTATTTCTAAGGGGCTTTGGGGGGATCTATCCCCTTATTCCTCCCTAGTTACGCCACTGCCACTATCGCTCGCAACTATTGAGTTTGTGCAAAAAGTTAATGTAACTCATACCATCTACAGTAGTCGTGCGTGAGAGTATGTTTGCACACGTACGACATCCTGTAGATAAAAATAAGTGGTATATCAATTTACTTTTTGGGCTCTTAGAGGAATCAAATTTTACTTTAACTGAAGGATAGTTTGGAAGAGACGAGTATAAGTAAAATAATTGCCTCGAAATTAAAAAAAATACGTAAGAAGACTTGCGATGTCATTAAATGCAGATTCTTTGTTACGTTTGTTACAACCTTTGTCCTTGACATTTATTTCGTTTTGAAAATGAGTAAAATTTATTTGAACCAAGAGCGAACCCAGGATCAAAACTAGGGGGGGGGGGGGCATGGCTGTCGTCCAAGCTTCCAAGCATTTTATATTTTAGCATGGAAAAGGTGAATGAAACCGACATTTTAAGTCAGTTATGACAGCGCTTTATTAGTTTTTGAAATTATTTGCTTGAAAAAAACTTTTTATTTACAAGTTTTAAACTAATATTAAAGAAAAATAGTTGAAAATTTTCGATTCAATCCAGTCTGTTTTCCTTAATGACTTTTGCGATTTTTGCTTGGAAGAGGGTTCAGCAGCTCCCCCCCCCCCCCGCCCCTCGCTGGGTACGCCCATGATTTGAGCATATTCTTCGTGCACATTGAAATAATTTCAGATCCTTCTATACTTGGTATCATATTTTTTTTCCTTCGAGGCGAATACAATTTTAACCTTTTCAATTCCATTCCACTCACGTGTTGAAGAACCTTGAACTGATTGGGTGAAATTTTTTTGGGGTGTTGGAATTTACAATCTTGACCTTTTAGCAGGTCCTTGAAGAACGTTCTAACTACTGCTCCCATTGCAGCGGTGTTCTAAGAGGCGAAGGCAATTCCTTGCGCGGGGCCACGGTTCCATTGTTTGAGTCAATCCTCATTTCTTTCGTCGCACTCGGTCCGTTCCTCCGCAAATATCACCTAATCATTCCACAGCGCTCTTTTCCATTCTTCGTCATTCAAGGTTTCCCACCACAATGGTCCCTTCTCGCTCCGGGAAGCAGCGTTCAATTCCCACACCCCTACTCTCATTCAATTTAAGCAACCCTTTTTTCCCACACGTTTACGGTTTTCTGGTATTCGTGAGCAAGAAACACGGGTATTGAGCATGGTGACGGCGAAGGTTTCCGCGGTGTCGAGGTTCAGATCGGTGCATATCGCCAAGAGCATGAAAAAAATTCAGCAAACAATATTTTCAACATTAAAAAAAATTGCAATTACGTATAACGGACTAATTACAAGAATCTAAGGTTATGATTCGTTATGATGATAGTGTCAAAAAAAAACATTTTTTATAAAAAGAAACCAACAAATTAGGATAACTCTGTTATTTAGCACAATTATAACCTTACTTAACCATTTATTCACATTTTTATCAATAAAAATAACAATGACCACAGTATTAATAATAATTAGGCTAAACATGAAGGTAAACAAAAGGAATTCAACTTGAGGTTAAGGAGGCATTTTTCAGAAACCCATATGTGCTATGTTTGAATTTATTGATGTTTGTAATGCCTCTTATTTGGGCTGGGAGAGAGTTCCATATTCGTGAGGCGGTTACTGTGAACGATTTTTTCATATGAGGCGTGTTATGTTTTGGAACATGGAGGTCAATGGTATGATTTCGGGTAGGTATATTATGTACTTCAGTTTTTCTAACATAATACCAATTTTTAACAGTTACTCTTTCTTTGCGATAGGTTTTCTAACTGCTGAATACCCGTTCCAAAATCTCCATTCTTCCGGTGATACCGCATCTAGTTGTTTGTTGATGACAACAGTTTCGCTAGCACTTCTGCCGGCGTCTTCAGTAGGTATTTACTTCTTTTCTTCCATTTATCTACCAATGCTGAAAATGTAGTAACCACGAAAATAAACGAAATTATTGTTATTCCAAAGTATTTTTGAATGTTTTCGCAAAATGTTCTCGGGGTCGCCAGCGGGTCATGAACTGCATAACTGCCGACGCGTGTGCTGATTGGCTGGCGTATTGGCGATGATTTTGCTTAGCCATTTTAATTGTTTTGAGAACAGGTTCCCCAATATTGCTAAATGCATATCCGGAGTCTCTAATCACTGTAATTTGGCCGGTCTAATTTCAATAGGGTAGTTTCCTTCATCAAAGAAAACGAAAGGCATTGATTTCGATTCCTTACCCACCATTAGTGTATTCATAATATACAAATTATTTGGTTTTAGAAATACCGGTTTAGACGAATGGCAAGGGTTAATTTTATCCTCATTTGAAAAAGGCCAGATTGGTGCCTATGCGATGAGGCATGCTTGAGGCACAGAGCCCAGGGAAACATGTCTTAATAATCACCTATTAAAACTGGCTAAGGTCGGAAAGTTTTCTTCGTTTGATAAGGTATTAATAATCCTTATTTAAGCCAAGCGCTACCAGCTAGTATGGTACTCTGATACCTGCCAGCATCCTGCATCGTATCAGCGCTCAGAGCCTTGCCCCAAGGTCACCTCACTTGCGGCAACGGGAACCAGAACGACGTCACACGGGAGTTTTCCTGGCATTCATACTTACCCGTCGCGTTTTCGCGCGCTTGAAAATTTTCACTTTTCATTTGATCGCGAAAAATAGATATCGTCATTTAAAAATCTAAAAGCGTGAAAAACGTACTCTGGGAGTAATGATCTTTCGATTTAGGCAATTAGGGCAATTTAGGCAACGCCGTTTGGAATACCGGAGAAACTGTCGTCACACAGAAAATCCACGCGGTGAAACCCAGAAACATGGAGTCATCATCTAGACAACACCGCGGAAAACTACGCATCAACACCCTATTGACTCTTTGATAAATTGATCCAAAAAACCATTGGATCGGTGGATCACCTTGGTGTTGTCGAACTCAACTGTAAATCTGCATTACATCCAATGCTCTGCGATGGCTGACTTTTCGGGCTGCCCTAAGTGAAGGTGGCGCTCTTGCTCCTTGAACAGTCACCTAACCTCGAAAGTGACTGCTTATAAGCAGGTAAAAGTCTCACTCGAAACTCACGGCCCTGAGGACGATGGCCGAGTCGGACATCGAAACGTCGGCAGTTATGCAGTTCATGACCCGGTGGCGATCCCGAGAACTCTTCACGCAGTCTATTAGCACTAAATCTTTGCAATTTTGAATGTCTTTTAGCTAACTGTCATTTAAAAATATTATAGACTTTATTCCATGCTATACAAATCGTTGAACACAAATCCGATCTCTAAATTTAGAATTTAACAAGGTGCTCACAATTTTGTCGTGTCGTTTTTAGTTGTGATTATGATGGCCCTTTGCAGTTTGATTCATGCATTTAGGTTTAGACTAATTATTGTAAATTCACTGAACATATATCCGATAACTGATTTAAATTTTAAAAGTGGCACCCGCTGACAAGCCTATAAATATATATGCATGGATAGTTATTTTGTGATGGAAGTAAAACGAAACAGGTAGCAGAGTTGACAGTTAATGATATAAAAAAAGTTTAATTTCCATTTTATTTTTATTTCTATTGCCAATTCGTAGTAAAAATTGGAGGCTACGCACTAGCCTTAGATTATTTGAGCAATTGAGAATGGTTGTCTAAAAGTGCGACACGGAGATCATCATTATATTAGAACCCTGCTACATTTCCAGGTACGACAAAAACTATAAAATAAGAGATACATTTGGGATAACGTATAGGAGCGGGAATTCGTTATTTCCCCCGCTCGACAAGGGGCTTTCATAAATGCCAGTCATAATTTTGCCAGAGAATAATCGTTGTCATGAATTAACGGTGCCTGATTAATTTTTACATGGCATATGGATAAAGTCGCAAGTACGTTTGTGCGTACTCGTTGGTTATTGTTTTGAAGTGTTGGTGAAAAGTAGTTATTTCCTTTTTATATGAAAACGACGGGTGTCATGACATCCCCCGCCACACAGCCATTGAGGCTGCTTGCGGGTCAGTATGTAGATGTAGATAACTACCATAAAACTTTTACACTAACAAAATGACCTCCTACATGTGCACAGTAGTGTCTTTCTTTATCAAAGAATTTACCAAAAAATTTCGTTTTTGAGCCTTGAAAATCCCAAACAACCTATATCTGCGAAACCCCATTCGGCAGGGGGGGATTTCCCAGACCCCCGGTTCCCCCCCACCCCCGTTGGTCCAAACTTAGGTCTGCCTCTGGTATCGAAGAGCATCACTTCAGGCTTTGCAATAGTAAATCGCTTCTGTCCTTTGTTTACTTTTGGCGCAATATATTGATAACACAAACTAAGCGCACAAAAAATTAAGATACATGAACAAAACGAACTAAAAAATAAACGTGATTATGGAGAGAAGATAGAACCGCACGGCAAGTTGACTCGAGATGCGTCACAAGACGGTATTTTTTAAACAATTAAAGTGAATAAACACGAATATTCCAACGTATCTGAATCTGTATTTAAACTCTCATTGTGTAGTAAATCGACACAGGAACGACTGGTCTTGTTAAGCCAAGCACTCTAGTTTTTTGATAAATGAGTTTTTTTCTTCTTCTCATTTCTTTTGTGCGCACCGTTTCTGTAAACACGTTTCACATTAATACTTCAAAGAGGAAGAAACTCTCTCACAAACCAAATCAGCATTCACTGGACTTCTAAAGATTTCGCGGTCCGTGTGAGGAAAAATTGAGAATATTTGTGCTGCTCGCTCGTAACTTCCCCCCTCCAATAACGCTTCCTTACCTACTTCCCGTCCTTGGCACTGAGTTCCACGGTAATTGATACCCCTAACAATTAGTTAAAAAACTCAGGCAAGTGAGATGTGTAACTACACCCAAACGTTGTAACCTAATATTTTTTCTCGATGAATTAATTGGGGTATCGAATGCCCAGAAACACCTGCGGGGATATCGGGTTCCGCTACGGGACTCAAGACTTAGGGAAGAGGGGACGAGGAAAAAAATTGAATGTCACATGATCCGTAGAGGTCCCAAAAGTATACTGACATAACCACAGTGGCAATCGTCGTTGCCACCATGGTTTCAACTCACGAGGGAGATTTCTACGGACTCGTAGTCGTGTTTGGCCTAAGCGTGGAACAGGAGAGAAAGAGAGAGGCCATTTTCCAATTCGCAATTATTCACCCTTCGTGCACTATTCGATCGTCAGCTCACGGATGTGACCACAGCAAGGGTGGATTCAATTGGCAAGGGCGCAAGGGAACGAAGGGTAAGTGAACAAGGGAACGCGGATGCACCCTCGTTAACGTGCCCTCGTAGGCAGTGGACGTGAAAATGGCGGCATTGGAAAACTCAGAAATCTTGAACTGGAGTTTTAAGTAATTTTGAGTTTATTATGTGAGCTCTTTTACGTAATATTATATCGGCATTGTGAATTCTTGCTCTTCACATGCAAAAATATAAGTATAAAGGTGAAATTGATTCTTAAATCACCACCAGATATCCTAACACTACCCTGCGCTTCGCATTTTGTTACTGTCAATAGTTTGCATTATTTCCGTTCACACTTTATGGCACCAGTAGAGCATTAGTATGGGAGCAGGGTGCAAGGGAGAAAGGGAACGAGGGAATGAGTGCATACTACGGGGATTGGAAAACTGCCAGAGAAGAGACGCGACCAGCGCCCCAGCGCATGCCGGCCGCTTCATGATATAGGTACGCGAGCGTTGTGGGGTCCCCTCTGTATGGCATTTCTCTACACTACTCCTTCATAGGGTTGTGAGGGTTATGAAATGTACAGTGTATAATTGACAATCCAGAGTACTTTGGGGGCCTTCGGCGATTTCCGACCAGCCAATCTGGCCAGAACGCCCGTTTCCGATTACTGCGAACTTCTGACTAGTAATTAGTAAAAATGTGCAATTTCGATGCTCCATGCTAAGATTCTATGCAATTTAAAGTAATAATACTGAACATTTTGATGAGTAGGAGTCTTGCAATGGTCAGAGATAGGCGAAAAGTCAGCATCGGCAAAATTTTGGCCTGAATAAGTTTCTCTCGGATTTATAGCCTGATGAGAGTCCATTTTCTGCACCGCGTTTCGGGGTACGATACGTTCCCCGTCATCAAGGAATGATGCTGACGCCATAACCGTGGCCTGTAGTTATACTTACAATTAGCTGAGGTTTCTTTCTTATCTTCCGGTAATGTACAATCCATCTTTCGATAGTGAATAATCTATCTATATTATATCCACTCAAACCCCAACAGATTTTTGTCCCCGTCAACAGTTGCTCGCCATTCGTCTCGGCCCTAAATCCGCTCCGGTGCTTCGTTGAGCACTTGCATATATTTCTACGCTTGATCTCCCGACCGTAGTCTTAGTAGCTCCAAAGGTCGTCTGCCTCTTGGAAGGTTTTCTTGGTGGGAAGGTCTTCAAGAGGGCTTTTAGTGCTAACTACCTACATTTTTTTCTCTGCAGGACATTAATCGTCTATATTATTTCTACTGTATGGATATCTTTTTCTCAACTTATACGCAACTAAACTCTACAAATGAGGTACCAAAATGCACAGAATTTATCAGAGAACATGCGACGATATACCTTACTACCTAAATCTTGCTATTGTTTCCTAAAATTGTTTATAAATAATAAAAAAAACAAAAAAAACAAAAACCGGTAAATATGCCTGACGTTAACGGCGCACAAACTGATACATTTGTTCATTTGCAACAATATCTCGCATTCTATAAATAACTTTTATCAAAATGTGGCTGATTCCACATTCAAGTCTCCTGTGGATACGTAAGTATGAGTCATCATGTGCGTTTAACAGAGGATAGTGTAATTACTTCCAATGTCGTGCCTAAAGAGGTCCTCTGACCTCAATTTGTACATGAACATTCCAATTAAATTTGTACATAAGACCCTGCCTTTTTTTCTACATTTTAAAATTAGAAACGCGCCTATCCCTCTGTGGACCTGCATTGAAAAGAGCGGAGGAAGCCCGCTGGGAGCGGGCGCATCACGCTCGTTTTCTATATTATTTCTACTATATAGATACCTTTTTCTCAACTTATACGCAACCAAACTCTACAAATGAGGTACCAAAATGCACAGAATTTATCAGAGAACATGCGATGGCATATCTTACTTCCTAAATATTGCTATTGTTTCCTAAAATTGGTTTTTAAATAATTAAAAAAAACAGTAAAAAACAAAAAAAAAACAAAAACCGATAAATAGAAACGCGCCTATCCCTCTATGGACCTGCATTGAAAAGAGCAGGGGAAGCCCGCTGGGAGCGGGCGCAGCACGCTCGTTTATTATTGTTTCTTCATTTTAATGCATCATAGGATTGAAAAACTAATTACACTGCTGAAGACTCTAAATACCGTGAGTTACACTCAACGCGAATTTAAAAATATTTTTCAGTAGGTACTTATTATCCTTAATGGTAAGTGGAGGGCGGGTGATGTCAGTACCTTGGTTCCAGCATCACTCGATGGTAACGTGGTAATGCAGCATTTTGCTAATGCACGTGACTTTAAAAAAATAACAAAGATGAAAAAAGTAATTTTGCTAAACACTAAAATTTTATAATGAACATTTTTAAATTTTGCAATGACCGCCGTGAATTGGACTCTAGGGAGCAGTTAGAAATTTTGAAAATTATTGAAAGTCAGGACAGTACTCTTATAAATGAATATCTTTACCCATCCTTTTCCCCTATTCTGGCTGGCGTCCGTTTTAAAATTCATCAAGTAACTAGGTAGCAATAATAAGATAAGTAAACAATTCATAATTTCTTATTTTGTGAAAAAAAACTGCAGTCAGGTGACAGTGCAATTTCATTATCATTCAGTTCGATCGATTCTGTGAGACAAAATGTGTTTTGAACCTTGCAAATTTTCACATGCTTAGCATAAAATTTTACTTACTTTAATTAATTAATACATTTTCTTCACGCTGAATGAAGATGTGCTAAGTTGTGCGTCTCCATTCGGTATCAATTTCCACCCAGTGATAGCCGAATCGATCAATTTTTAGCAGCATCTAGACTTAAAAACGAGTCTCCAGCGTTACTCTAATGTCTTTAGGCAATCAAATCATCCCTGGAGTTAATGTCATGATCGCACTCTAAGATGAAACGCACCAGATTCTCTCATCTCGTCAATGTGAAGACTTTTGTCACGTCATCAATCTCCTTAAACTCGGCGTCGTTTTCTCTCGGAGGGGGAGGAATGGTACGCC
The DNA here is from genome assembly GCF_921293095.1 of Ischnura elegans. Classification (NCBI taxonomy): domain Eukaryota; kingdom Metazoa; phylum Arthropoda; class Insecta; order Odonata; family Coenagrionidae; genus Ischnura; species Ischnura elegans. The sequence goes on from NC_060257.1 coordinate 12,162,042, forward strand.
TCTAGCTTCCGTCTTGCTTTCATGTTCCTCTCCGCATTCCTTTGTCATGGCCCCGCGCGTCTCAGAAAGACACGCCGTGTGCCTTCGCCACCTGCCCGCTTGCTTTTCCTTTTCACTTCATTTCCTACCAGACGGTGAGACACGTAGAAGATTAAGCCTTTCTTCTCGCGAGGCCTCACCTCTCCAAACCCTCTTCTTATCATATTCGCCCCCTACGTCTGATGCATCTTCGCTTGCAGCTCATAATGCCATCCTTCCAACGTAGTCATCACTGTCTCGCCTTATTCGTCTCTAACTTGGCCTTTGAAGTTTTGTAACCCTCTCTTTAATTCTCTTATTTCGTTGAGCATCTTATAAATCTTGCGATAAAGGTGTCTCGAATTAGTCATTTACGGTGTTAATTTCTTTCATGAAGCTAATAGTAGAATGTAACGATGTATAATATACTATGAAAGGATATATACTTTGCTTCCATATCGATGGCTAAGTTCTACCAACACGTATATAAAAAATTGCAATTTTTAAGGGGAGCAAAAGAAACTAGTTATATTTTTAATTGTACACTGAAATTAAAAACCAAAACTTTAAAAAACCCAAAAAGAAGCATACATTTGCAAACAAAGAGATGTTTTTTACTTGGCTTTTATTTTTTTAATGCCATTACACTTTGTTTAAGATACCCGTCTCAAACCGGCCAAATTTTGAGGTACGTGGTGTTAGAACTTAGCCATCGAAATGCGTTGTGTTCGTTGAGAATCATGGGGATAGATGTTTCTAAAATCAGTCTTTTACATTCTTCATTCATTTTATGAAGCTATTATTAGAATGTAACAATATGCAAAATACTTGGAAAGAATTTATAGCACCAACGTTGCTCCGATTCTTTGGCAGCGTGAACTAAGCGTAAGCACAGATACTACGTCTTATTGAACCCTTTGAGGTTTTCTTCCTGTTTTTTTTTTAATACATTGATAATATGCAAAAGTGAATGAGGTGATTACGAAAAAAGCGCAAAGAAAGAAAATATTCGGATGGTATGAAGGTATCTCAAATTAGTTTTTAGTCTTATAGTCTCTTCATTTTATAAAGCTAATATTAGTATCTAACAATGTAAAATATACTATGCAAGAATTTATACTTGGCTCCGATATGTATTGTGGCTTAAAATAGCTACTAAGTTTTGAAGTCTCGAAGCCTTTTGATTTTTTTTCCGTTGGTTTTTCCGAATTACCATGTTTAGAAGCACAAACGGATGACGCACAAATGAGGCAATTATGAAACAAGTGTGAAAGAGAAAAGAACTTGGGGGAAACTGTAAGATTTCATAGGAATTACCAGTTCCAAATGAAACTCTCTCATTAAGGCGGTTATCAAGTTCGTTAGAGGCCTTCAAGTTTTGTCACCCTCTCTAATTCCTTTATTTTGTTTAGCATCTTGAGGATAAAAGGTGTCTCAAATTAGTATTTTATAGTCTACATTCATTTAATCAAGCTAATAGTAGAATGTAACGATGTAAAATATACTTTGCAAGAATTTATACTTTTCTCCGATATGTATGGTGACTTAAAATAGTTACTAAGTGTTATTGAAGCGTGTGAGTTATTTTTCGGTGTTTTTTTTCAAAATACCATTTAACCATGCAAAATTGAATGAGATAATTAGAAGAAAAAAGAAAAAAGTAAATATTCGGACGGAGGTGTAGGTGTCTTTAATTATTCTTTTACATTCAACATTGATTTTTTTTTCCATTCATTCTATATTCCTCAAATTTTCTCGGATATACATTGCAGCGTAAATAGTTACTGACATGAGTATTACTGAAGTTTTTTGAGTTTTTTTCATGTGGTGTTTCCAAAGTACCATGTTTATCACTTTTCCGCTTGTGCTTGTACACAAACGGATGAGATAATTATGGAAAAAATGTGTTAAAGAGGAAAGAACTTAAAGGAAATGGTAAGACTTCATAGGCTGTGCTAGTTCCAAATGAAACTGCCTTATTAAGGTGGTTATCAAGTTCGTTATAGGCTTTAAGTTTTGTTACCCTCTTTTATTCTCTTATTTCGTTGAGAATCTTGGGGATGAAAGGTATTTCAAGTTAGTCTTTTGTATTCTGCATTTCGTTTATGAGACTAATGGTTGAATACTTCGATGTAGAATGTGCTTTGCAAGAATTGATAACACCAAGGTTTCTCCGATTATTTAGTAGGCTAAAATAGCCACTAGGTCTTATTGAAGCCCTTCTAGCGAAGCATGAGATTGAAAAGGTGAAAGAGTTTTTGATGGCCTGATGAAAAAATCGTAGAAGGACAAGTGGAAGGGAAGAAGGGTAAGGGACGGCCTCGAACGAGTTACATACGACAGGTTATGAAGTGTATAAAAGAGAGGGAATACGTCGCTATGAAAAGGTCAGCGAATCGGAGAGAAGAATTGGGAGACTGCTGGTGATGAAGTTTTTTTCCAGTGGTTTTCCGAAACACCATATTAACTTGCAAAAGTAAATGAGCTAATTTGGAAAAAAAGCAAAAAAATGAACTATTAGGATGGAGTTTAAGGGGTCTCAAATTTGTCTTTTACATTCTACGATCTTTCATTGCAGCTTATGGTAGAATGTAACGATATAATATATAATTTTCTCCGATATAAATACTATAGCTTAAAATAACTGCTAAGCGTTATTGAAGCCTTTGAGGTTTCTCCTGAGATTTTATTTTGAAATACCATGTAAAAATGCGAAAGAGAAGATAAAATTAGAAAAAAGGGGGAGAAAGAAAATGTCTGGAGAAAACTGCAAGTCTTCATAAGAATTTCCGGTTCCAAATGAAACTAAGTACTTAATTAAGGCAGTTATCAAATTCTATAATAACCACAGGGTAAGGTTCGTTAGGGTAATAATGTTTTAACTGGTATTAATTTAGTTACTCATCGATTTCCTCCCTTTGAGCTGATCCTTCCTCTATGTTCTTACGTTTTTTTGGTGTTCTTTCACGGAGGTTATAAGTAAGATTTTTTCTTATTCGTCCACGCCTTCTAAACGGTATTCTATCTTATTCATCGCTACCAACTTCTTCCCCCACGTGTGAAGCGTTTATTCTTGAAACGTGCAATGCCTTTCTTTTATCTATGTAGTCTTGTGCCATTGTATTCGTCTTTATCTCAGCCCTTTGAAGTTTGGGTACCTTCTCCAATTGTCTTGCTTGGTTACACATCAAGGGGGGAATTCTCAGGTCTGCATTCATTAAAATTAGTTCTTAGCCTTAATTAGAATTGGAATTTGACTTAATTTTAACTTTAACTACAAGATTACATAACCATAAATTTTCTTCGCTAGCTATCTGTAATTTAGCAGCTAATGTAGACTTAGAAATGCGGTAAACTAAGAAGTTTCATTGATATTCTCAGCTCCAAATGGAATTTCTTCATGTAGGATTCCAGCAACTTCGTTTGGAATATTTCTGAGAGGAAGACTAATATTTCGTTATCGAAATATATTCAGTAACTCGTCGAAATCTTCGCTCTGGACTTAACCTCCCTCTTTGTCAATATTAAGATATTATCTGTGAAACATGTTAATTTTGCCTATTGCTGCATACATCCCACTTTAGCCACTGTCAATTCCTTCCCCAACGAATCAAATAAAAAGTGTGGAAAAAATAAAAACATAGGCGTTTTTTATGCAATTCTAGTTTAAAATCAATCTATCATACTCCTGCGACTATCAAATCTGCAAGGAACATGTTTGAGGGAAAAAGAGAATGTTTGAGTTTCAATAAATTTGAAACTCTTACATTTTCTCTCTTGGCCCTGGTCCTCTATGTGCTTAATTTCTAATTTCCCGATTCTTTCATGGAGACAGAATGTATTAAATTCATTCTTATTTGTCTACACATTATCCCGGTCATTCTCCCCTATTCTCCTCTTTGAACTAGTAACAACTTAGTAACCGGAATAAAACTCATTGATTCGATCGCTCTGTTTCCAGTTAATGGAATTAGGTGGCAGGTCACAAAAAGCTTTCTTAACCACATCTTATTTTTGAAGTCTCTATTCCTAATATCAAGTTGCAGTTAACTTATGCTTGAATCGCAATCATGTGATACCGGAATCCGAAATACCGTAGCTAATGAAAATATCCGGTTCTTCATATCTTTGGAGGATTTGATATCTCCATAACTATATCCATCTAATGAGCGGATTTGCTATCTTTAAAATGGAAGAATCAATGAACAGATTGGGTTTCAGTACCAATTTTGAGTTTTCTTTAAATGATTATCGCAATGTATGTGTTTGCCACTGTTTAGTAAACACTATTTTAGTCGGGGATTAAATGATTACGTAGTTAATTCACTTTATAAATCCATAGGTTTCTTATCTTTTGTAGGATCCTTTAGCTACATTATTGAGTTGAGAGACGCCTTCTTATAGCATGAGAAATCCTGCTTCTGATGAAGTTGCACCCATTATATTTCTCTTCTTGTTCGTCCTTTTCATCCTCTTCCTCGACCTCTAATTCAGCCTCTCTTGCAACTTAACGTCCTCCATCTGCCTTAGTCATCACCGCCTCCTCTTATTAGCTCCATTGATGTTCAGCCTTCCATCTTTTCCTTTGAAGTTGTGGCACTCTCTCAAAGGGTCTAATTCTTGAACTCGATGATGACATCAAGTGGATAAATGGATTTATGGTGGATTAGTTCAAATCTGTCTCTTCTCCTGCTCATTTAGTATTTCAAACTACCAACAGACGATTCAGACGATGATTTTATTTGATCTAGCAAGCATCACCTGTTATTTTTTGTGTGCTTTCTACAATGAATATCTCTGGTTGTTTTGATACGTTTTGGATTTTAGTCTTCAGCTCTCCTAGCTAAAATCAACTGCGATTGTCTTTACAAATTAGCGGATGAGTAAATGAAGAAGGAACTGGAAAGTAGAACGCGGTTGACTATAGGACTATGTTTTATCTTATCTGGCAAACTGAATCCAAAAGAATGCATATTTATAAACGTATCATGTTTATGATAACTTTACACTGCATGTTGGAAGAGAATTTCCTGTTTGGAGTAATGTCATAAATACGTTGCATTCAAATCTCCATAGTGAATTTCCTCCATGTGCAAAATGCTCAATTTTTTTGCAGAAAAGGTATAGGATATGATTTTTTGGAAACTTGTCTCCGTTACTCTCTTACATTTTCCTGTATCTGCTGAACAACCATCTCTGATGCATCTTTTCTTCCTGCTTATTGTTTTTATCGTACCTCATCCTTTGTTTCTAATTTGAGACTCATGGCAACAAATCTTCCTTTAAAGTTATGACTATCTTTTTTTCATATTTTATATCGAAGAAGATAGTGGTAGCTTTGGTTTTGATGGAAATAGGTAACTTCAGAACAACAAACTCATTTGCGTATCGAAAATTACTACCATTCAATTACCCTTATGATAGTTTCCTTGTCATATTTAAGGCCCTGGGTATTAGACCTTCTGTGTTTCTTAAGAAATATATTTATATTGTATAAAATATAAAATTATAGGTAATACTGTGTGCAATAAATATCAGAAGTGCAGATCTAAAATTGGAAGTTCCATTAGCCAAGTGATTCTGAATGAAATATAAAAACACTCCCTGCAGTGTTTTTTAGAGTATAATTTAAGGAAAATAAAATATGTCGCAGTAGAATGGCGTGAGGTCGTTTAAATGGACTGACTTCAACGCATATCCAGCAAGAAATTTTGTCATAAATGAAGTATTTGATATCTTGGTTATGAAACACAAAAGAAAACTGTCCTTATTATTCATTTATATTACTTATATTTTCATATTTATGCCGTTTTATATTAAAAATACAAAGTATATTTGTAATATTAGTCGTTGTATGTTGTTTTCGGTCCCACGTATGAGAAGATTGTTTGCCTATCTGGCCCTTGTGTCCCCCCAGAAGAAATCCCGGATCCACCCTTGATTCTGTGCGAACGCAGAAAGAAAGAAACATACGATGAGAAACAATAATGCTGTCAGTATTCCTAGCAAGTGGCGCGAAAAATGTTATGAATTCGTTAACTGTTACCATCCCAGATATTGCGAGGAAAGAATTGCATGTTTTACAGGGTATTTCTGGAGGAATATACAATACTTCAGGAGGTGATAGGGGAGACAGTTATTAGCATGTTTTTTTCCATTAGCTGGGTTCTCAACTCCTTAGTTACTGTACTACGGCAACGCAAACACTCTTTTGAATGCTTTTTTCATTTAACATAAAAATGGTTTTTCTTGGATATCCAGCCTTTTTGACATTTTATTTAATACTCTTTTTTTAAGGGCATTTTTAAGGGTATTACCTACACAATCAGGGATGGACGAAAATGTGTGATTATAATGATAAAAAACAATTGTTCTCAAAACGGATTAGATTGCGAAATCGTATTGATGATACTCACTGAAAGCTCCTATTAAATTAACCTTAAACATTAATTGTTTGAGACAATTATAATCGCACATTTTTGTCCAACCGTAATTATTTTATGTCATTAAAAATCTAGAGCATTGAATAAAATTTCGAAAAGGCAGGATAACTAATAAAAACCATTTTCATGGTAACCGCAACGTGCATCGAAATTCATGTTTTCACTGCCGTAGCTAAGTAACTAAAGAGTTGTGATTCCATTTTTATAGGAAAAAAATGCTTGAAATCATCTCCCCTACAACCACCTGAGGTATTGCAGATTCCTCCAGAAACACCCTGTATAACTGTATTCTGCTATTTCCTTTATTTTTCTTCCTTCTTAAGTATTCTTTGCTAGCCTGTTTTCTTGTGTCCTCACTTACTTCTCCTACCTTCGTCTCTGCTTTCCACCCCTTCTTCTCTCATTCTCTCTCCCTGCTCGTCTCCCCTGTCCACATCTGCTTGCCCTATTTTGTTTTCACCCCTTCCTTCTCTTTCGCGTCCACTTTTTCAGCCATTTAGCATCTACCATCATCACCACTCTTTCTTGTCTTGCTTTTCATCGAGTTTGTCACGTGATCCCTCCTACTTTATTCTCTCCCTCCCAACCAGCGCAGCGCCGTAAATTCCACATCTGTGGTTAAGCAGGTCCATGCCTCCCAACTTTTCACTTTGCTCTTTTCATCCCTTGACTTCTCTACCCCCACCCTACCCTCGCCTCGTCTCCAACCCCCAACCTCACCCCTACCGTCCTGTGGAGCCCGCATCCTTGGCCTTTTTATTTTATTCCACGACTCTGCTTCCCCTTTACTTTTCCATGTCCTCGAGCCCCCTGAGGGACTAAATATTTTCTCCCCTTTTTATTCTGGTGACTGAGAAAGAGAGTATGGTGTGGGTTTTGAGAATGACGTCTCCATTATTCGCCATTTTGTCTCCCTTTGCTTTCTTGAGCTTTGGAGAAGTTTTTCCTTATCTCCATTCTGTGCGTTTTTCTCCTCGTTTTAATTTTTTTTTTGGTGCAGCGTCATAGCTGCTGTCTTGTTCATTATATGGATGTCCTTTGCGCTGTTCTTCCATTGTTTACTTGCACCTCTAACGATGTTCCTTTTTCATTGCGTTAACTAATCTTTGATCTCATAAAGCCTAATATTAGTGTTTAAAGCCCAAGAATTTTCAGGTATATCACTTCGTGCATCATTATAAGTGACGATTCGAGGGAGTAATTGAGAGCTGATACAATTTCAATTGCGATTACTTCTTTATGCCCCTTAGGTTATTTTTTCAACTGTTAGGCTGAAATATAATTGAAATCTTATTTAATTTTACTTTTTGTTATTTAGGTATGGGTGCGTAGATTCATGTGCTTATTCCTTTCCGAGCTAACCTGTAATACACCGTGAAGTCCCGTTTTAAATCAGGACTTGCTTCCTTGAGATTAAAAGAGTCCAAACATTATAACGGGATGCGAGGCCTTGGCTTTCTGGCTCGTTACAAACTGTTATACCCGCAAGCCATGGCAAGCATATAGAACTTACCAATCACCCTTGGTAAAATAAATATTACGGCGAGGCTTTGAGAATTTCGTCTCCAATATGGGACATTAGTCTCTGTAAGCTTTCCTGAGCTTTTTAGAAGTTTGTCCTTGATCCTATTCTACGATTACCCCTCGTTTCTGTTTTGTTTTCATAATTTTTGCACAGCTTCATATCTATAAGCCTATTTATTATGTTGCTGTCACTTTTACTTGAGTCATTGTTTATTTACCGTGGATTTTTCATATGGATGTCGTATGTGCTGTTCGCATCATCGAGAAAAAAACAGTCGCATTCGTTTGTGATGTTTTTTTTCCTGTTTGTGCTGTGCTGTAGAAGGATAGCGCATAGGAGAGGGATGGAGAGCTGCGTTAAACCAATTTTAGGATTTTTGTCTTATGATGAAGACAAATTTTTACTAACACCTCTAATGATTTTCTTTTACCAATTTACAGAATTTTCCTTTGATCTCTGAAGGCACAAATATAATCTAGAATTTTTACTTATTTACTCCGTGGGAATAACAACAATGATGGTTTGTTAAGTGAATGTTGGACTATTTCCGTGATGGATATGAACACCTAAACGCCGCTTTTGTAGGGAAAGACTTGTTAAATTTAAAGTTGAATTCGTGGATTAAATTTGCCTTTTGTGTCCAATATTTTGGGTAGAGGGCATATTTTTGCGTCAGTATTTGTATCCAGGACCAGTATAGGGTGGTTCAAAAAGATTGTACGCATTACAAAGTACTATTCTGCCGAACTATCGGTCATTGCGCATCGATGTTTTCGAGCCTGACAAAGACAACTTCATTTTACAACAAGAAACCCTGTTTGGAGCCGCCAATTGAGTAAGCACTAAACATCCGAATGAAACTCTATGGAATCGTTGGATTGGTCGTCAAGGATATCTCCTACTTAGCATATCTCAGCTGGGCTCCATGGTCACTGGATTTGACACTCTGTGACTTCTTCTGGTAAGGTTTCGTTAAAGATAACGTTTACGTACCAGAACTCCCACGGGACCTCGAAGACGTGAAGAACAGGGTCCTTACTGCCATAACATTAGTGACGAAGGACACGCTTGCCGGAGAATGGGGAAAATTTGAGTATCGATGCGATGTTATACGCGTCACTGATACAGGACATATTGAACATCTGTAAACTAAACTAGAGAGGTTCGTAAATATGTGTTTGAAGTTTCATATTCGTAGGTCTTTAAGTTTAGTAAATATATGCATCGGAAATACCTATGCTCTTTATGAAACGTCCTTTATAATTAAATCAAGGGTAGGAGTGTGTCAGCTCCATAGTTCACCATATTTGAATCTTTTACAATTTGTCTCTATCATCTTTGTCTCTCTCTCTCTGTCAGCCTGCTTGAGCTTCGAAGAAGAGTTTTCTTGCATCCATCCTTCGTTTGTTCGTGCTAATTTTATATTTTTGATGTAGCGTAACTGCTGCTTTATTAATTACATGGTTCTCTTCTGATATAATTCTTTTTTTCATTTCACCTCAAATTATTTTCTTTTTAAATTCCGTTTATTTTGCACTCTTTTGATCTCGAAAGTCTACAGAAATAAAGACATTTTTAGGTATTGCCCTCGGTAGGAGTCTCGACGTGTGCGATGGTTGGTCAGGTGAATGCTGAACTCATCCAGTCTCTAGACGTTAGAATGTAAATGTAACTTGTTTAGGGAAACAATGATTAAATTTGAAGTTTGTTTCTATGTGTATTTTTTTGAATTTGAGTTCAATTCATTTGGTGTGTAGAATATAGCTTTTAGAGAGCGTGTGACTTGTTTGTTTCCATAGCTACCATAACCAGAGATACGTGAAAATAGCACATTCAATTACATTGTATAGCATTTTGTAGCATCTATTTTTTAAATTTATTTTAGCACTAGTAGTTTGTTGTAGCACTAGTAGTTGGCAACAAAGTGGGATGAAACGCAGTTATTTGAAACAAATACGTCATTGTTTTAATAATTATGGGGTATAACAAGAATACATTTAAGAATAAGACATAAAGTAAATAATCAAAAATAATATTAATAGCCTGAATATCAGTTACACTCGTTGGATGCCAACATTGATCAAGTTTCAAAACTTTCTTCCTTCAACCGGCTGCGTCCGTCTGTCACAACTAGATTGTACTGGCTGAAAAACCTCTCTGCATCCACGATGTTAGCTGGTGTCCAAAATATTGTGGAGTGCAGCATTACCAAACTCAGTTGTTTCTAGGCAGATGTTAAGAAATATTTGCTTAACATCGCAGAAGCTATCTCTCAACCGTCCTAGTAGCTGCCGTTGAAAATACATGTAACCTTCTATAAAGCGGTAAGGCCCAACGTCCGGTGGCGCAGCGACGGGCAGGCTCGGCACTAAATTTACAAAGTTTGTCAAAATTGTGTTTGTTTTATTTAAATGCCATAAAAGTTCAGTCATCGCGCCTATGTCGCATTTATTCTACTGTATTTCATCAATATCGCATTTATCGCATATGCGATTTGCACGCATCACTACCCATAACCCATGTTCCGATAGCTAGGCAGTCAGTCAATCTGTGAGAATTATTGGTAGTTTAAAAGCTGCCATGGATATGAAACCTGGTATTTCTGGTATATCTCAAAATGCTTGTGCCCACCATATCACACACTTTGCTGTTAGAGTACGTAGTAAGAGAGGTATTGGAGGTGAGGGTTGGAGAATGTTATCTCCATTATTTACTACTTTGTATCTCTTTGACATCTTCGGCTCTGGGTGGAGTTTTCCCTCTCCATTTCCATTCTTCCTTTGCCTCGACGAGTTGGTGCTTTTTTCTCTTCAGATTTTGTGGTACCCTAGTATCTGTTAAAGCTGGCTTTAGCTGGAGTGAGATATGCTTTCACCATCCCCATAAGCCTTTAGGAACCTAGTGGGGGATTATTAGGAAGTTGTGTGCTTTGTGTCTTGCCAACAGAAGTGTCGCAGACAAATTTAAAAAGCAGCCTTCTTATCATTAAGGTAAATAAATGCCTTTCATCAATTAAAATAAATATAAGCATAGGCGGATCAAGGGGGAAGGGCAAGGTGGCACGTGCCCCCCCCCCCCCCCCAACCAGACCCTTAAAAAATATGCAAGATTTTTAATACGGTACCATTATCATTGCGTTCATGTTGTATTACGAGGTATCCCCGTGCCCCCCCCCCCCCAGAACAAAATCTTGGATACGGACTTACTTGTGCCCCCCCCCTCCCCCCCTCAGAAAGAAATTCTGGATCCGCCCCTGAATATAAGTCAGCGATATTAAAGGATTGAACAATGATATATTTTTTCATTTTAAATAAGTACAATAAGCCATTAAAAATTGACATACGTAAATTAAATCTTTCTCATTTATTAGAGGCATTTATCCAGATACTAACCCGTCTATCAACAAACACGTCACGTAAACGATCATTATTATCTCATATTTTATCCTGATCATTCTTCAGTGAGACATTGATTACAGAGTTTGCGCCCAAAATTATTTTAAAAATAATGAAAACTTGTGTGCCCCTACGGTGAGGTCTTTTAACTTTGTTTTTTTTCCAACAAGAGTGTCACAGGTTCTAAAGATTGCTCAAGGAGCTGCCGTACCTTGTCAAATTCAATACAGATTCATGGAGTATTGTGACGCCTTCTCGAATTTGTGGGCGAATCATAATTTTTTTTTCTTCCATGAATGAATACAACTTGAAAGACGTGCGTAACGGAGTGAGGGGTGAGATGGATGTCGTTCTTCAATGCAGACGATGGCGGGCGGGAGAATGCGGAACGGAGCTTTGCTTTAGAGGTCTAATAGAGCTCGAATGAAATACGAAGGGAACGAAGTGTAATGTAGGGAAAATAAAAAAAAAGAGTCGCTCCAGACCGGGAAGTCACATTTTGTGAACTCCTCGCGACGTCAGCTCCGCTCAGACCGAACCGACTCGCGGGGAAAGAAAGAAAACGAGCGCGAAACGTCGAGGAAAATCCCGCATCGCGGTTTTCACATGTTATTCCTTTTGTTCCTTCGCTTTCTTTCTTGTGTGACCGTCGCGCAACACGGTGCATGGCGCCTTCATTTTTTTTTTTACGCCGTCAAAATTTTATTTTATTATCTTCTTCATTGTTCTTTACTTTTCATCTTTTTTGGAAGACATTTCAAAGTGATAAAAGGACCGTAAGGCGCGCAGCTACAGGAATACACTTGCAAACAGTAAAAAAAAAACTGGTACAGATACATGAATGTATTTGTATGAATACTTGAAGTTTTTTCTCATATTTATGTTAAGATGTGTAGACAATAAGTCCGGCTCGTCTTGAAACATGATTTCTGTCTCTTAGTTTTTGCTTTGTTTCCCCATGTAGTTTTAGAGGTAGGTCTCTACGATGATAAGTATATGAAAATTTTGGGAGGATATTACCACATGAAGCATGCTCATTGGAGGAAATGTATTAGAACTGTTAGAGCTTGCAGTGATGGACTAGCAGGGTAAATTTCGAGGGTATGATGCTTTTGAAATATATTTATTGTAAGAATAGCGCTTGAAAAATATTTAAATAAAATAATTTTACCGATGGGTAAATCATTAATCGCTTCCATAATCCTGACGGAAATGTGGATGTATATCTGTTATCGTATTATATAATCCAGCTGCTAACAAAATTTTCCATGGACTATATTATTTATTAAACATCATTATGGTATATAAAAATGCTGGACAACATTGTCCTTTTTATTTTATGCTGTCTCCTACAAATTGACTCATTGTTATGCAAATGAGTTTTTTCCCGCCGACAATACTGCTGGAATAAAAGCAGTTGAAGTGTATCTGAGACGAGTTTCCCGTAGTTGCTGCTGTCGCCATGGAGTAGGAAAGTGGTAGTTGTTTACCGATAGCCAAGGAGGATTGCCTGCTGGAAACGCAATTATAAATCAGCTCAAATGTCAGTAAATGCAAATTAAATTCACGCACTGCCGCTGTACACCATTATCATAAGTGGCAGCAAGATTATGTGGATTACGGGCTACCCAGAAGGTTTACGATAGCCCACTTTTGTTACCCTCGTATTTCACAAAATTTATTACGGCTCTTTTTTTTAATAGACACGCAGTTGAAACTTGGGTATTAATAGCAATAGTGATATATGATTTGATGCTTTCCCGGTGAATGATGTGGGTAAACTCTTCTCGGGATTACCATCGGGTCAATTTTTCCATAATGGCCAGCCATATAATCCAAAGCAACTAAATGTGTCAAGTGATATTTAATGGAATTTGTAGAAACGTAAGCAGTGAAAGAATGTTTACTCAATTAAAATGGTGCAGCGGTTAATTAACACCACACCTTTTTTCTATCCAAACCGAAAGAGATATTTAAGGTACATGTAGCCCAAACTAATTGTAGAGGTGTAAGAAATCGAGCGATAGTTTACTCACTTAAAATGGTGCAGGAAGAACTAAAAAAACTATCAGTTTCGGTCTACACCGGAAGAGACATTTAATTTACGTGTAGCGAAAACTTTTAGACGCGTATGGAGTACATAGTTAACTCACTTAAAACGGTGAAGCCGTTGAGTATATATATAATTTTGACAAAAATATGCCATTTATCACTGTTGTCGGTGTATAATTTCCTGCAATATCTTGTTTATTAAAATTGGTGGAACCTAGGTGCAACTATGGAGGAGAACTCATGTATGCATACCCAACAGCTGTGAACAGTACTCTTCTTTATTTTCTTGCAATGAAATAAAAAGGAAAAAAGGGCACGAATAACCAGAAAATGCTTAAAACCTTTAGCCAAATCCTTTTATTAATTATTATTTTTTGTTCTTTGTCTGAAATCTAATGTTTTATGAGCCTAAAAATTAGAAAAATCCACAGAGAAAAAATCATTCGCCTTGACCGGGATCCCGGACCGGGACCGGGATCCCGGGATCCCGGTCAAGGCGAATGATTTTTTTCTCTGTGGATTTTTCGCACAATTGTGCATTGCGGGTGACTCCCGTAAAAGTTATCACCGTGGCTAGTCCCGGTATACTTAAATTCCTAAAAATTAGAGCTTACGAGCAGGTTAATAGGAAAAGGGACGAGGCCAATAGTAGAGGTTATATTTTTAGGGTGAAGCTGAATGGAATGGGTTTTTTCGCCAAATTTTGCTTACTGTCAATTGCAATTATTATTATAGTATTCTACCGATTAAGGTAGGTTTCCATGGAGTGTTCAGGAAGTGATCTGGAAGTCTCCCTTTCCTTCCAGCACTGCCTTCTTTAATTCTCTGTAAGGCCTAATCCCTTTCAATCTATCTAAAAATCCTATTATTTTCCTTCCCCTCCCTCGTTTCCCTAACATTCTGCCCTCTAACACCATTTTCAACATCCGCTCACCACTAAGCACTAAATCCATCGATACCTTCTGTCTCCTCCGTATCTCATCTTAAAGCTGCCTCTCCTCGCCAACCATATCCAGCACTTCGTCGTTCCTTTTCCTCTCCGTCCATTTCACCCTCTCCATTCTTCTCCACACCCACATCTCAAATGCCTCCAATCTTCTCTCGTCTTCTTTCCTCAGTGTCCACGTTTCCGCACCGTAGAAAGCTACACTCCAAATCAAACTCTTCACTAACCTATTCTTTAAACTCTTACATAACGATCCTCTCAGAAGCTCCTTCCTGTTCACGAACGCCTCCTTTGGTAGGGCAATTCGCTTCCTGATGTCCTTGCTACTGTGTCGTTTTCCTCTATTGTGCTACCCAAATAGGTAAACTGCTCTACCTGTTCAAGTTTTACCTACCTACCTACCCCACCTACTTTTATCTTGAGTCTCACATTCCTCGCTCGCGATCCTCAGAGCTGGAAAAATATAGAGACCATCGTGTATTTGTCGAGCTATCCACGGTTGAAAAATCAACGGTCATTCTTTCACGGTCGACCTTTACAGATGGTCTTTTTTCAGAAAAATTGATGACACCACGTACTCATGACGACCGGGTTGCCCTCTCAGCTAACCTTCGGCCTTGTGCATAGGCCTCACTTGGTCTGTTGTTGTTTGCAATCATGTAAGCGAGCCCATCCTTGAATGACTGGTTCATCCTGAACTAGTTAATAGACCCAGGGGCGCAGCTAGGAGTTAAGGCGGGGGGGGTTTAGGTGCAAATAATACCGGGGTGTGTGGGGGTATGGAATACACACCAGGATAAATGTTAGGTGCGATATTAGTAAATTGCGGAATTTTTAGATAAATGGTTCAAAATGATGAGTTTTACGGCTTTCTGAGGGATTTTATTAATCCTTACACTATTCTATTAGTAATATCAATCCAATCAAGTGGAATGGATAAAACTTTAAAATTTCCCCGAGCTCTGGAGGGGTGGGGGTTCATCTCTAAGCCCCTCCTCCCCTCGCTGCGCTACTGAATAGACCAGAACTGTAGTGACACAACCAACTCATGAAAAGTAGGGGGCACTTTTTCCATTTTTTTTATCTTTAACTTATCAGATAGTGGCGTAATGAGGAGAAAATCTTTCAAGCATTACTTCTCTTACCCTTCCATTTACCAAATTCTTTGACTGAATCGCGATTTCGGGACTGATATTACCCCATAGAGCCTTAAAAAATAAATACTTCAGTGGTAAATGTGCTTGTCAATGAAATCCTTTAAACATTAATTGTTTCATGCTAGTTGTCTGATATGCAGAGAGCTTCGGCCTTCGCATTGTACAACTCCATTGGACTTTTAAAAAATTACCTAGTTTTACCCCACGTTTATTTTCAAAATATATATTTTTTATAGTAGCCGTATTCCACACTGACTTAACACCCTACCCATTTCTAAAATTTCAGTGCCATTTTCAAGGAACTGAAAAGTCATTCCCTTGCAAACAAATTAAATCATGAAATCAACGATGTGAGACGATATTTTGTGAAGCATAAAGATGTAAAATGATATATGCAAGCAATGAATTATATCTCCACTTAAATGTTCACTCATACAGCTAATTTCGATGTAGTCATGCTTCATCTTCGGGTACTCATGGTTACGGGCTGAGAGAGGTTTTATACCAGGTATAAGCATAAGTAGGAGGATAACGCATGACTGTCTCGAAACTAGTTGTACGAATGAGAATTTAAGTGTACACATACTTCATCCTTTCCATATTTCAATTCAAATAAATGCACGGTGGAATGGAGCAAATTATATATTTTCAAGTGCTTGTTTTGTATGTTTAGTGAACTTAAGGTTGTTATATTTATTCTAACAACCAATAAATCCGTCGGGTCAAATGATTTATTCCTTCGTGTAAACTAGGGCATAACCAACGATGAGTATTAAAATTTAGACGATTATAACGACTTTATCTCCAATATTCCTTGAATGAATAAAGATCATAATATAGATAACATATCCAAAGTAACATATAAACTGAATCATTCACTACAAATTCTAAGCTTTCTCTTCCAAATGCCTTGATTCCTCCGATTATAATGGGTCATATTGCACCACACGTTTCCCGTATTTGATTTCAACTCCTGCAACACGTCGTCGCAGTGAGTAGTGATGGGTCGGTCATGAACGATCGAATCATGCGACCAGGGTCATCTCCGAGATTGATCGGTGAACGGGATCATTCAGATGACCGAGAGGGTCATTTCCTCACGTCGGTCGTTCGTGACCGTGGACGTTCTCCATCAGTCGCGATCGTCGGTCATTCATGACTGTTCTAAACGCAGGTCATTCGTGATCGTGGTCGTTCTCCGTCAATCGCCAGCCATTAGGTCATTCGTGATTGCTCATTGCATAGGTCATTCTCAAACACAGCCCAATCGCTATCATTCTTCGAAGATGTCGCGGTTGATGATCGTCACTCGCAACCTGAATTGACCGTTTTTGACTGCTCTTTCACTCGTGGTGATGGATGACATGGCATTGAAATCACTTTTAGGGGCAATGTTCGTAATAATTGTAAAGTTTTTTATAATCGACATTTCAGGGTACCTTCATATCTCATATGATATGCCGAAAATCTTGAGAAAGCCCAGTTTTCTCTCATGCCTTTCAATCAGGTCCATTATTTATATTGACTTTCCATAATAAAATATTGATCACTAACCCTATGCCCCACGAATGATTGGAAATTATCGTTGATTCTGTATCTTGAAAAACAATTAAAGGAGTGTAATAAACAACATTTAAAGCACATTCTGTATTAGTAAATGTTTTGGAAGTAATTAAGATAAAAATTAACTAGTTTCTAGTTTTAACAAATGAAAAAACTTTATAGATTAATGATAATAATAACAACTCATCTCTCGTTTAACAAGATATACATAGATATTGCCCTTAAGAAGAAAGCGATCAGTGGGTCATGATTGACAACAGGGTAGTGATTGCCCCCTCGGTCGTTATTGTCTATGCGGTCATGATTGTCTACGCTGTCGTGATTGCCTGCTCGGTCGTGATTGCCTGCTCGGTCGTGATTGCCGTCCACTTTCCACAATCATGACCTATTCAATCATGACCTCCCGTGCATGACAGAGTCACTCAAATGAATGGTCACCGTGATTGGGATCACGAGAATGACCGACTAAATCCATCACTAGTTGTGAGCGAGTGACAAAGATTTAAAAAATTAGAAAAATGGCGGAAACACATATCTAACCGATGGCTTACGACTGGTCAAATTTGCTACCAACTTAAACACCTCACATCTTATCACATTAGAATAAACATAAGTTTAATATACGGTGGAAAATATTGATCAACGAAGATACCGTATTGCCCATAAATTTTATTATAATGGCTTACTTGATCTTCCTCGTTGCATATACACCTAGTTTACATAAGCAGCTACTTGATATCATGGTGATTATTATGTAGCAATCAAAACACGTTTAAGAATGATCGCAGGCTTTCTCGGCGTATCGAATCGGGGAAGGTTATTCGGGAATTCTACCGGGTCAGGTTCCCCTACTACATCTCGGCCGACGTTTCGATGAACGAGTTGTCAATCTTCATATCTAACGATTTGATCGTTTGATTATTCTTCCTCATAGGATAATCCTCAAAAGTTGTTAGAATAGCAATGGCTGATGCCTGGTTTCGCTGATGGTAGGACCCGCCCGCCTTGTGACGGTGCGGCATTCCTCGTCCCTTCCCTTCCTCCCCTATCCCGCCCCAGGAGGCGTCGTCGGGCTCTTATCGCGGCGGCGCCCCCTTCCTTTCTCCTTCCTGTCCTCCCCCTTCTGGTTGCAGAGGTAAAAAGCTCGCGCTTATAGACCCTGCCCCTGGAGTGTATCCTCGCGAGACCGCACTAGGGTATCGTTCCATTTGTCCATCTTCATCAGGGCATCAGGACAACTCTTACATCGAAACGTCGGCCGAGATGGAGCTGGAGAACCTAATCCGGTGGATTTCCCGAACAACCTTCCACGAAAACATGTTTAGTAAGTTGTTATAATAAAATTCTTGAGCAATAGGATATCTTCGATGATCATTAGATATGTTTTTCCAAGACCTCTCCCCACCTCTCCCCAAAAAGCTGACTTCATTCGGTGAAAATGTGTTGGAGGAATTAGAGTTATTCCAGGGAGGGTTGGATAGATTTTTATGGGGCAAACTGAATTTAACGCAGCTAGAGCGGCATCGGCTGAAGTCAAGTGATGCACTCGAGTTACCTATTACTTACGCAAAACAGTCGCCAAAATAATGTAATCAAAAGAAAGAATAATTAGAAATGAAATACGAGTGCAATTTTGCACCTCAGTAAAACGAAAACGTCAAAAATGATTTCTTAAATAGTATTTACAATGTTAAACTTGACAAGCTTCAACACTGCTTCCAGCCTTAGTACACTGAACTGCTGTCGTTGAATAAATATTCATAATCTCAGTGGAACACATGAAATAATTATATATTTATTAATAATAAAATATATGAAAGACCCGGAATGACGAATGTAAAAGTCGGTAAACTAAATATATTTGCATAATTTAGGCCAGATTGATGTAGTCGTATTCGTTTTGCGATGTAGGTACCAGTGATCCCGACGACCATCTTGCCAGTTTTAAACAGATGTTCAAAAATATCTTTCTTATTTCATTATGAGCTTACACTTTCCCGGACACATTTAGAATCATCACAAAAATTTCATTGTAATGAGAGCCGTCTCAACAACATCTTGTTA